>NC_134354.1:464373552-464714765 GCF_048569485.1 Anomaloglossus baeobatrachus
CAAAACTTGTGTCACTGTCCAAATATTTCTGGACCTAACTGTATATATATATATATATATATATATACATATATATATATATATGGCTAGATATTAATTCTGCAGCGCTTTACATACATCAGCAACATTGTCCCAATTGGACAATCTAAATTCCCTATCTGTATGTTTTTGGAGTGTGGGAGGAAACCAAAGTACCTGGAAGAAACCCACGGAGAACATACAAACTCCTTTTAGATGTTGTCCTTGGTGGGATTTGAACCCAGGACCCCAGCTCAAAAGTGATAAAAAGGCTGAAGTGCTAACCACTGCGCCACCGTGCCGCCCCAAGGTGTACTTATATGTTACTAGTGGCTTTTACAAATACAAAACAGCACCTTTCCTGTTTCACAATAGTCAGGGTTTCACAGCCTGACTTGTGCTGTCCGTCCACGTCAGCCACATTCAAACGTTATTAGTGGCTTTTGCAAATACAAAGAAGGACTCTACTATTTTGTGGTGCCTGGTAAAAAGTACTCACTTGTACTTTCTCCACAACATTTTTGGGGTCATAGTATTCTTGGCTTGGGCTATCTGCAAAAATTTCAGCAAGACCCAAAATGACAAAAAAGGCAGTTGTTAAGGGACGTGTGGTGTGCAACAAGGGACTGAGTGGGACTATAACCCAGGACCCCAGCACTGCAAGGTTGCAGTGCTAACCACTGAGCCATATCTTGCACCCATGGAAGTCTTACTAGTGGGAAATAGAGGCTATTGACAGTTGTGGCCCAAAAACACTGAATTGGGTGCAATTTCCAAAATTAAGGAGAATGCACTAAAGGCTCAGGTAGACAGGTAGACCACAGGGTCTAAAACAAGTACAGAGGTCCAAGCCAGCAAGAAGCCAGAGAAGTAGTGGACTTAAAGTGGGTGAAAAGAACATCTGTAGAATATCAAGTAGACCACAAGAACCAGTACACATGTTTGTGATGAAAAGGAATCCCCCTTCTAGCATTGACTTGTATGGAGGTAGCCAAAACAGTAAAACAATTACTGTCCCATGGCTCTGGAGTCCAGCTCTGGTGTAAACAAGACAGTCTACAGCAGACAGAATGTGGCAATGAAGAAAGTATTTTTCCCATAATACGCAATGGGGGAGGATAAAAAGCCCCTAAGGCCCTTTTACACACTGCAACATCGCTAGCGATATCGCTGTAACGTCACCGGTTTTGTGACGTAATAGCAACCTTCCCAGCGACATTGCAGTGTGTGACATGCATCAGCGACCTGGCCCCCGCTGTGAGGTCGCTGATCGCTACACATCTCTCAGGAACATTTTTTGGTCCTTTGTTTCCCGCTGCGCAGCATGCATCGGTGTGTTCGACACCGTTACAATGACTTTGTTAGCGACTTCCCTTTCAAATAGCTGTTTTGACCACCGAGGTCGTTCTGCAGGTCCGTATCTCTGCTGCGTAGTTGGCCAGGTCTGCCTGTTTGACAGCTCACCAAAGACTTTCCAGCAATCCCAGCCAGGTTGGGATCGCTGGTGGGATCGCTAGAAAGTCTCAGTGTGTAAAGGGGCTTTAAGACAATGCTGTGTCGCAAATCCATTGTGTAAGTACTGTATGTTCCTTGAAAAATTTCAACAAAAGTCATTAGTAATGTAAGTGGACAGAAGCTTCATGGTACAATAGTAAATGGATTGGGATCCTATAGACTGCTATTCAAACAGTGAATGACTGTTGTGATTTTATTAGCCTCCTTTGATTGATTTGATTGAGATAGTATTGGCCACTGTGACTTAGGGTACCTTCACACTTTAGCAATGCAGCAGCGATCCGACCAGCAATCTGACCTGGTCAGGATCGCTGCTGCATCGCTACATGGTCGCTGGTGAGCTGTCAAACAGGCAGATCTCACCAGCGACCAGTGACCAGCCCCCAGCCAGCAGCGACGTGCAAGCGACGCTGCGCTTGCACGGAGCCGGCGTCTGGAAGCTGCGGACACTGGTAACTAAGGTAAACATCGGGTATGGTTACCCGATGTTTACATTAGTTACCAGCGCACACCGCTTAGCTGTGTGTGCAGGGAGCAGGGAGCCGCGCACACTGAGCGCTGGCTCCTTGCTCTCCTAGCTACAGTACACATCGGGTTAATTAACCCGATGTGTAATGCAGCTACATGTGCAGAGAGCAGGGAGCCGCGCACACTGCTTAGCGCTGGCTCCTGGCTCTCCTAGCTACAGTACACATCGGGTTAATTAACCCGATGTGTACAGCAGCTACATGTGCAGAGAGCTGGAGCCGGCAGCACAGGCAGCGTGAGAGCGGCGGAGGCTGGTAACTAAGGTAAATATCGGGTAACCACCTTGGTTACCCGATGTTTATCTTGGTTACAGCTTACCGCAGCTGCCAGACGCCGGCTCCTGCTCCCTGCTCGCTTCATTTGTCGCTCTCTCGCTGTCACACACAGCGATCTGTGTGTCACAGTGGGAGAACGCCTTTGAAGAGAACGAACCAGGGCTGTGTGTAACGAGCAGTGATCTCGCAGCAGGGGCCAGATCGCTGCTCAGTGTCACACACAGCGAGATCGCTAATGAGGTCACTGCTGCGTCACAAAAAGCGTGACTCAGCAGCGATCTCGGCAGCGAGCTCGCTGTGTGTGAACCACCCCTAAAGAGTACACAATGGAACAAAAGCCAGAATTGACTTGAAACACTACAAAGGGCAGCAACGTTTCCTTTGTGATGTTAGAGATGACCACTAGAGGAGACGTCTGGACTATCAGGTAATGTTCTTAACTAAAAGTGCTTATTTTTAGGACAAAACAATCTGTTTCTGGATATTTTAAAAGTCTGTCATTCATATAACATAGTAACATAGTTTGTAAGGCGGAAGGAAGACCTTATGTCCATCTAGTTCAGCCTATTTTTAGTGCAGCTGTTCTGCAGTGTTGAACCAGGGGAAGGTAAAACCCATAGAGTAGGAGCCAATTTTCTTCATAGGGAAAAAATATTCTTTCCCGACTCCTAATCTGGGTCAACTATCTACCTGTAATATGCTATTCATAACCTTCTATACTGTTGCTTTCAAGAAAAGCATCCATTCCTCTCTTAAACTCATTCAGTGAGTTGGCCATCACCACTACCCCAGGAAGAGAGTTCCAGAGCTTCACTGCTCTTACCGTGAAGAACCCTCTTCTATGCTGCTGCGGAAATTTTCTTTCCTCCAATCGAAGAGAATGCCCCCTTGTTCTTGTCACATATGAGGCTTTTTTAGTATTAAAACTTCACATAGATAACATTTCTATATGGCCCCAGTCACACAGTTATGTGCACCTTGCTGGATTACAGCCAATTAGTTATGTCCATACATTTCTATATAATCCCAGTCACATAGTTACAGTATGTGCAACTTGCTGGATTACAACCAATTAGTTATATTTATACATTTCTATATAATCCCAGTCAAACAGTTATGTGCATCTTCTTAGATTACAGCCAATTAGTTATGTCCATACATTTCTATATAATCCCAGTCACACAGTTATGTGCACCTTGCTGGATTACAGCCAATTAGTTATGTCCATACATTTCTATATAATCCCATGTGAGCAAGGATGGTTGACCTTAGGGAGATCAACATCCACCACTGCGGAAACACCATCACGTGTTTCTCAACGCTGGCAGGAAACTAGCCAGGTCTTTCACCGGGAAGTAACAACCACGGGAAGGGCAGTCTCCAGTCAAGGAGACCACCTATGCCAAACATGGTATCCATCCACAGACAGCCGTTTTGGGGTATTTGCCCCTCATCAGTGTGGAGTAGGAATCTGGCTAGTGGGAGCATTGCCTAGTACAAGACTATGTGAGCAAGGATGGTTGACCTTAGGGAGATCAACATCCACCACTGGAAACTGCCAGCGTTGAGAAACATGTGATGGTGTCTCCGCAGGCCTTCTTGCTTTGAATATTTCCCAGGGGGCATTGCTCTAGAATCACTGCGTTCAGAAACACGTGATGGTGTCTCCGCAGTGGTGGATGTTGGTCTCCCTAAGGTCAACCATCCTTGCTCACATAGTCTTTTACTAGGCAATGCTCCCACTAGCCAGATTCCTACTCCACACTGATGAGGGGCAAATACCCCGAAACGGCTGTCTGTGGATGGATACCATGTTTGGCATAGGTGGTCTCCTTGACTGGAGACTGCCCTTCCCGTGGTTGTTCCTTCCTGGTGAAAGACTTGGCTAGTTTCCTGCCAGCGTTGAGAAACATGTGATGGTGTCTCCGCAGGCCTTCTTTCTATATAATCCCAGTCACACAGTTATTTGCACCTTGCTGGATTACAGCTAATTAGTTATGTCTATACATTTCTATATAATCCCAGTCACACAGTTATGTGCACCTTGTTGGATTACAGCCAATTAGTAATGTCTATACATTTCTATATAATCACAGTTATGTGCACCTTGTTGGATTACAGCCAATTAGTTATGTCTATACATTTCTATATAATCCCAGTCACAAAGTTACAGTATGTGCAATTTGCTGGATTACAACCAATTAGTTATCTCTATACATTTCTATATAATCCCAGTCAAACAGTTATGTGCATCTTGTTGGATTACAGCCAATTAGTTATGTCCATACATTTCTATATAATCCCAGTCAAACAGTTATGTGCACCTTGCTGGATTACAGCCAATTAGTTATGTCTATACTTTTTCTATATAATCCCAGTCACACAGTTATGTGCACCTTGTTGGATTATAGCCAATTACTTATGTCCATTCATTTCTATATAATCCCAGTCAAACAGTTATGTGCACCTTGTTGGATTACAGCCAATTAGTTATGTCTATGCATTTCTATATAATCCCAGTGACATAGTTACAGTATGTGCAACTTGCTGGATTACAACCAATTAGTTATCTCTATACATTTCTATATAATCCCAGTTAAACAGTTATGTGCATCTTGTTGGATTACAGTTTATTAGTTATGTCCATACATTTCTATATAATCCCAGTCACACAGTTATGTGCACCTTGTTGGATTACAGCCAATTAGTAATGTCCATTCATTTCTATATAATCCCAGTTACACAGTTATGTGCACCTTGTTGGATTACAGCCAATTAGTTATATCTATACATTTCTATATAATCCCAGTCACATAGTTACAATAAGTGCAATTTGCTGGATTACAACCAATTAGTCATCTCCATACATTTCTATATAATCCCAGTTACACAGTTAGGTGCACCTTGCTGGATTACAGCCAATTAGTTACCTCTATACTTTTCTATATAATCCCAGTCACACAGTTATGTGCACCTTGTTGGATTATCATCAGTTAATTATGCTTGTATTTCTTTTCTTGCACATAACAAAGAAAAATTAAAACGTAACTGAGCAATAATAGCAATGAAATAAAAGCTGAAATATTATAGAAAAAAAAAATAATATATATATATATATATATATATATATATATATATATGCATATATATATATACATTTTTTATTTAAGTTATGTTTTAAGGTTCATTTTTAATCCTTCTTCTAATACCTTTCTAATTTTTGTTAAATTGCAATTTCTTGCTGATATTTAACCCTCCTGTGTTCTACAGGGTTAATCTTCCCTAAGGGTACCGTCAAACTTTAGCGACGTTCCAGCGATCCTACCAGCGATCTGACCTTGTCAGGATTGCTGGTGTGTTGCTACATTGTCGCTGGTGAGCTGTCAATCAGGCAGATCTCACCAGTGACTAGTGACCAGCCCCCAGCCCCCAGCGACGCGTGGAAGCGATGCTGCGCTTGGTAACTAAGGTAAATATCGGGTAACCAAGCACTTGGTTACCCGATATTTACCTTGGTTACCAGCGCACAGTGCTCAGCGCTGGCTACCTGCACTCCTAGCCAGGGTACACATCGGGTTAATAAGCAAACCGCTTCGCTTATTTACCCAATATGTACTCTGGCTACGTGTGCAGGGAGCAGGGAGCCGGCACTGGCAGCCTGAGAGCCACGGACGCTAGTAACCAGGGTAAATATCGGGTAACCAAGCAAAGCACTTCGCTTCGTTACCCGATATTTACCTTGGTTACCGCTTACCGCAGCTTCCAGACGCCGGCTCCCTGCTGCCTGCACATTCAGATCGTTGCTCTCTCACTGTCAAACACAGCGATGTGTGCTTCACAGTGGGAGAGCAACAACTAAAAAATGGTCCAGGACATTCAGCAACAACCAACGACCTCACAGCAGGGGTCAGGTTGTTGCTGGATGTCACACACAGCGACATCGCTAGTAAGATCGCTGTTGCGTCACAAAAAACGTTACTCAGCAGCGATGTTGCTAGCGATGTCGCTTAGTGAGACGTGGCCTTTAGTCACGCCCCTCTATGGTAATATATAGAGTTAAACCTGGCTCAGAACACTAATTGTTGGTGCTGAAGTGGTAAAAAATGTATAATACATAAAGCAAAACTCCAGAACTCATTAAGGAGAAATTACAGGAGAGTTTAGTTTAAATCCACTTTTGAAATTTTTATTTTGATTTTCTGCAAAATGTTCACCAAACAAGGGAAACAAAAAAGGTTTTTGCTTCCCTTGTTTGGTGCACTTTCTAAAGAAAATAAAATAAAAATTTCAAAAGTGGATTTAACCTAAACTCTCCTGTAATTGTTCCTTAATGAGTTCTGGGGTTCTTCATGTAAGATCGGCCTGTGGTGCAGTGGTCCTCTCCCACCATGATGACACTATGTGGTTGGAAAGGTATGAGGGTGTGTCGCCCAGGGATAAGGGGTACTCAGACCCGGGCCAAGGGGTCACTTTTGTAGGTGTACGGTAGCGTGACCCGGTCTGTGATCCCAGGCTCCACAGCAAAAAGGGGATTATGTACAAGGGAATTGTCCATGACGCCACCCGTGGGTTGCGGTGATGAGATGGTGGCACCGCCACTGCCTCTGGGGACCGTGCCCGGGACTGGTGGCTTGGGGCAGCAAGGTGGAATCCCCTCCACGGGTAGAGGAGGTGTAGTCCCGGGGCCCAATTGGGAGTTGTGGTGGTGGCAGGGATTGCAGGGAATAGTACACTCACAGTTCGGTTATCGTGGTGCTGGATGAAGCTGGGTTGATGTGGAGTGTCAGGAACACAGATGGAAGAAATACTCAGAGTATTTTTAAACCAAAGGTAACTGGTGCCCACGGCTGCTGTGAGGACGGGTCCCACACCCGTGTGTGTAATTCAGGTGTTGTTCTCCTGCCTGAGGTCTGTGTCTGCTTCGTACACAGGTCCGGAATGAGTCCCGACAGTTGGCACCGAAGAGCCACTACCCTCTACCGGTCCACTTCGGGTCCCCACAAGCGGCTGGCCTATTCCTGAGGCCCTTACTGCCACTCTCCCTAGCTCCCACTGGAGCTGTTTCCAGACTTGTCTCCTACTGCAGACTGACTGAAACTAAACTCTGCTCTCTCTAAGCTCCTCTCTCCCCCTCCCGTTTTTCTTGAGGAGGGGGCGAGTGGGCCCTGATTGGCTGGTGTGGTTCTGTGTGGGAAACACCCCAAGGGACAGTGAGATCTGCACCAAAAAGATAGATGCAAACCTCTGTGACACCCTGGTTTTACCAGGGCGGCACAAGGGTATCTAGGAGAGATCAAGGTTTTTGATTGCAAGGGAAAAGAGGATTTGTTGTGGGAGGGAGTGGTCATCTTCGTGGAAGGCGGAAGATAGGTCTAGAAGGAACATTATGGAGAATTGATTCAGTAAAACTGTGTGGATGTAAGCCAGTTTGTAGGTTGTCGAAGAGTGAGTTAGATGAAGGATAGGAAGAAAGTTCAGCATGAACATGGTTTTGGAAGTGTTTGGAAGCAAATTGGAGCAAAATAATGGGAGAACAGCTGGATGTAGAGGTCGCGTCAAGGGATGGCTTCTTCAGGATAGGAGTGATATTGGCATGTTTGAATGCAAAAGGGAAGGTACCAGAAGTTAATGATAGGTTGAAGAAGTGGGTTAGGACAGGGATAAGCATTGTGGTGAAATTGTGGAAGGGGAGGGATGGCATCAAGTGCAGAAGTGGTAAGATGCGATTTGGAAAGGAGATGAGTAAGCTCTCATTCAGTGATGTTGGGGAGGAAGGTAATGGGGGAAAGGAAATGGTCTCTGATAGGAAGGAATTTTGGTGGTTGAACAATAAAGACTCGGCTTATTTGGTTGATTTTATGTTTTAAATTTGTAGTAAAGTCTTTTACAGAAATGAGAGATGTTGGGGCGGGCAGTGGAGGGTGGAGGAGGGAGTTATAAGTGTTGTCTAAGTGTTTGGGGTTGTGGGATAAAGAAAATACAAGGGTTGCAAAGTAGATCTGTATGCCTTAGGTGAGGGTTGACTTAAATGTGAAAGTTGTTTAAAGGCATAGTACTCTAAGGCGAGCTTTGCACGTTGCGACATCGCAAGCCGATGCTGCGATATCGCACGCGATAGTCCCCGCCCCCATCGCAGGTACAATATCTTGTGAAAGCTGGCGTAGTGAAAAATATCGCTACACCAGCTTCACATGCACTCACCTGCCCTGCGACCGTCGCTCTGGCCGGCGACCCGCCTCCTTATTAAGGGGGTGGGTCGTGCGACGTCACTGCGACGTCACACGGCAGGCGGCCAATCAGTGTGATGGGGCGGATATGAGTGGGATGTCAACATCCCGCCCACCTCCTTCATATTCTACGGAAGCCGCGGTGACGCCGGTAGGAGATGTTCCTCGCTCCTGTGGCTTCACACACAGCGATGTGTGCTGCCGCAGGAGCAAGGAACATCGGACCGTCGCGTCAGCGTAATTATGGATTACGCCGACGCTGCACCGATGATACGATTACGATGCTTTTGCGCTCGTTAATCGTATCATCGAGCCTTTACACACTACGATGTCGCATGCGATGCCGGAAGTACGTCATTTTCAATTTGACCCCACCGACATCGCACCTGCGATGTCGTAGTGTGCAAAGCCCGCCTTAGGCTAGGGCCCCATTTTGCATTTCCACCTGCGTTTTAGGTGCTTTTTAGGTCCGTTTTGAGAAGCACCTTTTTCATGCCAAAAGGCATGCGTTTTGATTTACCAGCAAAGTCTATGAAAAAAGTGGATTTCCTGACCCCACTTTGCGTTTCTAAATGCTGCATTTAATTTGCATATTTTGTGGCAAAAACCATGCGTTCAAAGAATCAACATGTCCATTGTTTTTGCCATTTTGGGTGAGTTTTGCTAACATAGAAGTCAATGAGAAATGGCAAAAACCAAGATTCCTGCAAATTCCGGCATTTTACCTGCTCTTTCAGTGCAGAAAACATGTGTTTTGGACAACTAAAACGCATGCTTTTTGGACATCAAAATAATGATTTCATATGTCCCTTTACACACACATAGTCTGACAATTAAAAATAAGAAATGCATTAAATTATTGTTATTTTTCAATTAAATATCATATTACCGCTATAATTTCATTAAAATTATTTATTTCCATTATTTTTCACAAAAATATAGATTTTTTTCCTTTTTCCAATTTTTTTATTGAGTTTGACTATTTAAACTTTATTTATCAGTGTCTAGATGTTCAAAACGCATCTATCAAAACGCAGGTGGAATAGCAGGTAAAAAGCGCTGAAAACGCATCTAAAACGGGGTAAATACGCATGCGTTTTCAGCGCTAAATTTCTGAAAAAGGCAACTTTGGTCAAATCAATTAAGCCCAAAACGTGCGTTCTGAACTGCAAGTAGGAGAACGCAAAGTGGGGCCCTAGCCTTAAGCCTGCTTTACACATTGCAATTTCGCATACGATATAGTATGCGATTTGCAACGCCCCCATCGTATGTATCTCACGCTCAATTTGTTGAACGTGCCGCACAAACGATTAACCCCCGTCACACGTACTTACCCGTCCATACGACCTCGCTGTGGGCGGCGAACGTCCACTTCCTGGAGTGGGAGGGACGTTCGGCGTCACATCGACGTCACGCGGCAGCCGGCCAATAGAAGCGGAGGCGCGGAGATGAGCGGGACGTAAACATCCCGCCCACCTCCTTCCTTCCACATTGTCAGCCGGGAGCTGCAGGACGCAGGTAAGATCTGTTCATCGTTCCCGAGGTGTCACACACTGCGATGTGTGCTACCTCGGGAACATTGAACAACCTGTGGTTCAATTTTAGAGAAAGGTACGATGTGTATGCGATGAACGGATTTTCATTCAATCGCAATCGCACATACCTGTCACACCCTGCAATGTACCTTACAATGCCGGATGTGCGTCACTTACGACGTGACCCCGCCGACACATTGTAAGATACATTGAGCGTGTAAAGCGGGCTTTAGTGTATGTACACATTTGACTTTGCAGAAAGTAATAAAAATGCCTTAAAACATTCTCTGTCATTATTCTGACACTTGGCAAATATAAATGATTTTTGTTCCTAATTGACCTAAAACTGGAAAGGTTTATTAAGATTTTATGTCAGATAGTGAGAAAAACATGCATATGTGTCTTTTTAGATAGTGTATGTAAACTTCTGGATCAACTGTAGTTTTGCAATCTTTCTTCCAGGCCATCCCAAAGTCATGCCAGGAGAACAGAAGAAAGTTACTGCAAATAACAGACCTCAGATATTGCGTAGAAAACATAAGTACAACCTGTGGCCAGTAATGTGGAATACACGGTTGAGACAATTCCAAAGAGTGGCTGTAATTGACATTTTTAGCCACACTAAAGCCACTGAAGCTGGATAAAAGGTCCTGGAAAGAAGGGACTGTCCATATTGCTTGGAGAACAGTGGTGTAACATGTGGCTAGTGAACAGGATTTAGGGAGTGGGCCAAATCTGAAGAGAGGCTGTAATCTTTCTTACTGTCACCATGGAGTTGTGCCTGCAGTATGGTAGAAAGAGCAAAGATGGAAGATGAAACAACGTTGCTTGGAGAACAATGGTGCAATATGTGGACTGTGAGCCTTTGACCTCTATTCCCGGCTGATACCCTTAGGCCCAAGACACACGGCGAGAAAAACGGTGCGAGTGGAGTGCGATAAAAAAAATCACATTCCACTCGGACCAATATTAGCCTGTGTGTCAGCGCACATGAGCGATTATTTTCTCAGCCCTAATTGGACCGAGAAAACAATTGCAGTATGCTGCGATTGTAATGCGATCATTGTTTCTCTCGCACCCATTCAAGTTAATGGAGCGAGACAAAAATTGCACTACACCGGTGTTCTGCGAGTACAGTGCGAGAACGGCTATAGCCGGCTATGGAGGAGAGAGCAGGGGTGGGATTCAAATTTTTAACAACAGGTTCTCTGTAAACCCCACCCATTTGAAAACCACACCCATTCTGTAACCACACCCATTTTGTTAGCCACACCCATTTTCAGGCACTCTCCTCAACCAAAAAATACAAGTACTTTAAAGTATAATTTCTTTCCCCTTCTTCCCCTCCTCTACAGTCACTCTCCTGTCCAGCACCAGTTGTTCCAGTCACTGTCACTCTTATTGTATTAAACATTTTTTCTACAGTTTTTAAAAATTATTACTAAGAGAGCCCTGCTGAAATTGGAACGGACGACCTTCCCCATACAGATCCCATCCCATTATGGCCTCTTTCCCCTGCAAATCCCATCCCATGTGGCTCCTTTCCCCCCAACAGATCCCATCTCATGTGGTCTTTTGCTCCCTGCAGATCCCATCCCATGTGGTCTCTTGCTCCTTGCAAATCCCATCCCATGTGGCCTCTTTCCCTTGCAGATCCTATCCCATTATGGCCCCTTTTCCCAGTAGATCCCATCCCATTATGGCCCCTTTCCCTCTGCAGATCCCATCCCATTATGGCCCCTTTCCCCCTGCAGATCCCATCCCATTATGGCCCCTTTCCCCCTGCAGATCCCATCCCATTATGGCCCCTTTCCCCCTGCAGATCCCATCCCATTATGGCCCCTTTCCCCCTGCATATCCCATCCCATTATGGCCCCTTTCCCCCTGCAGATCCTATCCCATTATGGCCCCTTTCCCCCTGCAGATCCCATCCCATTATGGCCCCTTTCTCCATGCAAATACTATCCTTTTATGGCCTCCTCTCCCCATATAGCCACATATAGCTCCCCTCTTATGTGGCCTCCTCTCCCCATATAGCTACATATAGCTCCCCTCTTATGTGGCCTCCTCTCCCCATGTAGCCACATATAGCTCCCCTCTTATGTGGCCCCTCTCCCCATATAGCCTTATATAGCTCCCCTCGTATGTGGCCCTTCTCCCCATATAGCCACATATAGCTCCTCTCTTATGTAGCCCCTCTCCCCATATAGCCACATATAGCTCCCCTTTTATGTGGCCCCTCTCCCCATATAGCCACATATAACTCTCCTCTTATCCGGCCCCTCTCCCCATATAGCGCTCCCCTCTTATGCGGTTCCTCTCCCCATATAGCGCTCCCCTCTTATGTGGCCCCTCTCCCCATATAGCACTCCCCTCTTATGTGGCCCCTCTCCCCATATAGCGCTCCCCTCTTATGCGGCCCCTCTCCCCATATAGCGCTCGCATTTTATGCGGCCCCTCTCCCCATATAGTGCTCCCATCTTATGCGGCCCCTCTCCCTGCATCTTCGGCTCACTGAGCACTTACCTGCAGCGGCGGCCTCTCCTGTGTCTCCCGTCCTCCTCCGCAGCTCTCTGCAGACGCTGACAGATGGCAGGAGGAGGAGCTACCTCCTCACACTGCCGTGACCTGTCTGCAGCGTCATTGCGTCGCTGCACGCCGGGTCAGGGAGCCGACAGGCTCCACTGAACCAGGAAGTGCGGCGTGGAGGTACGGGGATTCATTTGTGCTAGTGTCTTAAAGAGACATTAATACAAGTGAATACAGGAAACCAGATCACCAGAGCTGTTTCTTGCTGGTTCTGGGAACCGGCTGCTATTTTAACAACCGGTTCTCCAGAACTGGACAGAACCGGCTGAATCCCACCCCTGGGAGAGAGGGAGATAAATCCCTCCCTCCCCTCCTCATTGCTGGCCTGCCCCCGCAGCTGAGGTCCACTCGCCTGATCGGACCTCAGTCGCAGGGACAATCGCATGACACTCGGCTCTGCTGTACTGCCAGCATGAACCGAGTGTCATGCGAGGAGATCGCAGTAATCCCCGTGTGGCCCCAGCCTTACTATTGGACTCTCACAACCAGTCTGGAAAGGGAATACTGAGGATTAAGCAGTAGGAGACTGTAAGAGGGTAAAAATAGTTCTGCCACGCCACCCTTTTACAATGAAAATGTAAGAAGTGGCTAATCGGTAGTTTAAGCATATTTTTAGTCTAATATGAGTGAAATTGTTTAATATATATATCAAGTTCTGCGTGCACATTATAATAGCATAACATAACACTACTGAATATAAATTGAAGTGTAATGCAGTAAGGAATAAAGCTGCTTATTAAGATCCTCAAGAAAATAAAAAAAAATAACCACTCAAAGTAATTAATTAAACAGCAAACAGAAGAAGCAATTCGTTGAAGAGAAATTATGTGTTAAAACCAATTCTTAACTGCTCTTCACCCTCTTCAGGGTATAAAACGGATCTATATCAAAGCTAGTATTAAACATTGAGATTTCTAATCGTGCATTTTAATGTGTTTATTGATGAGCTAAATTAGAATTTGAAGGATTTTACATGTTATTTATATTTTTGAGAGTTATTTTAGAACAGATTATATTCTCAACATGTATGTGTGATTTATAAGTGTACTTGTACTAAGAAACCTATCACTAGAGTTATGAGTCCAGATTTATTTCTTATAGTCATGAGAGAATCTGAAAAACCATAGTCCATTTACAGTATGTAGGTGACGAGATGTTTACCAAGATTATTTTGAACACTATTTAAAAGAAAACACTAGCGCTCATGGACAAAGATGAAAGGGGACATTATCAACTCTAAAACAAATGGGGTTTATTGAGAAGATTGCTAGTCTCACAATTTTGAAAGCTGAAAGCAGTAGACAGGGTCCGCGTGAACCTGTCAGGGTAATAAAAAAAACGGAATTATGTATGTGACTGCTGCACTAACAATGGAAACACAGTGAGAAGGGAATTGGATAAAATATGTATGAATATATAAAAATATTAAAAATATTTTGGATACCTGCAGTTTTGGAGGTTGATTGAGTGATCTTTAAGGAGGTAATGTGGATCGAAAGTAGTATGGCAAAAACAAAAAGGTTTAAAATGAGTACGAAACAAAAAGTGTGGGGGGGGGGAAGGGGAGGAGGTAATGGATTACAGTGGGGTCATAAGTATGAACTTGTCTTTTTGGGTTCCCGGATGGAGATAGGGTTTGTAGTTCCCTAAATAGTGGACTCTGAAAGGGCAGCAAGGGTGTATGGGTGACTGAATGTTGCCAAAGGGAATAGAATCAGTGAATGGGGGAGGATAAGATTGGGTAATACTGTTACAAGATAGGATAGTACAGTGATGCTAATACCTGGCATATGGGGGCTGTCTGATCGGGGTGTCCAAATATGTAATGTACAGATTAGATTAGATATGGTGTCCAAAGGAGGATTAACAGTCTGTAAATATACAAATATACAAAGATAGTCAGTCCAGTTATAGACTTAGGGTACCTTCACACTTTAGCGATGCAGCAGCGATCCGACCAGCGATCTGACCTGGTCAGGATCGCTGCTGCATCGCTACATGGTCGCTGGTGAGCTGTCAAACAGGCAGATCTCACCAGCGACCAGTGACCAGCCCCCAGCCAGCAGCGACGTGCAAGCGACGCTGCGCTTGCACGGAGCCGGCGTCTGGAAGCTGCGGACACTGGTAACTAAGGTAAACATCGGGTATGGTTACCCGATGTTTACCTTAGTTACCAGCTCACACCGCTTAACTTAGCGTGTGCAGGGAGCAGGAGCCGGCACTGGCAGCATGAGAGCTGCGGAGGCTGGTAACGAAGGTAAATATCGGGTAACCACCTTGGTTACCCGATGTTTACCATGGTTACAGCTTACCGCAGGCTGTCAGACGCCGGCTCCTGCTCCCTTCACATTCAGGATTGTTGCTCTCTCGCTGTCACACACAGCGATGTGTGCTTATCAGCGGGAGAGCAACAATAAAAAAAACGAACCAGGGCTGTGTGTAACGAGCAGCGATCTTACAGCAGGGGCCAGATTGCTGCTCAGTGTCACACACAGCGAGATCGCTAATGAGGTCACAAAAAACGTGACTCAACAGCGATCTCAGTAGCGATCTTGCTGTGTGTGAAGTACCCCTTAACAAAATGACTAAAGATCTGCCTGGTGCAGGAGAAGCAGGTATAGTGCACTTGTCTTACAGTGGTGGTCAGCTGTGGAAGCGCTGGATACATAGGAACAAATTTTTCTTAGAAGTGTGCTTAGAGACACCGTGGAACTGATGGGAGCAGTGGGCGCTCTAATTTGGGCGGTGAAACGCGATTCACAAGGAAGAGCGTTCCGGCCGGAAAACTACTTCCTCCAGTGACTGCAAACAAGGGAAAGCTGGGTGACGTCACTTGCTGAGGGCTGCAGAAGACAGTAAGGGGCAAAACAGCCCTCCAGACAAAGGTGGTGGCATAGTGGTAATGGACACTCACATGTACCATACTGAATCACAGCGCCTCCACAATGACTCCAAAACTTATCAATAACTGCATTAAGACCCCACTACACCTTACATTAAACAACTAGGCATTTTGGCAAATATGGGTCACTCACTGGAAATTCTAAATAAGAAAGAATTTGATTTCATACACAACAAAATTCTCTCAATAGCAGTTTTTTTTTATCATATCCCCAAAATACACAAATATCCTAATTCTCCACCAGGTAGACCAATCATATCAGGCATAAACTATCCTAACCTTTCACAATATGTCGACCATCATTTACAAAAATGCGTTATTCAGTTGCCCGCCTACCTCAAAGATACAAGCCATCTATCCTATCTTGTAACAGTATTACTTAATCTTAACCTCCCCCATTCACTGATTCTATTTCATTAGGCAACATTCAGTCACCCATACACCCTTGCTGCCCTTTCAGGGTCCACTATCTAGGGAACTACAAACCCTATCTCCATCCAGGAACCCAAAAAGGCAAGTTTATACCTATCACCCCACTATAATCTATTACCCCCTCCCTCTCTCCCCTCACCCCACTTTTTGTTTTGTACTCATTTTAAACCTTTTTGTTTTTGCCATACTAGTGAAACTCTGCATACTACTTTGGATCTACATTGCCTTCTTAAAGATCACTCATTCAACCGACAAAACGGCAGGTATACAAAATATTTGTAATATTTTTATATATTCATACATATTTTATCCAATTCCCTTCTCACTGTGTTTCCTTTATTAGCGCAGCAGTCATATACATAATACCATTTTTTTTTTATTTTGAACACTCTTTAAACATTTTAAATAAAATAAAATGTTGCTTCTCCCAACCTCTACGTAACTCCCATATTAAACTCTTTAAAGGTACTATTTTTTTCAGAATACTCTTTCTAGTGTATGTACAACAGGAATAAAGGCTCCGCTACACGCAACAACGTATCTAACGATATATCACCGGGGTCACGGATTCCGTGACGCACATTTGGCATCATTAGCGACGTCATTGAGTGTGACACCAATGAGCGCCCATTAATGATGGAAAATACTCACCAAATCGTCCATCGTTGACACATCGTTCATTTTCAAAAAATCATTGAGGACGCAAGTTGTTCGTCATTCCCGTGGCAGCACACATCGCTATGTGTGACACCTCGGGAACGACGAACTACAGCATACCTGTGTCCTCAACGAGCACCGAGGTGGGAGTGACGGAGATGTGGCTGCTCTCCCCCCCTCCGCTTCTATTGGCGGCCCGCTCTGTGACGTCACTGTGACGCCGAACGAACCTCCCCCTTTCAGGGGAGGTTGTTCACCACCCACAGTGACGTCGTTAGGGAGGGCTGTACGTGTGATATGGACAAGCGATATTGTGCACCACGGGCAGCGATTTGCCCGTCACATACAAACGACAGGGGCGGGTGCCATCGCTAGTGATATTGCTAGCGATGTCACTCCGTGTAAAGCCTCCTTAAGACTATGTTTGCACCAGTTTTCTCTTCTGAACATTTTGTTTCTTAATCACAATTGACGCATAGCTAGTGAACAGAGAATAGCTGCTATGATGTCTCCTATACACTGCACACAGAGACATGGATTCCTGCTATTAATCCATTAATTAGCCCACACACAGATGCAGCCCCATGAAAAAATACAGTATAAGGCTATGTGCACATGGTGCGTTTTTCTCGGCGTTTTTGCGCGTTTTTCGGGTGCGTTTTTGGCCTCAAAACTGCATGACTTTGCTTCCCCAGCAAAGTCTATGAGTTTTCATTTTTGCTGTCCCCACACAGCGTTTTTTTTCAGCTGCGTTTTTGTGGTGACCACAAAAACGCAGCATGTCAATTATTCCCGCGTTTTTCACTGCGCTTTTCATCCATTGACTTCAATGGGATGTTGAAAGACGCAATGAGAAACGCAAATAGCTGTGTTTTGGTGCGTTTCTAAGACCAAAAACGCAGCTATAAGCGCAGGAGGTGGGTAGTAAAGTGACGTGTACAGGAAGAGGATTCCTTCTGTCAGTATAGACAGAAGCATGAATCCTCCCGGTACCGTAACCGCCGCGTCCATCTCCCGTCCTGTGCATGTATGCTGCCGTGCGGCGCCATGTACAGGCAGGAGGTGGAAGCGGCTGCGAAAACAAAAGTTAACAGTAGAATAAAAAAAAAAAAAAAGTTATACTCACCTGTGTGCAGCCTCGCGGTGCCATGCCCGCTCCCATCTCCTGTCACGGTATCGCCGCTCCCGCTCCGGCTGTGTGCAGTCTCCCCGGGGCAGGACCTTGCTTGCAGGACCTGGCGATGGATCACCTGATGCAGTCACCTGACGCATCAGCTGATCGAGTCTCGGGCTGACGCGGGCGCCCGGCCGGCTATCAGCGGATGCGTCAGGAGACTTCATCCCTGATTACCGGCAGCTGCTGCAGCGATCGGACGGGATCAGACTCCCGCCCCATCGCTCCGGGAGCTGCCGGTAATTCAGCACATAAGTGAGTATTATTTTTTTTTTTTTTACTGATGCATCAGCTGATTGTATAACCGGCTTTTATACAATCAGCTGATGTGTGATGGGATTCACATCCTTTAACCTGACACATCATCTGATCGCTTTGCCTTCCAGCAAACCGATCAGATGATATTGGATCCAGATTGGACGGCGCGGGACCCTGACCCAGGATTACTGCGGAGGGGGGTTCTTTATTTCAATAAAGATGGAGTCACTAATTGTGTTGTGTTTTATTTCTAATAAAAATATTTTTCTGTGTGTTGTGTTTTTTTTTTATCTTTACTAGAAATTCATGGTGGCCATGTCTAATATTGGCGTGACACCATGAATTTCGGGCTTAGGGCCAGCTGATAATATACAGCTAGCCCTAACTCCATTATTACCTGGCTAGCCACCCGGCATCAGGGCAGCCGGAAGAGTTGGATACAGCGCCAGAAGATGGCGCTTCTATGAAAGCGCCATTTTCTGGGGTGGCTGCGGGACTGCAATTCACAGCGGGGGTGCCCAGAAAGCATGGGCACCCTGCACTGTGGATTCCAATCCCCAGCTGCCTAGTTGTACCTGGCTGGACTCAAAAATGGGGCGAAGCTCACGTCATTTTTTTTTTAAAATTATTTCATGAAATTCATGAAATAATTTAAAAAAAAAGGGCTTCCCTATATTTTTGGTTCCCAGCCGGGTACAAATAGGCAGCTGGGGGTTGGGGGCAGCCCGTACCTGCCTGCTGTACCCGGCTAGCATACAAAAATATGGCGAAGCCCACGTCATTTTTTTTTTTTGGGGAGGCAAAGAAATCCTGCATACAGTCCTGGAAGGGGATGCTGAGCCTTGTAGTTCGACAGCTGCTGTCTGCTCTCCTGCATACACTATTGGATGGAGGATGCTGAGCCTTGTAGTTCGACAGCTGCTGTCTGCTGTCCTGCATACACTATTGGATCGAGGATGCTGAGCCTTGTAGTTCTGCAGCTGTCTGCTCTTCTGCATACACTAGTGGAGAATGAAGAACACATTGAAGAAGGAAATGACATCAGACCTTTTTTTTTTGTTCACTGATAAAAAACGCATAAGGACGCAGTGAGCAAAAACGCAGCAAAACACAGCATAAAAACGCACCAAATCGCGGCAAAACGCGTGCGTTTTTTGCCGCGTTTTTTCGACGCAGGTGCGTTTTTGTGCGTTTTTAGCGGCCAAAAACGCACAAAAACGCAGCGTCAAAAAAACGCAGCGTGTGCACATAGCCTAATGCAGCAGTACTGATCAGTGAAGATGTTGAATCAAGATCTTGGGTGAGGTTAAAGATAAGTTAAAAAAGCTCAGCAACATCTTTCTGTGTCTCCATCTGCTTGTTTCATCATCCTGCTCATTCCTCCTATCACCTCCTCTACAAAGTGTTTAATAGGCTATGCAATCTGACATTATAGTGAGCTGGCTGCCCATCTTATCTGTGCAAGGCAGAGTTGAGTTGAACTTTTTCAGACTGGATAAAGTGTTCAAAAGTCAAAGAAAAGAGTAACAAATGGCTCATAAGTGGAGAAAGAAGCAAATTAATGATAAGATACAGTGACAAACAAAAGGGTAATTTTGAACTTTTGACTTTCAAGATCCATTTCTCACCATCAACTACATGTTTGAGCATGACGATACCTTAATTTTATAGACAACCATCTTGGCTATCTCATGCATAAATTTGACTTGCAACTATTTATCATATGATTAATTATGCAGATTATTTTCATGTCACTGCATTGTTACTGTCTTGCTCCTGGTGTTTGAAACTTTTTTCTTCTTCTTGTATTCTACAAATTACAACCTGTTCTCACCTTCCCTAATAGCTCAGTTTTTTATTAGGTTGGTAACCAAGTGAAAGTCACTGGTTAAAATCAAGGAGCAGCCATGAAGATTTCTCAAGAAAAGAGAAATAGCATCATTCAGTCTATCAATAGCAGTCTCTCAACTAACAAAAATTGCCAAATTGCATTATGTGAGTGCCATGACAGTTGGGAGAATATTAAATTAAGTTTGTCCATCCATTCAAAAGCCAAAAGGTGGATGTCCAGGCAAAATATTGGAGTCAACAAGTTGGCTCATCCCAAGGTCTTTCAGCTCTGGTGCAATAAGCACAGTGGTAGAGGCAGTTTGCACGCTTCGGAATAGTGAGATCACAGACATCCATGTAAGCCACATGTAACACACATCACACAAATCTGGAATGGTGGCCCAAAAGAAGTGAAGAACCCTTGAATTCAATATCATCATAAGAAGCTTTGGCTCGAGTTTTCAAAGAAGTAGTGGACAGTAGAATATTAGAAGCAAGTGATTTGGAGTGATGAGACAAAAGTCAATAGACTAGGCTCTGATGGTAGAAATGGGTCTGAAATAAATAAGGAAAAAAGAGGCTAACGGATCGAGAATTTGAAGGACCTGTGAACTTCAGTGCAGGAAGCCTGATCATTTGCGGTTGTTTCACCGCAAAAGGCATTAGATTCTTGACCAGGATAAATTGTGGTCTCAATGCTGAGCTATATGTCCTGCATGGACTTGGAGAATGTCTGGTGCATGGTACAACACAGAGGTTACAACGGGATGGAGAGGGGGTAGGAAGGCCCCTACAATAGGGAGAGGGGAGATGGTTTACCTCCTGACACTAACCTGTTTATGTCCTCTGTGCTCTCTAACGTCCCTAAACAGGTTCTTCCCTCCCGGCTGCCATCATGTTCCTAGTCCCTAGTTGTATCTCCACTCAACCTGTCTAGTGCAAAGGTCAGTGAGTGCACTAGACTTTACCACTATGGTAAAAAGACACAGGAAAGGGAGGACAGAAGGAAGAGTCCTTACCCATTGCTGCACTAAAAGAAAGCAAATATGTTTAATATCCAGAGTCTCATAAGACAATGTAAGTCTCAGAACCCAAATCTGTCAAAAGTCTCCCCAGGACAAGAGACCCTTGTGACACTATATGTGAGTATTCTACAAGATGAGATATCTTGCACACTCGAGCAATATGGGTATGAAAAGAACCACATAGTGTTCCAGCAGGACAATGAACTGAAGCATTCAGTGAAATTGTCAAAGACGTGGTTCAATGACAATGAAGTAGAAGTGCTGGATTCGCCTTTACAGTCCCCAGACCTCAACCATCGAACACTTGTGGGTAGAGTTGAAGAAAAAGCTATATACATATCCAAGTGAGTAGACAAGTATGCACCAACATTGGGAACGTGTAGAATAGTGCTGGGATCAGATTTCAGTTGAGACATGCTTGAATCATCTGATCAAGAGCATGCCCAGAAGGATTCAGGGAGAGTTGAAAGCCAAAGGAGGTCTACAAAATTCTTATAAAATAATGAAAATAAAATTTAGATTTTTAGAAGCAAAACAATAACAATACAGTAACCTGACAAAAATCTGCATAGCTAATCATATGCAAAAAAGATTCAAGTCAAATTCATGTATGAGATAGCCAAGATGATTGTCTGCAAAATGAAGGTAGTCTTATGCTCAAAGTTGTAGTAAAATATGGAGCCTGAAAGTCAAAAGTTCAAAACATTGTTACACATTTGCTTGTCACTGTATATTATAAATGTAGACACGGAACACTTGAACCACTCACCACAGTGGAAGTAAGCCTGATTAGTTCCTCCAGATAAGTATCCGCGGTCCCAGCACGGTTTACGGCAGCCAGCCATATATAGACAAGAAGCAAGCAGGGGAAGGATCCAGCTCAGACTCCAGAGGTAGTTGACCTGATGAAGGTGTACCCTCAAAACACGTGATTTTTTTCATCATCTACCATCTGTCAGTGTTATCAGCCGGTGTTATTATACCTTTTTGGATATATTCTTTTTAACAAAGTTGAAATAAAGAAATACCTTTTATTCAAATCCTTGGAGTCTGAGCTGGATCCTTCCCCTGATTGTTATGTCTACTTGTGTAATTGATTTATGCATGTTTGTTTAAGTTTGTGACCTCGTTTTTGTTTAGAACAAAGCAAATTTCTTTTTTTTTAACTTTTTTCTATTAACAATAGGATAACAATATTGTTTTCATACACATGACTCTAAGAGGTCTTGCTTTTTTGTAGGACAAGATGTATTTTTAACCATTTACTGCTGATGCCTATTTTTACCTTAATGAAAAAGAGCCATTTTTCAAATCTGACATGTGTCACTTAATGTAATAACTCTGGAATGCTTTTTTCCATTCACAGTGATGCTGAGATTGACACAATGTACTCCTTTATAATAGTAAATTTAAGTCAAAATAATTATTGGAAATCTGTTGAAACTTTTTTAAAATTAACAAATTTCAAACTTTTAATTTTTATGTCCTAGCACACTAAATGGTTAATAAATAGCATTTTCCGTATGTCTAATTTACATCAGCATCAATTTCGTAATGCCTTTTATATTATTAGCATGTTAGAAGTTTTATACGTTTAGCATTAATTTTAATTTTTCAACAACATTTACAAAATTATTTTTTACAAACCTAATGTACAGTATATGCAGATGATGGCTTTTTTAGACAGATTCTGAATTGCTTGAAAATCAGAAATGCTCAAATGAATGAACATATGCATTTCTATGTAAAAACGACTTACTGTTCATATGTTCAGGCTTTTTGAATAACATTTAATCACTTCATGCTTCTAAAAATGCAAAGTAGTTTAAAGAATTGACATGTCCATTCTTCTGGCATTTTCCGCTTGGAAGATGCTCTGTTCTTTAAATTACAAGTCAATGGGAAAGAAAAAAGATACCCAGAAGATGACCAGACGTCTTTCGGAGCATTTTGCCATCTTTTTACTTTAAAAAAATATAACGCTAACGGCTCCTTCATTATTCAATGGAGAGAAAAAAAATTGACCAGACAAAGACTAAATTAAAACTCAGGGAAAACAGTGGAAGAATATTAATTTAAAATATAGACACCATATGTCTTCCAGACAACAATAAACAAATACTAAGTGAGTGAAAGCTTAGTTGAAAAATAGAAAGATGTGAGAAAATGAGTAATTAGATCAGTGATAGGTATCGGGTTTCATAGAACCTAAACTACCTTAAATGACCCTTCCTACCAGCGGAGGGTGTCGTAATGTTTAGGACCCCCCCCGCTCCAGATGGCTGGCCCTCACTGTCCCTATTTTCTACTAGCTTGTGTCCACCACCAACAACCAGGTGCAAAGTGTATTAAAGACAAACTACATGTAATACACAATAGCGTTAAATGTAGGTTTTTTCACTGAATAAATATTCAATCTGAAAACTTGATATTTGTTAGAAGGGAGCGACAGGGTCTGCGTGGCAGACCCTGTCGCTCCCTTCTAACAAATATCAAGTTTTCAGATTGAATATTTATTCAGTGAAAAAACCTACATTTAACGCTATTGTGTATTACATGTAGTTTGTCTTTAATACACTTTGCACCTGGTTGTTGGTGGTGGACACAAGCTAGTAGAAAATAGGGACAGTGAGGGCCAGCCATCTGGAGCGGGGGGGGTCCTAAACATTACGACACCCTCCGCTGGTAGGAAGGGTCATTTAAGGATCTAGTTTAGGTTCTATGAAACCCGATACCTATCACTGATCTAATTACTCATTTTCTCACATCTTTCTATTTTTCAACTAAGCTTTCACTCACTTAGTATTTGTTTATTGTTGTCTGGAAGACATATGGTGTCTATATTTTAAATTAATATTATTAAAGATATTTTCTTTGAGGTATAGTTTATGTGGTTTTCTGGTCATTCTACCTCGAACTTCTATTATATTGTGGTTTTACGTAAAACAGTGGAAGAACCTTCTAAGAGCCAAAGCCATTAAAAAACGTTCAGGAAGAGCCTCCCCAAAAAAACGACGACACAAAAAAATGCTTAAGAAAAGAGAAATCCAATTGAATTAATGCAAAGTTGAATGAAAAATAAAAAAAAAATACTTTCAACTAAATTATTGCTTTGGCGTCACTTTTTAATTTTCACAAGCTTAAATATACAGATTTTTTAAAAGCAATTTTTACTGTGATACCTGATTTGTGGTCGGAATCTACTAATTGATCACATGACATAATGCAATAAGGAAATTGTGCTATTTGGCTTTTTGAGCACCACTGATTGTGGACACCATGTCCAGAGACCACAAAATGCCAAAAAAATTCAACCCCCAAACCTATTTTGGAAACTTCACCCCTCAAAGAATTCATAAAGGGTTGTAGTGATTTTCTTTTCACACAGATCTTTGCTTCACGAAAGTTTGCAACATTAAGACATGAAAAAATTATGTTTTTTACATGAAAATGTTGCTTTAGCCCTAAGGCCATGTGCGCACGTTGCGTAATTACATGCTTTTACGCTGCGTTCTGAACCGCAGTGTAAAAGCATGCGTCCTGCGTCCCCAGCATAATCTATATAGATTGTGCAAATTCCATCCGCACGTTGCTTTTTAGAACACAGCGTTTAGCATGCTGTCAAAACGCTGCGTTGTAAACAGTAACATGTCAATTGTTTTGTGGGTTCTGGATGCTTTCTCCACTCTATGGGAGAGGCAGAATCCAGAACACACGAATTCTGCAGACACCAAACTTTCAGAATGGAGCTTTTCAGCTGCGTTCTGAATCGCACAAGCAGTGACTTTACGCTGCAATGCAGAACACATTTCCGTGCGCACATGGCCTAAATTTTCCTAAGGATAGCAGGACAAAGCTTGGACCCCACAGTTTGCAAAAGTAATTTCTTCTGACTACACTGCTACAGTATATGTGGTCAGAAACTACTATTTTGACACAAAGCAGTGCTCTGAAATGAAATAGCACTATTTAACTTTTCCAGCGCAAATTGGCTGAAATTGATTGTTGATGATATGGTCAATAGGGATGAGTGAGCCTGAACTGTAAAGTTCGGTGCCCATACCGAACACAGACTTTTGACTTTATGGTTTGCCACCTGGATAAAGCTTGTTGAGAGGTCACAGAGCAGCAAATTAGCAATCTATTAGGCTGTGGGCACTTCTGGAGCCATCACAGCCATGAAACAAAATGAATAAAGCAGGACATACTTACCAATTTCAGCAGTTCAACTGTAATACTGCTTTTGGGTCCGCTCATTATTCCTCATTTAATCAACTACACACCAATTGTATGTACATGCCACTGAAATCAAGGCTAAATCAACAAAGAAAAATTGTCCCCTCAAAGAAGGAAACAAATAAGTGGATCATGTTAAAATATATATACTTTATTGATTAAAAAAATATATCAATAAAAAACAGAGATATAACTCCTGAGAGGGACCCGAAAATACCGAGATGTTATGCAATATAATACAACAGGGGAATATAGGAAAATTAATATAGAAATTCATAGCGTAACTGTGACCAATATAATAAATACCACACAAAAGTAGACATTAGAAATAATCAATTGATAATTTAAATATTTAATGTAAAGCTACTAGTAAATAGTTAAAAAAATTTGCACTCAGAATTTGTTATGCTGCAATAATTGCAACAACCCTGGCCAACAAAACAATCATATATACAAAATGCTGCTGGTGTAATACACTATACAGACACTGGCTAAATAAAGCCTCAATTTAAGCTGCCAGAGGAAGAAATAAAGTGCACTGTAGCAATAATAAATACCTCGAATAAATATCTAAATGTAATGAATAATCAATTGATAATTAAATATTTGATGAGGAGCTTCTCAAAAAACAAAGTAAATACCACTCTGAATTTATTAAACTGCAGCAATTGCACCAGCCCTGGCTCACAAAACAAACGCCGTTTCACCCTTGCTTCATCTGGGGGCGTGTCTGAGAGGGGCAAACTGTCTTTTTATATCCATGTTGAAACTGGATCTTTTAGTATTTGTATCCTGGACCGGTTTTCCAGGGGTCATTTTCTTTAGATGGGTGTTGGCGTTTTGATCCATCTGCTAAATCAGCTTCATTACAAGGAGAAGAATTGCCATTTTTATAATGTTTTTTATATGCAGGCATTACGTAATTGGTGTTTTTTTCTCAGGAGTTATATCTCTGTTTTTTATTTACATTTTTTTTAATCAAGAAAGTATATCTATTTTAACATGAACAACTTATTTGTTTCCTTCTTTGAGGTGACAATTTTTCTTTGTTGATTTATCATTATGCCTCATGCATATTCACTGCTTACCCCACCCACCATCTGTGACAGAGTCTGTGATTACCTGCAAGTCAGACTGCCGACGTCTCTTATTGGTTGCCTTTATAAAGGCTGTCTGTCTGCCCTAGCAAAGTGTAAAAAAAAAAAAATAAGTAAAGTGCCTTGTATGTAGATACTGTTAGGACCAGGAGGACGGGTAGGCCCAGGAGGTGGATCCACTGGACTGAGCACCCCACTGAGGGCAAGGTGCCCAGTAGCCGGAGCACTACGGGTAGCAGGACAGTCCGTTCAGAGGAGTGGAGTGAAGAAGTCCCTGGGACCACGGAGTCTCTGAAGGTAGTCCGGGTGACGGAGCTCAGGTTCGGAGGCCGAGATGATGTCAGGCAGAGTCCGGAACCAGCTGAGCGAGGAGGTCAGTCACCACACGGATCCAGGGATCGGAGATGGTAGGGACTGACGAGATGGTGGACAGTCACCGTTCGGGGTTCTGGAAGCGTCAGGACCGGTTGGCGAGACAGGAGCGACTCTACAAGAGAGATAGGTAAGTACGGGACAAAGCACAGGGAGACCTGACTCCTAGATTAGCAAACATGAAGAACAGGCCCCGCCCACTTGGAAAGGATCCCCCTATATACCCTGTACCTGAATCTTCAATATCCTGTTGGAGGACGCTGGCCCTTTAAGAGAGGGTCAATGACCGCGCGCGCGCCCTAATGCGCATGCGCGAGGCCCGGGTGCCAGAAGCCAGAGCAGGAAGCGATGCACAGGACGCAGGAGTGCCGGGCTGGCTCAGCATCACAGACGGGCGCCGGGAGCGGGGACCGGGTTGCCTGGAGGACGCAGGTGAGGGAGCATGGAGGCTGTGGAGAGGGGGACCGGGGAGCGTGGCACGGGAGCGGGGAAGCATGGCAGGGGAGCCGGGAACCATGGCAGGGGAGCCGGGAAGCGTGGCAGGGGAGCCGGGTAGCATGACACGGGAGCTGGGGAGCGTTACAGTACCCCCTCCCCCACGCCCCCCTCCCCGCAACCGGGACAGGAAGGCACGTATGAGAGGAGTACCCACATTCTCCTGGGGTTCCCAGGACCTATCCTCAGGACCATACCCAGCCCAGTCCACCAGTAAGAACTGTCGGCCCCGCACGGTCTTCATGGCCACGATATCCCTTACCGCATAGATGTCATCGTCAGCAATAGGATGAGGAGCAGAACTGGCAGCAGTGGAGAAGGGACCAAGGACAACCGGCTTGAGCAGGGAGACATGGAAGGAGTAGGGTATCCTCATCGTAGCCGGGAGCTGCAGCTTGTAGGAGACCTCATTGATCTTGGCGATGACTTTAAACGGCCCGATGTATCGAGGACCCAGCTTGTACGATGGTAGCTTCAATCGGACATATTTGGCGCAAGCCAGACCAGATCTCCTGGAGAGAAACACAGAGGATCTAGATGCCTCTTGTCCGCGTGTCTCTTCATCCGCAGGGAAGCGCGTCCAAGGGACGTCTTGACAGAGTCCCAAATTGTTGAAAAGTCACGGACTACGGTATCAGCAGCGGGGACATCCGAGGATGAAGATACAGGTAATGGGACGGAAGGCTGAAGTCCGTAAACCACATGGAAGGGAGAGCTGGAGGAGGACTCACTGACGTGATGGTTATGGGAGAATTCAGCCCAGGGAAGGAGCGTGGACCAATCGTCGTGATGGGTGTTAACGTAGTGACGCAAGAAGGAGGTCAGGATCAGATTGACTTGTTCCACTTGGCCATTCAACTGAGGATGGTAGGCCGAAGAAAAGTCCAGAATCACTCCCAGATGTTTGCAGAGAGCCCTCCAGAAGCGCGAGGTAAACTGAGTTCCTCTGTCGGACACAATGTGTGATGGAAAGCCATGCAACCGGAAGATGTGCTGTATGTAGGCGTCAGCGAGCTCCTGGGCAGAGGGCAGTCCAGCCATAGGGACGAAATGAGCCATCTTGGAGAAACGGTCCACCACGACCCATATGACCGTGTGTCCGGAGGACAAGGGCAAGTCCGTAATAAAGTCCATTGCAATGTGTTGCCACGGAATGGAGGGAATTGGCAGCGGCAGAAGACGACCATATGGCAGGTGTTTGGGCGTCTTGTTCCGGGCACAAGAGGAGCAGGCTGAGACAAAGGATGTGACGTCCGTGCGAAGGGATGGCCACCAGTAGTGACGTACAATTGTACTCCATGTTCTCTTCTGACCGGCATGGCCAGCTATTTTTGAGGCATGGCCCCAGTGCAAGACTTTTTGTCTGTCAGTTTCAGAGACATAGGTCTTCCCGGGCGGTATCTGGGCCAGAGTGACAGGAGCCACCGGAATGACTTTACTTGGGTAGATGATGGGTTGGGATGTCTCCTCCTCCTGTTCCATGGGCACAAATGACCTGGACAAGGCATCTGCTCGCACATTCTTATCCAAAGGACAAAAATGGAGTTGGAAATCAAACCTGGCAAAGAACAAGGACCACCTGGCTTGTCGTGGGTTCAGTCGCTGAGCAGACCGCAGGTATTCCAGGTTCTTGTGGTCCGGGTAAATGATCACGGGGTACACTGCTCCCTCCAGAAGGTAGCGCCATTCTTCCAGAGCCAGCTTGACTGCTAATAGCTCTCGGTCACCGATGGTGTAGTTGCGTTCCAGCGCTGAGAAGCTCTTGGAGAAGAAACCGCAAGTAACCATCTTCCCGGTGGAGGACTTCTGCATGAGCACTGCCCCGGCTCCAGAGGAGGAGGCATCTACCTCCAAGGTGAACTGTCGGTTTAACTCAGGACGGTGGAGCACAGGAGATGAAGCAAATGCCCGCTTCAGGGAGCCAAACGCGGCGTCGGCCGCAGGTGACCAGTCCTTCGGATTAGCCCCCTTCTTGGTCAAGGCAGAGAGAGGCGCAGTCAGGGCAGAGAAGTGAGGGATGAACTGACGGTAATAGTTCGCAAAGCCAAGAAAACGTTGAATTGCCTTCAGTCCGGAAGGAGGGGGCCAGTTGAGAATGGAAGAGACCTTCTCCGGGTCCATCTGCAGGCCGGTATCGGAGATTACGTAACCCAGGAAGGGAAGAGAAGACTGCTCGAAGACACACTTCTCGTACTTGGCGTACAGACGATTCTCTCTCAGTCTTTGTAGTACCAGCTGCACGTTCTCTCTGTGGGTCTGGAGGTCCGGAGAGAAGACCAGGATGTCATCCAGATATACTACCACACAGACGTAGAGAAGGTCCCGGAACACGTCGTTCACTAATTCTTGGAAGACTGTCGGTGCGTTACACAGGCCGAAGGGCATCACACAATACTCGTAGTGCCCATCGCGAGTGTTAAATGCGGTCTTCCATTCATCCCCAGAGCGGATGCGGACCAGGTTGTAGGCACCACGAAGATCCAACTTGGTAAACACACGAGCTCCTCTAAGCCGATCAAACAATTTGGGGATGAGCGGCAGGGGGTATTTATTCTTTACGGTGATTTGGTTCAATCCCCGGTAGTCAATGCAGGGGCGCAGGTCGCCCTCTTTCTTCTTAACGAAGAAGAAGCCTGCTCCAGCAGGAGAGGAGGATCTCCGGATGAATCCCCTTGCCAGGTTCTCAGTGATGTAGGCAGACATGGCTCTTGTTTCAGCAGGGGACAAAGGATATATCCGTCCTTGAGGTGGTGTGGTTCCCGGAAGTAGGTCGATGGCGCAGTCGTAAGGAAGATGTGGCGGCAGTACCTCCGACTCTTTTGTATCAAAAACGTCCGCGAAGGACCAATAGGCCGGAGGCAGTCCTGGTAGGGACTCCGGAACCAGAGGTCGTCGGATGGGTTGTATGGACTTCAGGCAGTTCTCGTGGCAAAAGGAGCCCCATCGGGTAATTTCGCCAGCACGCCAGTTGACCGACGGTTCGTGTGTCCGTAACCAGGGGAGTCCCAGCAGGATTTGATGAGACATGTGCGGGAGGACGTAGAGAGTGATTCTCTCGGTGTGCAGGGCACCTATACGTAGTTCTACAGGCTTGGTGATCCACGAGATGGTGTCAGAGAGGGGTCTCCCGTCTATAGAGGCAATCACAAGGGGTTTGTCGAGTGGAGTAACCGGCACCTGGTACTTGTCCACCGTTGCCTGCTGGATGAAATTGCCTGCTGCCCCGGAATCAAGGTACGCCTCTGCCGTGAACCGCGTCTCTCCCGCTGTCACTTGAACAGTCCACGTAACCGGGTCTGAGAGGGTCCCAGTACCTAGGGTGGCCTCTCCTACCAACCCTAGGCTTTGGAGTTTCCCGGCCTTTCTGGACAGGAACGTAGCAGGTGTGTGCCCTCTCCGCAGTAGAAGCAGAGGCCCTTGGCGAGCCGTTCTGCTTGGCGTTGTTCGGACTGCCGCAAACGATCAATCTGCATGGGCTCGGGGACAGAGACGCCAGATGACGCCAACTGAGGTACGATGGGCCTCTGCGGAGGAGAGGAATGCTGTATCGGACGTCTGTCGCGGGACACCTCTTTGGATCATTCCTGAAAATGGAGGTCCACGCGGGTGGCTAGTGCAATCAGGGCATCCAGGGAGGAAGGAACATCGCGGCCTGCCAGCTTGTCCTTAATACGAGTGGAGAGTCCTTTCCAGAAGGCGGCGGTTAGGGCCTCATTGTTCCACCCTAATTCTGAGGCCAAGGTGCGGAAGCGGATGGCATATTGACCCACCGTCAAGGTCCCCTGACGTAGCCTGAGGACTGATGAGGCGGACGCGGCGGCACGTCCGGGTTCGTCAAAGGTGGTTCTAAATGCCTGCAGGAATTCCTGGATGTTAGTAGTTACAGGGTCCTCCTTCTCCCACAAGGGGTTCATCCAGGCCAGTGCCTCACCCTCTAGATGGGACATCACAAACGCCACCTTGGCTTGGTCGGAGGCAAACAGATGCGGAAGCAGCTTAAAGTGGAGGGAGCACTGATTCAAGAATCCTCTGCAGGTCTTAGGATCTCCGGCATATCGGGGTGGAGAGGCCAAGTGGAGTTTAGAGGCTTCTGAGGAAGCTGCCACGGGAACTGCGGCCGTGGACTGTGCTGGTGAAGACAGAGATCTCAGGGACGTGGCTGTTGCTTGCAGCATAATCAGGCGGTTGTCCACCGAGGACATGAAGGCCAGCATGCGGGACTGGGTCTCGCGCTGTCGTCCGAGTTCCTGCTGCAATCCGGCCAGCTGGGACGCTATTGCTTCGGCGGCATCCATGGCCTGTTCTTACTGTTAGGACCAGGAAGACGGGTAGGCCCAGGAGGTGGATCCACTGGACTGAGCACCCCACCGAGGGCAAGGTGCCCGGTAGCCGGAGCACTACGGGTAGCAGGACAGTCCGTTCAGAGGAGTGGAGTGAAGAAGTCCCTGGGACCACGGAGTCTCTGAAGGTAGTCCGGGTGACGGAGCTCAGGTTCGGAGGCCGAGATAATGTCAGGCAGAGTCCGGAACCAGCTGAGTGAGGAGGTCTGTCACCACACGGATCCAGGGATCGGAGATGGTAGGGACTGACGAGATGGTGGACAGTCACCGTTCGGGGTTCTGGAAGCGTCAGGACCGGTTGGCGAGACAGGAGCGACTCTACAAGAGAGATAGGTAAGTACGGGACAAAGCACAGGGAGACCTGACTCCTAGCTTAGCAAACACGAAGAACAGGCCCCGCCCACTTGGAAAGGATCCCCCTATATACCCTGTACCTGAATCTTCAATATCCTGTTGGAGGACGCTGGCCCTTTAAGAGAGGGTCAATGACCGCGCGCCCTAATGCGCATGTGCGAGGCCCGGGTGCCAGAAGCCAGAGCAGGAAGCAGTGCACAGGACGCAGGAGTGCCAGGCTGGATCAGCATCGCAGACGGGCGCCGGGAGCAGGGACCGGGTTGCCTGGAGGACGCAGGTGAGGGAACATGGAGGCTGTGGAGCGGGGGACCGGGGAGCGTGGCACGGGAGCGGGGAAGCATGGCAGGGGAGCCGGGAACCATGGCAGGGGAGCCGGGAAGCGTGGCAGGGGAGCCGGGGAGCATGGCACGGGAGCTGGGGAGCGTGACAGATACACAACACCAGTGGTGTAACTAGAGAATTTGTAGAGTGAAAATTTTGGGCCTGCCCCCCATGTTGGTCAGATGTATGTGTATGTATACATTTAGCGTTCTAAATCCTATAAAGACATTCAAATTTTCCTCCCTCCATTATGCAGTAATGTCCCTCAGCCTGTTTAAATGTAGCCATCCTGGGCTACCTCTTTGTAAATGTCCCCCATTCTGGTATATATGACCCCCCATCCTATTATATGTCCCCCATCATAGGCCCATCTTGTTAAATATTTCCCATATCTTGGTATATATGCCCCCATCCTGGTATATATGATTCCCATCCTGGGCCCCCTCCTGGTATATATGTCCCCATTCTAGACCACATCCTGCTAAATATACTACCCATTCTGGAAAAAATGCCCACCATCCTAGAATATATGTTCCCATCCTGGTATATATGTCTCCCTCCTGGTATACATTTCCCCCTCCTGATATATATGTCCTCATCCTGGGCCCCTCCCGATATATATGTCCCCTCCTTGTATACATGTCCCCTTCTAGTTTCTTTTGTCCCTCTCCTGGTATACATGTCCCCCTCCTGGTATATATGTCTCCCTCATGCTATATATGTCCTCATCCTGGGCCCCTCTTTGTATATATGTCCCCTCCTGGTATACATGTCCCCTCCTGTTTTTTTTGTCCCCCTCCTGGTATACATGTTCCCTTCCTTGTTTATATGTATCCCTCCTGGTATATATGTCCCCATCCTGGGCCCATCCTGGTATATATGTCTTCTCCCCTCCTGGTATACATGTCTCCCTCCTGGTTTATTTGGCCCTCTTCTGCTATATATATCCCTGTCCTAGTTTATTTGTCCTCCTTTTGGGTCCCTCCTGGTATATATGTCCCACTACTGGGCACCTCCTGGTATATGTCCCCATTCTGGTAAATATGTTTCCATTCTGTTTCTTATAAAAAAACAAAACAAAAAACCATTGTACTCTCCCTCCCCGACTCCCATGTTGTGTGGCATCTTCCTATGTAGCCAACCTGGAGTGGCTGGCAGCTGACATCAACGTCTTTAATATAGCGACACATGACATCACTGACATGCGCCCCCCACAATTAGGGGGACGCTAAGGTCGGCTGCCAGCCAAAATTCGTCTGACAGCTTGCATCGCGGTGCAAGGACCTGACGATTCTCTACGCCGCAATGCATTTCAGCTGGATGTGTGCCCTTGGAGTCTACTCCCCTTGCACCCTTGTGCCCCATCGCTGTCAAAATCCCTCCGACCATGATTGTCTTGCCCCTACCCAGCATAGATAAAGCATATGGCTACAGGCTGCAACCCCCAGCTGTGCATGTTATGTTTGCTGTGTATCAAAATTTGAGGCACCCCATATGTCTTTTTTTAATTATTTAAATAAATACATTTAAAAAATTGCCTGTGGTCTTCCAAAAATTTGATGCCCAGCCAAGATAAAGCCGACGATATTCTCAGGCTCGACAGGTCCATGATTATTGGGCCCTCCCCAGCCTAAAAATAGCAGCCAGAAGCCACACAGAATTGTCATATCCATTAGATGCAACAATCTCGGCACTTTACCAGGCTCATCCCGATTGCCCTAGTGTGGAGGCAATCAAGGTAAGTGGTTAATGACAGCACACAGCTGCTATAAGTATAAGTAAGTAATGGGTAGGGTCTATGAGACTCCCCCAATATTACTAATATTGTAAGTGAAAAGAGATAAACACTAACACCCCAAAATGTTTTTGTTGGAAATAAACTAATAAAAAAAAACACCTTTCTCCAATTCATTAACCTCAAACATCCAGGTCTGACATAATCCACACAAGGTCTCATAATGATCCAGTCTCTGCTACATAACAAAGTCGCAGCACACGAGCACAGAGACTGAGTGAGCCATAGCTGTGAGCGGTGACATCACTGTGTTTATGTTCGATCACAGCTGGATGTTCCTGGCATCTCCTGGCAAACGCATCTCCTGGCAAAAAAATACATCAGTATGATTTCAAAACTGCATTGCATTTAGATACGTTATTATGGCAGATGATGTAGATTTGGTGCAGGAATTTAGTTTATGAATTTCAGGACCAGATCTGCATCTCCTGGCAATATATAGAATTAAAACCACATCACATTTTGATGTGTTTTTTTTGTAGTATTAGTACAGGACCTTGGTGTATAAATTTCAGTAAAATAGCTGCATCTCAGTTTTCTGCCAGGATATGCAGGTCTCATTGAACTGATTGAGTTCACATGAGGTGAGATTATTAAGTTCAATGAGGTCACCTGAGGTCAGTTTACGTGCGGTCACAGGTGGGATACCATGGCAACCACAAGCTGTGACCGCAGATAAACTGAGGGATGCCACCGCTCACAGCTACAGCATGTGGTCATGTTCAGTATGTAGCAGAGCCAAGATCGTCGTGGGACCTCGTGTGAATTACGTCAGGGGGTGAATAAATTAGAGAAAGAGTGTGTTTTTTTGTATTTTATTTCAAATAAAGGATTATTTTGGTGTCTGTGTGTATATCTTTTCACTTACAGTATTAGTAATTGGGGTCTCACAGATACTTCCAATTACTAATCTAGGGCTTAGTGGCAGCTGTGAGCTGGCATTAACCCCTTATATTACCCTGATTGTCACCACACCCAGGGAATTGGCATGAGCCAGGTAAAGTGCTGGGACTGTCACATCTAAATGATTCAACATTTCTAGGTGACTGCAGGCTGCTATTTTTAGGCTGGGGGGCAAAAAATTGGCCCTCCACAGCCTGAGAATACCATTCCTCAGCTGTCAGCTTTATCATAGCTGGGAATCAAAATTGGGTTGGACTGCACACCATTTTTTTAATTATTTATTTAAATAATAATAAAAAAAAAAGCCACATAGGATCCATCTTATTTTGATACACAGAAAATAAAAACACACAGCTGGGGGCTGCAGCTTGTAGCGGTATGCATTATCTGCACTGGGTATCTTAATATAGGGGGACCCTACTCAAATTTATTTATTTTTACACTATAGGTTCACAGACAGCACCCCTGCATGTCTGACATCTCTTCTTGCAAGCCTTGAAAGAAATGGCAAATGAGTGTAACTTGGGGTGTGGCTAGGAGTGATTTCAAAATTTGCCATGGAGTGTTACGGGGCCACATAATTATTCCCTCCTTCCCTTTTTATAAAGTTGGGAGGTTTGTCCACAGAAATTTAAGGGAGTGCTACGAACTGCCCCCCACAGGCAGTGAGGCTGCTTTTCAGCAGCATTAGATGTCAAAGACAGAATACGTCTATTACTGCCAACAGTGTCTTCATGGGCTGCCATCAGAGCTCACTTAATAAGCAGTGGAGACAGCACCTCTAAGTTATGGTCTGTGCTCTCCAATAATTGATGTGTCTGCGTCCTTTTACTATGCTGCAATGCTGAGTATACAGTGCAGACACATCAGGAGGCGGAGACAGTCGCATGCTGAGGGAAATGTCACCAGGAATGAGTAGTAGGCAGACCTAATATTTTCATGGTTTGTCCTCCTCTACTTCATCCTATACCTGACCCCAAAGCATTAAGAAAGCAGGAAGCAACAAGCCACACAGAAGGGGCCCACAAGCCACAAGTGGTTCAAAAGCTACAGATTATAAATCGCTACCTTAAACATACATTTTTTATTCACAATGTTATGTCAAGTAGAATTAGGTGTTAAAATTAAATTTCCTTATATATTATGCACTACCATCATATTCCACAGTACTTTAGAGAAAACATCATCACTGACCCCATTGGGGCTTGCAATCTAAATTTCTTATCAGTATATCTGTGGAGTGTAGGAAGAAACCCTTTCAAAAACATGGAGAACATGCAAACTAATTGAAGATGTTGCCCCAGATGGGATTTAAACCTAAGAGCCCAGCACTATTAAAGAACAATGCTAACTACTGAGTTACCATGCTTCTCGTGAACTTGTATCCACTCCAGATACAAGTAAAAAGCAATCAGCACAAGGCCCCTTTCACATGTACATAAAAAACACTGATGTTTTGCATGGACCATGTTGAAGGTGCATTTGGCCATCTGTGTACCGTGATTTTGGCACACGTGTTCTCCATGTGCTATCCGTGATAGCACACAGAGAGCAGGAACCATTTACTCACCTGTCCCCGGTGCTACTGCTTCCTTGGTCCATGGTGCAGTGAGTATTCATGAGCATAATGAGTGGGCCTGGAAGCAAGTGACAGCACCTGAGGCAGCAGCGGTGGAAACAGGTGAGTAAAGAAAATCAATTTATTTCAAAGACACAAGTGTTCTCCGGTACGTATCACACTGATGTCACATGGGTCACATCAGTATGTGGTCTGTGTAACATCAGTGCTGCTGGAGAAAAATGGACTTGTCTCCGTGCGGAACACACGAACAAGCAACACGGACACATGGCCATGAGAAAACACGGATGTGTGACCAGACCCATTGATTTTATCCCCTTCATGACTGGCCGATTTTGCTCTTTCCGATTTTTTTTTTCGCCATTCTTCTTCGGAGAGATGTAACGTTTGTATTTTTCAGTCAATATGGGCATGTGAGGACTCGTTTTTTGCAAAACGAGTTGTACTTTTAAATAAAACCATTAGTTTTACCATATAGTGTAGTGAAAAACAGTAAAAAAATTTTAAATGCGGAAATATTGCAACAAAGTATGACAGCACTATAGTTTTTGACATTTTTTTTACTGTGTTTACTGTATGATAAAACTGATGTGTCACTGTGATGCCTCAGGTTGGTCCGAGTTCATAAACACCAAACATGAATAGGTTTACTTTTATCTAAGGAGTTAAAAAAATCTGAAGTTTGTCCGAAAAAAGTGGCGTCCGTTTTATGCCATAATCCGTGACCCATAGCGTTCTCATTTTTCAGGATCGATGGCTCAATTATGGCTTATCTTTTGTGCATCAGGCTGACATTTTTAACGGTTCCATTTTTGCACAGATGCTACGTTTTTATCACCTGTTATTGCATTTAGTGCAAAATTTGTGGCGACCAAAAACCGTAATTTTTGTTTTTGGAATTTTTTTGCCGCTACGCTGTTTTCCGGTCAGATTAATTGATTTTATATTTTGATAGATCAGGCATTTCTGAACATGGCGATCGATACCAAATGTGTGTATTTTTTCTTTTTTAATCCTTTAATTTTCAATGGGGCAAAAGGGGGGTGATTTGACCTTTTAGGTTTTTTAATTTTTTTCTAATTTTTTAAAACTTTTTTACATTTTTGTTTTTATTTTCCTAGGTCCCCTAGGGGACTCTATGGATCAACTGTATGATCGCACTTCTATATCTGCTGATCACAGCTACACAGCTGTGAACACCAGATATGCTCATTTCCTGTATTACCGAGCTCTCGGCTGTGTGAGGCAGGAAGTGAGTCATATGAGCTTCCAGAGTCATTACATGACTCTGTGCTACCATGACAACCACCGGAAGTCACGTGATCATGTCATTTGAATTCCGGTATCGGCCAGGAGTAAATGTTTACCGCCGTCACGATTATAATGGCGCTGTCACATATTGACAGCGCCATTTGAGGGGTTAAAAGGCACAGGTAGATAATGATTCCGTTTGTGCCTGGCAGGCACACATGTCAGCTGTAAAAATCAGCTATGTGCGCCGATTGCTGCAAGCTGCTTGCAGCAGACCGCGGGCAGTAACACTATGACTGCTAGGACGTAAGATTACTGCCCGCGATTGATAAGGGGTTAATGGGTCTGCATATGTCTCTGGTACGTATGAAAACGGATGTTATAATTATTAGAATCACGGACATGTGAAGAGGGCCTCAGAGTGAAGTTTGTTAGGCACAGGTTGTATGGTGAATGCTTATAGTAAACTTGTAGTGAGTGTTCTACTTCCGGGGCAGTTTTTGTGTAAATGGCAAATATGCTTTTAAAATGAATTACTATATTTGCATAGAGAAGGATTTTTTGGTCAGAAATGATTAGTGATGAGCAAACCTATGGATATTCGGGTTCACTGAGTTCGGCTCAGCTTTTAAAATAGTTTGGTTTGGGTCCTGACTTAACCCCTGATGCCAAACCCCATATTAGTCAATGGAGACTCAATCTTGTGTGCGGTAAAATCTTTGTAGTAAGGGTCACGGGCTGCAAACCTTGTTTGTTTGTTTGTTTGTTTGTCCTGGAAACAAATGTGGATAGGGAATAATAATTTAAAAACAAAAAAAAAGGTATGGTCTTTGCCTTAATTTTGATAAGTAGCCAAGGTAAAGGTATCTGCATGGGAGGGCTGATCGTTATTTGTCCCATCCCAGCCTTAAAATAGCAGCCCACAGCCACACTATCTATTAGTGCTCTTCCCAATTACCTTGTTGCGGTGGCAATTCTGATAATACTTTTGGGGTTGATGTCAGCTGTGAATTAACAGCTGGCATCAAGCCCAGGGGTTATTAGACTTAGAGATACAATACACAGACATAGGGAAAAAAAAAGTTTGTTTATATAAAAACTCCCACAGATGCCCTCGTTCACCGATTTATTAATTTTAAAAAATCCTCAATATTCTGCCATAATTCAGTTGGTGAATAAAGACTCTCCCACACTCCCTTGTTCATGAATGTATTACTTCATAATAAATGGTGTAAGTTTCGACATAATCCAAATTATAATGTCCCACGACATCCATTGATTGCCATGGAGCTAGGTTCAGAATTTTTTCATACCTAGGCTGCATAGGTCACTGCCAGTCAGCGGCAGCTTAGAATTACTCATGAGCGATGACATCAATAACTCAGTGACATCCGCTCATGAGAAAGTCTGGCCTGCCGTGGAACAGCAGTGACCGATGCAGCCTTGTTTTGAGAACATTCTCAGAACGAGGCTCCATAGGTTACTGATATCACTGTTTGTGAGAAATTCTGGGCTGCCGCTGACAGCAGTGACTTTATGGCGAAAGGGGTAAAAATAAATAAAGATACCCAATACTTAAACTGCAGTTTATTTGTTCATTTAGACTTCCAAAAATCGCAGTTTGGCTCATAATTACCCTACGCTCTATGCTGAGCGGTTACACCAGGAGTTACTTGTAAGGGTGCAAGCCCACAATCAGGAATAACAGTGTTTTGAACACAGGTATAGAAGGAGGCTGTGGACAAAAAAAGCGCAAATAGGGTCTTACCCCGATATATGTGGGGTGGGGAAGGGGGAGTAAACTCACTCACCTGATGTAGTTGTGACAGTCACAACTACTATAAGTGCATGTAAAACAAGATCCACGGCTGCAGCCACCCAGTGGCAGACATCAGAGAGCAATAGAGAAGGGTGTTCAATTGCCGCGCCAACAGATCACTCATTCAGATGATGAAGACCAATGTCACTTTATTTTCATATAGGTCTACGCGTTTCTGGAGCACCTGCTCCCTTCCTCAGGACCGTCAGGTTAAAAATAACACCTGACGGTCCTGAGGAAGGGAGCAGGTGCTCCAGAAACGCGTAGACCTATATGAAAATAAAGTGACATTGGTCTTCATCATCTGAATGAGTGATCTGTTGGCGCGGCAATTGAACACCCTTCTCTATTGCTCTCTAGTGTTTTGAACACAGCATGTTTTTGCTGCATACACAACTCTGCATTGAGCAGTACAAGCACAGTGAATAGGATATCTATTAATTCCATGTCCACTGTGTTTCTTTTCCCCTAAACGTAAGCTGAAATGTGGCACGACTTTCCGAACTGCAGCATGTCAATTTATGCTTGAGGAGATGCAAATGTTCTCCACAGGAAGAGCAGAGTGAAAATCCACAGCGCCCTGAACCTGATCGTGAGCGCGGGCAGCTGCGGTCTCCTGCTGAGAACACTCACAACTCCGCAGGAGAAGACACACTGTGTTAGGACACATCATGTGCAGAACATGGGCACTTACCCTACGTCTCTGAAAACAATGATTGAGACAACATTTTCAACAGAAAATTCCCTGTAATGACGCAGAGGAAATCACTTTCAACTCTTGCTGGCCTATGGTCCAGCGTTGTCCATCTTTTTAAACGTCTTTTTAGATATGCACAAAAGTGCAGTCACGAACAGTTTTGTTCACCTTCATCATGATTTCTTTTCCTGAGGAAGGAGACGGATGTCTCTGAAACGCGTAGGAACTATCCAATAAAAAGGAAATCTTTTAATTTACACGCATCAGTGGTTTTCAGCGCGGCATAAACCCGGTCTTTTCTTCTACCTGTGTGATACAAAAGTCTTTGGATTTGTGATCTTATTTGTTTCTATGGTAATGAATGTTATATCACATGAAAGCCTTATGTGTCTAATATATGTTTTCAAAATTTTGTGTTTGTTGCTTATGGCAACAGTGATTTACGTACGCGGGAAAACAAAATGGCAGAATATAATGCGGTATTCACAGAAACTGAGAGCAGAGGAGTGATAAAATTCTTGTTTCTGCAAGGAAAGTGCATGAATGATATTCATGGTGATATGTCACAGACATTTGGGGATCAATGCCCTTCATATTCAACAGTTAAGAAATGGGTTGCCAAATTGAAAACGGGCCACTTCAGCACCAATGATGAGGAACGTCCTGGACGACTGAGAGTGGATGTTGTTCCGTAGATCGTCGATGCTGTGCACAACCTCATACTGGAGAATTGATGAATTTCAGCTTAACAAATAGCAGACATCATGGGGATTTCCCATGAAAATATTTGTGTCATTATAAATGAATATTTGGACATGATGAAGCTATCTGAAAAGTGGGTTTCCAAATTTTTGACAACAGATAAGAGAAACATGTGAGGGAAAACTTCCTGGTCCATTTGTCAGCATTTCCTGGCTGATAACTATTTTCTGGATTGACTGGTCACTATGGATGAGACCTGGATTTATTTGTTTTACCCTGAAAACAAGGAGCAGTCAAAACAGTGGAGAGACAGTGGTTCTCCTTGTCCAGAGAAGTTCAGGGTGCAAAAATCAGCCACTAAGGTGATGGCGTATGTGTTCTGGGATAAGGAGAGTGTGCTGCTAGTGGTCTACCTTCAAAAGGGTTCCACCATCAAAGCAAGATATTACATTGAACTTTTGGACCAATTGAAGGCAGCTCTGAAGGCCAAAAGGTGTGGCAAGCTGTCCAAAGGAATCTTGTTCCTGCAAGACAATGTCTTTGCTCACGCTGCACAAGCAACCATGGCAAATCTGGCAGAGCTGGGCTTCCAACTGGTTGACCACCCACCTTATTCACCAGATCTAGCTCCCTACAACTATCATCTGTTTTCAAACCTGAAGAAACACCTCAAGGGTACCACATTTCACACCATTTCTAATGCCATGGCTGCTATGGTTAATGCTTCTTTTTGCTAGGGTTACAGAATTTGTAATACCGATGTAACAAGTGTGCTGACATAAGTGGAGAGTATGTGGAATAAATGGAAATTTTCATCAGCCACTCTTGTTTCTTTCTGGGTAAAGCCAAAGACTTATCAGCAGCCCCTCGTAAGTGCTCAGTGTGGAGCACAGGATAAATATGGACAGATTTAAAATGTTCTTTACTAAAATCGCTATAAATAGCATTTAACGCAACCCACAAGAACACAAGTCCCCACTCAGGTCCATCACCTGGTAACTAAAATATAGGGGGCTTCCACGTTACTGGTAACACAAAGGCTTTCAAAAAACACTATGGTTTCCCTTTTAATATAGAAATCCAGCAAAAATTTCGCTCCCAAATCAAAATGCCCCCACCATTTGAGCACCACAATGTGCCTAAACCAAAATTAGCGTCCACATGTTTGGCATTGCTGTAGTGAGAAGAGCGAACTTAATTGACGGGTGCAGGTTTCCAGAAACACCAGCTGGGCATCATGTATGGGCACTACAATGTACTGATTACAAAAGTAACTTATTTGCAATTTTAAATTCTGCATCATTCACTGCGTTTGACACTGTTTGTGTTTTCCAGAGATTAAATTTTCACTACATCTACAGATGAATTCCCAGAGGGGTGTAATTTCCAAACTTGGTCACTTTAGGGGATTTCTTCTGTTCTGGCACTTAGGGACTCTGCAAATAGAGTCTGCAAACTAGGAAAGCTGTGCTCCAAAAATCACATGGCGCTAGTTCCCTTCTTAGCCTTGTGGTGCTGCCAAATAATACTGTGTAGTCACATGTGGAGTATTGCCACATTCAGGACAACTTGTGTTTTTGAAATAATGTTCCTTTAACATCTGTGTGCAGGTGTTTCTAGAACTGATGCTGTTTATAAGCCAAAGGCTGGTGACATCTCTTTTGTTCATTCACATTGAATTTTGCTAATTGATAAAAAATAAACTATTAACATTTCTATTTTTGAAAGAATTCTTACTTTGAAGTATTTTTGTCTCAAATGTTTTCATACTACTTTTTATTTTGATAAGGGTTGAGGTTCTGTTCTCATTTGTAGCCTCATCTGTTTGGACTTGTAAGTAGATAAAATCCAGTGGATATGCATTTATGTTCATTGCCTTATAAATGCCATCTTGTCATGGTGTTTGGCTGACTAATAGGTAGATGCTGTAGCGAAGACCTTATCATGGGAAGTTGTAAATAATAAAATTAAACCAAGAAGAGAGAAGCATGGTAAATTTATTAGAAAGTTGTCATTGGAATATACTACTATTTTAGCACTTTTCAAATTTATGGAAAACAGCAGTTCAGACTATTTTTTGTCCCAAGAGCAATAACAAAGATCTGTTTCTGCTGACTTTCCACAATCTTATTAAAGCAAACTGTATTTTGCCATTTCCCACCTAATACTGAAATCTCAACAGGTTTAAATATAAATGCATTAACAAAAGCTTCTTTTCTTGTTATCTCTCTGCTCATAATTAAATCCTTGATTGAAGAGTCTCGGGGCCTGATAACTTTGCTGGCAATGTACAAGAGGGCAAACTAATTAATAATATTTGATTAAATGTTCACAATTCTTCAATTATTGCAGTATAAAAGATGACTATTGAATGGATTGCATTCACTCTAAGAGTAAATTGTGAATCTTAAACACACTTTAAAATGTTTCCCTCAATTTTAGATAACACATTCTTTTTTTTATATATACATATATATATATATATATATATATATATATATATATATATATATATATATATATATATATATATATATATATATATGTATATATATATATATATATATATATATACATATATATATATATATATATATATACTATGGAAAAATAAACATTCTAAACTATCATTCTCTTCCTTTGTTATCTACTTTAGGTAGATTAAAAAATATGGGCTATTTATTTACCAACAAAACCTTTTGTTCTTGGGACGGAGCTCTAAATGGTGAAAGACTTTGAGCTTATTATGTACAGTATCGCTTCTATTAGCACTCAAAATCAAAATGACTACTATCGTGTATATTGTAGTGGATAGCCCAGTATACTGACAATGCCATATTAATTATGATTGGAGAGATATAAGATATCTTAATGCAGTGGAACTAGCTACACAGAGAAAAAGCATTCATAGGGATTTAAAGTCCAGGATAAAACAGACCATACATAATATAAGCTGCATGAGTATACCATAGTAATGTTATATACATAGTAGGACAGGTCACTCCATGGTTAGTGACTATACAATATATAAAAATGTCACAGGTGCCAGGGAAAATTTGTGTGGCCACTGTGGAAGGGCTGTGTGTCACAGCTGTGGGTTCTATTGTGATGAAAAAGCAAGGGTGAGTAAATGGTTAAATAGAAGTGTCAGGTTGGTCTAAATCAGACCTTTATGGTACCGTCACACTAAGCAATGCTCCAGCGATCCCACCAGCAACCTGACCTGGCAGGGATCGCTGGTGCGTCGCTACACAGGTTGCTTGTGAGCTGTCAAACAGACAGATCTCACCAGCAACCAGTGACCAGCCCCCAGCCAGCAGCGACGCGTGGAAGCGATGCTGCGTTTGGTAGCTAAGGTAAATATCGGGTAACCAACCCGATATTTACCTTGGTTACCAGCGCACACCGCTTAGCGCTGGTTCCCTGCACTCCTAGCCAGAGTACACATCGGGTTAATTACCCAATGTTTAGTCTGGCTATGTGTGCAGGGAGCAGGGAGCCGGCACTCACCGCGTGAGAGCGGCGGACGCTGGTAACGAAGGTAAATATCAGGTAATAAAGGAAAGGGCTTCTTGGTTACCCAAAATTTACATTGGTTACCAGCGTCCGCAGAAGCCGGCTCCCTGCTCACTGTACATTCAGTTGTTGCTCTCTCGCTGTCACACACAGCGATGTGTGCTTCACAGCGGGAAAGCAACAACTAAAAAAATGGTCCAGGACAATCAGCAACAACCAGCGACCTCACAGCAGGGGCCAGGTTGTTGCTGGATGTCAAACACAACAACATCACTAGCAACATCGCTGTTATGTGGCGCCCCAGGACTTGGTCGCCACCACAGCATTGCCCCTCCAAAGGGTTAATGCTGAGCCTGGAGGTAATTGGGGGAATCATTGGCCAGTAAGTTCAACATCCAACGCAGTTTCTCCCTCAGGCCAGCAGGGGGAGCTCTGAACCTGGAGTTCCAGGGAGCATTCCTTAAGTCTGACCTGAGGGAGGAGTTAGTGGTCAGTCTGTAGAGAGAAAGCAGAGAAAGCAGACAGAGAGTAGTGCTGTCTTGTGGAACTGGGGCCTGGAGCTGGAATAGCTTGGCCCAGTGAAGCAAGATTTGCAGAGAGGCACAGAAGAGACTCAGACATCGGAGTCTGTGGTTGCCAGGGTATAAAATCCTTCCCTGGTGGCCGAATCCGGAGGGCAGGAGAGCTGCAAGCCCCCTGACCCATCAGCAATCTGAAGGTACAGCCGCATTCCAAGGGCCCGGTGTGGACTCCAGCAGAGAAGCACCCGAGAGGGCCTGTGCAGCCTACCACACAGAAAAAGGGACGAACCGCCGGTCCCAGCAGCAAGAGGGCCATTGCTAAATTCAGAGTGCAGGGTCCTGTAGAAGAAAAGAAAGAGCAGGGAGTAGGCCTCATACTCAACTGGCCACGGAGATCACCCCCAGGCACTTCCAGGCCGGCCGGATCATCTTTACCACCTGTGACGGTCTCTCTGGACTAAACTGTTGCCAAGTAAAAGAGGAGAAGGTAAAGAGACTACTGTTTGTGCCTGTTTCTTTCACTGCCTGTCGGCCCTGCACCGTATTATTCACACAACATCACACCATAGACTCTCACGAACACCAACTGTTGCCCCGGGGTACCGCTCCACCTGTGGGGAGCAGGACCATCCAAGCTGCCATTCCATCAGCCCCGGAGGCCCCATACAGCAGTGGCGGCTTATTAGCCGCAAACCACAGGTGGCGTCACGACAACCATAAACTTTATTCACCAGCCATATTTAACTGACACCCACCAGGGCCACGGAGTCGGGCCCCGCCCCCACTGACGACCCCCGGACTAGTCCGGCCCGGCACCGGGTGTCCCATAGCCCTGGGGTGGGCGACTCAACTTTGGCGTCACGAACAGGATTTCGTGCCCGGTCCCACCGGGTACTGTGCGCCTGCAGAAACTGTGCTTAAAAGACTGTGTTACTGTTTGAAAACTGCCGCCGCCATTAGTCTCGCTGAACGCAGGAAGAAGGGGGGCGTGCTTGAAAAAGAGCGCGAAGGGAGCGCGCCATCAGAGCGGAGGGTCGTTAACCCCGCGCTACCCGGAAGAGATTTTGAAAAGTGAACGGAGCCTGGTAAGATTCACTAAGGGGGAGGAAGATGTCCGACTCAGAGGGAGAGCAGGTGGCTGCCATAGACCGAGACGCCGCAGCACCAGCCGGAGCAATCCCAGCCGCCGTCGCCCCAGTCCCCGCTGTAGCGCCGGTAATGCTGATCACAATGCCGTACATCCCGGGAGCAGAATGGCTGCCGCAGTACTCCGGGGAGTCACATACCCTGAGCGACTTCAGAGAAAGGCTGCACAGCTTGTTTAGGGTGTATCCTCTGACTGAGAGCCAGAAGGTGGGCATATTAATGGGGCAGCTAGCCGGCTTCCCAGCCTGAAGTGAAGTCCTGGCCTGATACAGATAAAGGGACAGCAACCCAGATACTGGCCAAGTTAAAGAGTACTTTTGACATCCGCACCGCAGCAGAAATAAAAATGAGATTCTTTGGGTGCAAACAACGGGCCACAGACAGCATACGGGACTATGCCTTAAACCTTCAGGAGGCCCTGAAAGCAATTAACCAGGTGGACCCAGAGAGTGTACGTGAAGAAGACAAACTCCTAACTGAGCAGTTCATAGAAGGGCTCCTGTCAGATGCCCACAGGACCCAGCTGCGTATCATGGTCCTGCAGAACCCTGCTCTGGACTTTGCAAAGTTTAAGGACCAGGCCATCCGGGTACTGAGAGAATCTACACCGAATGACCCAGTACCCCTCTGGCCTCTTGCTATCACGTACCCAGGGGTTGTGTCTGCAACACGAGCCGCTGCGGGGGCTGAGGCGCAGTCCCTGGATAAGGATCCCACTGCAGAGCTCAGACAGCAGGTGCAGGTGCTGACCAAGACTGTAGCTGCCCTTGCCAAGACCGTGCAGTCTCTACAAATGACCCCATCGCCTGCAAGAATCGAGTTGGCCTCCAGCCCAGATGACGTCCCATGGATGCGACAGAGGAGGATTCCGCCAACCCGAGGAAAAGACACAGACCGGTATGATTCAACAGGACAACCGATCTGCCGTCGCTGCAGCCAGGCGGGCCATATTGCAAGACGCTGTCCTTTAAATGGACTGAACCTGGGGCCAGGAGCCAACCCCCAGGTGTAAGGAAGCCCGGCTCAAACCCCAGTCGCAGCAAGTATGTGGGAGGACGCCCGGTCCTTCCTATTGTGCTGGATGGGATCCCTTTGAATGCCCTCCTGGATACGGGGTCCCAGGTAACAACCATCCCTTATAAACTGTACAAAAGATATTGGGCTGATTCAGACATTGACAATGGCCCAGATGATGATTTAACAATTGTGGCCAGTAATGGTCAGCCCTTGCCTCAAATTGGGTATAAGGAAGTAACCATTAAAGTGGGGCGGGTAGAATTGCCGTGTCAGGGGATGATAATTGTAGATATTGATCGCAAAGAATCTAACCCACTGCTAACCATTGGTACAAATGTGATGGAAAATTGTAATGCCGAAGTGATAATTTTGTTGCAGCAGGCATCTGAAACTGCCATCTCCGGGCAGCAGCGTGCCCTACAGAGGGAAATCCGAGCCCTGATGAGGAGGCAGCAGGTAGAGCTGGCCGGAGGAGAAATTGGCAGTGTGAGTGATCCCCTCCCCATTGCAATACCCCCAAGAAGTGAAATGTTGATATGGTGTCGGGCAGCAATAGGCCTCAAGGGTCAAGATTACCAGGCCTTGGTAGAACCGGTGTATTCAGACAGCAGGCCTGGAGTCCTGATAGCCAGAGGGGTAGCAGACGTTCGCAAGGGGAGAGTGCCCGTCCGTGTCTTGAATTGTGGGGAGGAGGAAGCCAAATTGCCCCGGTACACCACTGTAGCAAAACTGTACACTGTCAGTAACAATACCATCAAAGCAGTGGAACCCTTGATCCCGTCCGACCAGGCGGAAGACAATGGCTCCAAGGGACAGCTGGAAGACTGGTGCCAAAAATTACATGTGGGCACCGACTCCACCCCCTCACACCAAAAGCATGGGGTTTACCGGGTGGTACAGGAGTACGAGTGGGTCTTCAGCAAACACCCCCTAGATTTTGGGCAGGTAAAAGGGGTTAAACATCAAATCCCCACGGGTGATCATCATCCCATTAAAGAGAGATACCGCCCTGTACCCCCAGCACAATATCAGCATGCCAAAGAGATGTTACAGAAAATGAAGGAGGCTGGGGTGATCAGAGATAGTTGTAGCACCTGGGCAGCTCCACTAGTGCTCGTAAAGAAAAAAGATGGCACAATGAGAATGTGCGTAGATTACAGACAAATTAACCGCATTACACATAAAGATGCTTATCCACTACCCAGAATAGAAGAGTCACCAACAGCCTTAAAATCAGGTAATTATTTCTCCATCTTGGATCTCACCAGTGGGTATTGGCAGGTTCCCGTGGCAGAGGCGGACAAGGAGAAGACTGCATTCACAACACCAATGGGTCTCTGCGAGTTCAATTGTATGCCGTTCGGGCTCTGCAACGCCCCAGGGACATTTCAGAGATTGATGGAGTGCTGCTTGGGCCATCACAACTTTGAAACCGTGCTATTGTACCTGGATGACATCATAGTCTACTCCAAGACCTACGAAGACCACCTGAGGCACTTAGCAGAAGTGTTTGAGTCCTTGTCGGAGTATGGCCTGGAGATAAAGCCGTCCAAATGTCACCTCTTGAAGCCAAAGGTACAGTACCTGGGTCATGTGGTCAGCGCAGAAGGTGTGACACCTGATCCGGAGAAAGTCACCGTAATCAAGGACTGGCCAAGACCCACCACGGTAAAGGAGGTGCGGCAGTTCCTTGGGCTGGTGGGCTACTACCGAAGGTTCATTGATGGTTTCACCAAGATAGCAGCGCCTCGTCAAGATCTCCTGATGGGCCAGCCAAAGAAGGCTAAGAAGCAAAGCCCTCCATTTGAATGGAACAGCCAAATAGAAAAATCTTTTGTCTGGCTGAAAGGGGCTCTCACGGGAGAAGAAATTCTGGCCTACCCTGACTACAGCCAGCCGTTTGTACTGTACACAGACGCCAGCAACGTGGGACTGGGAGCAGTTCTGTCCCAGGTGCAGGGAGGCAGAGAGAAGGTGATAGCTTACGCCAGTAGGAAGCTTCGTCCCACAGAAAGGAATCCAGAAAACTACAGTTCCTTCAAGCTGGAGTTCCTCGCTATTGTTTGGGCAGTGACTGAACGCTTCAAGCACTATCTGGCGTCGGTCAAGTTCACCATCTTCATGGACAACAATCCATTGACACATCTGGCAACAGCCAAGCTAGGTGCGTTGGAGCAGCGATGGATGGGCCGGCTGTCTAACTTTGACTTTACCATCAAGTACCAGGCTGGCAAGAAGAATAACAATGCTGATGCGCTGTCCAGAATGCCTCACTTACCCGAGTCTGGAGAAGACCTGGATGAACTCGAAGAGATAGAGTTACCGGCTTTCCATCACCAAGGTGTTTCCCAGTGTGAGCATGCTGTAGGAGAGAAGCGCTCGAGCCAGCACGAGGATTCGGTTAACTCATTACTCCACCATAATTGGGAAGAGACACAGAACGGTGACCCGGCCATGCGATTGGTCAAAGAAAAGCTAGCACAAGCTGAGACCCATCTCGGTCCAGACGCTCCACAAGAAGCCCAGCAGCTGTGGAAGGAGAGGGGACGACTGTTCACCTACCATGGCAAGCTATGCAAGAGATATGTAAACTGGTGAACGAATGATCTCATCTGGCAGATAGTGGTCCCACAGAGGGATGCTCCAATGGTCCTAGCAGCTTACCATGATAAAGCAGGACACTTCGGGTGGAAGAAGTTGGAGACCCTACTCCGCGATTGGTTCTACTGGGTGCACATGAGAAAGACAGTCGAGAAGTGGTGCCGAGACTGTGGTCCGTGTAACCTGAGGCGGAAGGATGATGCCAGCCAGAGGTCTCCCCTACAGCCAATTGTCACAAAGCAGCCCCTGGAGTTGGTGGCCCTGGACCATGTGAAGTTAACACCATGCCGGTCAGGCTATGTTTACGCTCTCACCATTGTGGACCATTACTCTCGTTTCCTGGTAGTAGTGCCTGTGAAAGACCAGACAGCCAGAACAGCAGCTAGAGCATTTCAGGCATACTTTTGTCAACCTCACGGTTACCCTGAAAGGGTACTGACTGATCAAGGTCCTGCATTCGAGGCAGAAGTGTTTCAAGAGTTCTGTAACATGTACGGCTGTAAGAAAATCAGAACAACACCGTACCACCCCCAAACCAATGGATTGTGCGAGAAGATGAACCATGTGGTTATTGATATGCTCAAGACTCTACCTCTGGAAGAACGAAACCAATGGCCAGAGAAGTTACCAGATCTGGTAGACCTGTATAACCATATCCCAGTAAATTCGACCAACTGCAGCCCTGCTTACCTGATGCGAGCAAGACCTGGCAAGTTACCTGTAGACTTTGAGATGGGAACTGTGTCACCTGAAGCAGTTCAAGAGATAGAAGACTGGGATACAGAGTGACAACAGCAGTACCGCAAAGTCCAGGAATGCGTAGAAAAGAGCCTGTCCCAAGCAAGAACAAGACAAGAACAGAACTACAATCAAACAGCCCCAGCAACTCCCTTAGCACCTGGAGAACAGGTCCTCAAGAAAAAGCGGAGGGCGCATAAATTAGATGATCAGTGGGAGAATGAACCCTACACCATTATTCCCTCCAACTTTGACAATAGTAAGGTATGCCTCATAAGCAAGGATGAAGGCAAGACCTATCAAACAGTTTCTAGAGACCGCCTGAAAGCGTGCCCTGAGTGGTGCAAAATCCAAAAAGAAGTGGAAGAAGTACAAGAAAGTCCCCAAATTCAAGAAAAAGAGGAAGAGATGATACAAACAATCCTTGGAAAATTCCCCAAAACTTGGACCCGAATAAATAATGCCATAGTGGTACCAGTCTTGACGTTCCCGCAGTTGGTCGAACCAGAGACAGAAGAGGTTCCAGATCCACCTAAGGAACTGTCCGCCCCAACACAAGATGACACGCCAGCAGTGGAACAGGAGAATCAACCCCCTGTCAGTGGTGAACCTGTCGTTCCCTTGGCGACTCTCAGACCACGTAGGCAATCGTCACGCATACCTATCAGGGTTAGGCCTACCCGTAGTGCTGAGGTAGCAGACGCTCCAAATAGTCAGGGACAAACACCAGAGCTACGCAGGTCCCAACGTAGCACTCGGGGATGGCCCCCTCCAAGGTATAGAGAGTAAAAAGAAAGAGTACCTATTAGAATATAAATAGTTATTTAAAATGTCTGTAATGATGTGTATAAAACGTTTTTTTTATTTAAATGATTGAGTAAATGGACAATTGGGCCACTGGACTATGGGTGGCCAACACTCTAATTGTACATAGTTAGCACCAGTGTGCTCAGCACCCCTGAAGAAAAACCCGTCCGGCGTGCATAGAGTGGGGTCATCAATGCTCTGACGCACGCCCAAAGCCTACGTTGGGGGTTTTCTCGCGGCGGGTCCCCCATGGAGCAGTGTATTGGACACCCGGCAGGGAGCCACACTAGACTCTTAAAGTTTTATTTAAGTTTGTAACGTTTAAGAAAATGTGCCTCCCATAATGAAATGAAATGTTCTAACATGTTATGTTTTGTTTCTTCAGTCCGGGAGTACTGAGTTTAACTAAGGGGGACTGTGGCGCCCCAGGACCTGGTCGCCACAACAGCATTGCCCCTCCAAAGGGTTAATGCTGAGCCTGGAGGTAATTGGGGGAATCATTGGCCAGTAAGTTCAACATCCAACGCAGTTTCTCCCTCAGGCCAGCAGGGGGAGCTCTGAACCTGGAGTTCCAGGGAGCATTCCTTAAGTCTGACCTGAGGGAGGAGTTAGTGGTCAGTCTGTAGAGAGAAAGCAGAGAAAGCAGACGGAGAGTAGTGCTGTCTTGTGGAACTGGGGCCTGGAGCTGGAATAGCTTGGCCCAGTGAAGCAAGATTTGCAGAGAGGCACAGAAGAGACTCAGACTTCGGAGTCTGTGGTTGCCAGGGTATAAAATCCTTCCCTGGTGGCCGAATCCGGAGGGCAGGAGAGCTGCAAGCCCCCTGGCCCATCAGCAATCTGAAGGTACAGCCGCATTCCAAGGGCCCGGTGTGGACTCCAGCAGAGAAGCACCTGAGAGGGCCTGCGCAGCCTACCACACAGAAAAAGGGACGAACCGCCGGTCCCAGCAGCAAGAGGGCCATTGCTAAATTCAGAGTGCAGGGTCCTGTAGAAGAAAAGAAAGAGCAGGGAGTAGGCCTCATACTCAACTGGCCACGGAGATCACCCCCAGGCACTTCCAGGCCGGCCGGATCATCTTTACCACCTGTGACGGTCTCTCTGGACTAAACTGTTGCCAAGTAAAAGAGGAGAAGGTAAAGAGACTACTGTTTGTGCCTGTTTCTTTCACTGCCTGTCGGCCCTGCACCGTATTATTTACACAATATCACACCATAGACTCTCACGAGCACCAACTGTTGCCCCGGGGTACCGCTCCACCTGTGGGGAGCAGGACCATCCAAGCTGCCATTCCATCAGCCCCGGAGGCCCCATACAGCAGTGGCGGCTTAATAGCCGCAAACCACAGGTGGCGTCACGACAACCATAAACTTTATTCACCAGCCATATTTAACTGACACCCACCAGGGCCACGGAGTCGGGCCCCGCCCCCACTGACGACCCCCGGACTAGTCCGGCCCGGCACCGGGTGTCCCATAGCCCTGGGGTGGGCGAGTCAGTTACGTCACAAAAGTCATGCCTCAGCAGCGATGACGCTAGCGATGTTGCTTAGTGAGACATGGCCTTAAGATATATTGGATGTTAAGCCTGCTTTACACGTTGCAATTTCGCATACAATATCGTATACGATTTGCAATGCCCCCATCGTATGTGTGGCACATTCAATTTGTTGAATGTGCCGCACAAATGATTAACCCCCGTTACACGTACTTACCCGTCCATACAACCTCGATGTGGGCGGCGAACGTCCACTTCCTGGAGTGGGAGGGGCGTTCGGCGTCACATCGACGTCACGCGGCAGCCGGCCAATAGAAGCGGAGGCGCGGAGATGAGCGGGACGTAAACATCCCGCCCACCTCATTCCTTCCGCATTGTGGGCCGGGAGCTGCAGGACGTAGGTAAGATCTGTTCATTGTTCCCGGGGTGTCACACACTGCAATATGTGCTACCCCGGGTACAATGAACAATCTGACATGCAATTCTAGAGAAAGGTACAATGTGTATGCGATGAACGTTTTAACGTTCAATCGCAATCGCACGTACCTGTCACACACTGCAATGTACCTTACAATGCCGGATGTGCGTCACTTACGACGTGACCCCGCCGACACATTGTAAGATACATTGCAGCGTGTAAAGCAGGCTTTAGTCGAATTGGATGGTAAGACAGCAGTCAGCATGCAAATAACGCAGAGTCAATAATGAGCTTGGGTAAAGATGCAAGTACCATAGATGTATTAAGCAAAGCATTCCCCTATATGTACAGATACACAGGCTGTGTGTGGACTTGTTATAGCCAAAGTCCATTATGATCTAATATTGTCTGGCAGCCGTAGTTTTGGTTAACATAATTTGTACAAATAAGCAATTTCTGATCGATATGCTTAGTGTAACAATAAAATTACACCTCGCAGCAGTTTATATTTGTTATAGCAATAAAATTAATTAGTACATCCTGGTACAGCTTGGTACCCAGCGTTGGACTGGCTACCGGAGAAATCTCCAGTAATACCAGGCCTGGGTGCGGTTACCTGCACTGAACTCCGGAGCTCTGAGCACCTGAGCTACGGAGTACAGCCTGGACTGAACTCGGGGTTTTGCAGGACTGAACCGCGAGCACCGAGTGATTGATTCCCCGGCAATTGTGGTTCAGTTCATGACAGCTGCATACAGGCCGGGCTGCATTCCAGAGCTCAGGTGACAGCTCCGGAGTGCAGCCCGGCTTGTCTGCAGCTGTCATGAACTGAACCGCAGTCGCCGGGGAATCAATCACTCGTCGCTTGCGGTTCAAACCAGGCTGCACTCCAGAGCTCAGGTGAGAGCTCCAGAGATCAGTGCAGGTAACCGCGGCCAGACCTGGTATTACTGGAGAGTCTTCCGGTAGCCAGTCCGATGCTGTTGGTACCGCTTGTGTAATAGTCACAAGAGAGTCTATATTAAATCAGATTCTAAAGGGGTTTTGATGCCCTATCAGAAGTAAAGAGAGCTGTGGTAATTAAAGCTTGCCTGTGAATAGCTGTATTAATGGGGTAAATGGCAGATGCTGTGAGTGGTAAGGCGGGCAATTTATTGTCATAGCTCAGTCTTAGCAAGAGATGGTTTCACTTGGAGGCATGTGCAGTATCACCACCCACATGCAATTCCCATTGACATCCATTGCCAATCACCACATAGGCACCACCCACAGTAGTCGTATCCTATCTGAGAGTAGTAGTATCCTATCTTAGCACCGGTCATAACCCCAGGACCTGCCATATTCCTATTTCTCTAGTATACCCAAGACCAGCATTAGCAGGGAAAACAGGAAACCATTTCCCAAAAGTGTTCCCATAAGTAGCATAGCTATTGGGTTGGTAGAGGCAGTGGTAACCCTGGGCCCATTCACATTCTAGGCCTCCCTCAGAATGACCAGCAGTGATAACTGTATCAGTGTGCACAACATGGCAATACAGCTAAACTCTACAATATGTCAAAGAGCCTTAATCCATATGTCCTACAGCTCTCCATTCTGTAGTCCACAGGTTACTTTAGGGTTTACAGAATTTTAAGAGTACACACAGGATAATTACAACTTTATATCCCTTAAAAAAAGGGGACAAAGGAAATTAAATGATCAATACTGAAAACAACACAAGCAACTATCAACTTATTCAGCCCAAAATTGAATTGTATAGCATTAAAATGATTGCACAAATTTACAAAGGTCACAATGTGAAGAACAGACTAAACGCTTAATGGCCATATAACAAGAAAATTTGGAGCACCAACTAATGCACGTTTCGTACAAACTTCTTCAGGAGCCGTTGGGGCGGCAGGGATGGACGGACACATAGCTTATACTGTAAGTAGTTACATCCATTATGATTTAAACCTTTAGCTTAACCCTGCTGTCCTGTTCATATTTACTATACACTTTGACTGTTTCGGGTCAATATGACCCGACCTATTAAAATCTTGATTTTTTGCTACTGTAGTGTTTTATTTGAATACCTATTTCATTATTAAACTGTATGTGAACATGGTTGATCATAAACAGATGAAAAATGAAATTAAAACTTAGTTTTTATTTATTTTTTTCAGAAAAAGGTTACACGGGCTGTTCGCAATTATGTTCGCTTCACAGTATTCTACACACAAATAACAATCATGGTTTAGATTTCTTTTACTATAACATGAAATCTAATTAAATCTAACTTTGTGATAACATATTTTATAAAACAACAAATGATAAGTAATAAAAACCTCAGTTTTTCTTTCTAAAAACGTAGAACAGGTTCATGCATTTTTACATTGAACACAATAATAAAACACATGTCTTTTACATAGATATTTTGTGCACCCAGCGCATGTCAGATTTGATTTATTGTCACAAGAAGATGGACAGAAGCTCCATCTCTTCCTTATTTGGTCGGTAGCTGTGCTGGTGGAGGCCGTGGATATCGTCGCTGTGCTGGTGGAGGCCGTGGATATCGTCGCTGTGCTGGTGGAGGCCATGGGTAACGTCGCTGTGCTGGTGAAGGCCGTGGAGTCTTTTTCTTGAGCATGCTGCTGGACACAATTCACAATGGCTGCTGCCCCTTCACTTCTGGGGTTTTCTGGCTTCGATATACGGCCTAACTAGGGATTCTCCTAATTCTTCGAGAAAAAAATTTCTTTTATGCAGCTTATTTCTGTTCCAATTGGGGTCAATTTCTCTCCATAAAACAAATGCATTGCATACAGAAACATCCAGAATGTTGTAAAATATAACCATTGGCCACCGATTGGTTTTGCGCTTGAATGTGTATGTTGATATTGGTTGATCTAGAGAATCAACTGCCCTTTTGTGGCATTATAATCTAATATCATGTCCAACTTTCTATCTTCTCAATTACGTATTACATTGTCATGGTGCATTGTGCTCATTAGAATGACGTGTTTGTTTTTTTGGGAACGTAAGACACAACTGTTGTATCTCAAGTAAAATAAAAACTATACACATCTCTTTTACTAAGGATACCTTGCGGCAGTTTTGGCTTGTTTTTCCTTATAGTACTCAGCATGGTAAGTTGTCTTTTTCACAACATCTGGCCCAATTGTTACAGTAGGATGTGAAAAAGTTGTCACGTGACACTTGTCCTTTTAGTCTATGAGACAAATCGAGAACAACTCAACTCGCATACCCTGATTTTTTTCAGCTCTTTCTCTTACTGATAAGAACAGTGAAACCTCCACCCTTTTGAATAATGAGATGAAGTACACAGGAAAACAAATACATTTTACATAAATAATTAGTGACCTGTTAAACAGTATAAAATGTTATCATATTAACCGGAATAGTACAAGTGTAACAATCAGCGTGTAGCAAAAAGTAAACAGAAAAAAACAAAAAAAAAACCAACACTCATAGTAAGAATCCCTCAAATGAGGAAAAGTCAATTAATCACAAGTTTCAGATCTACATAATAAATAATCTGCAGGGTCCCAGAATTAATTTCGGGTCATATGGACCTGAACAGAACAGCAGGATTAAATGGTATAATTATTGCTTGACTACAAGATCTCTCCATGTGACCATAAGCTAGTATTCAGTGCAGATTATATCTTGAATGTTTAGAATTTTTTTATTGACATGAAAAAAAATTGTTTAAAAGAACAGAGAGTCCTCAGTGGTTGATACCTTTTAATTTCTGGACGAATGTCTTTATACATTTGCCTATGAGTAAGGAGACTACTGTCTGTTAATCATTAAAGGAACCCCCAAAAAACACTTTTCTTCACAGTAATTTAGCGACTAATGTGATCAAGGTCCTGGAGGACCGAAACGTTATTGTCACAAAATTATCGCAAGTGTCACATGTTTTTCAATTGTTGCTATCTTGCTTTTTGTATTAAAAATCTATTAGCATTGAGAAAAAGAGTTATATCTTTATTCATTCTTGCCCATTGAGAGTGCAGTGTTATATTTATATATGATTTATCAGGGATTTTTGATCTTCTTACACTAGCACCTCCCCCATACTTCTAATTCTAAGTGTGTGCACACTATTTTCTTATTTTTGACTGCAGTTTGCAACATCATGTCTGCTCTCTATCTGAAACTTAACCTTTCCAAAACTGAACTTCTGCTTTTCCCTCCATCTCCCAACCTTCCTAAACCTGACATCTCCCTCTCTGTGTGTGGCACAACGATAAGTCCTAGGTCGCAGGCCCGCTGCCTGGGGGTTATACTTGACACTGATCTCTCCTTCACCTCCCACATACAATCTCTTGCCCGCTTCTGCTGCTTGCACCTAAAGAACATCTCTAGAATCCGCCCCTTTCTGACAATGGAAACGACAAAAACCCTCACCGTGGCCCTGATCCACTCTCGCCTTGACTACTGTAACTCTCTATTAATTGGTCTCCCCCTAACAAGACTCTCTCCTCTACAGTCCATTCTTAATGCAGCAGCCAGGGTCACCGCTACTCGGATGCCTCTGCTCTGTGCCAGTCATTGCACTGGCTGCCCATATATCACAGGATCCAATTCAAACTGTTTGTTCTCACCCACAAAGCTCTCCACAGTGCAGCACCCCCCTACATCTCCACCCTCCTCTCTGTCTATCATCCCACCCGTTGTCTACGCTCTGCAAATGACTTTCGACTAACATCCACACTAATTCGAACCTCCCACTCCCGAATCCAAGACTTCTCCCGAGCTGCACCAAACCTCTGGAACGCTCTACCCCAAGAAGTTAAGACAAATCACAACTTACTCAGCTTCAGACGCTCCCGAAAAACGCATCTTTTTAGGGCGGCCTATCACACTCCCTAGCCAAACTAATTTCACCTAATCCCTCTACAACTTCTCAGAACATAACCCCACGTCAAACTCCATGGCACCCAAATGCATCTCAAGGCTTTGGCCAACTGGTCCAGGAAGCCATTATCTATCCCCCATTTCCTTGAGATGGCTGGATTGTCATTGTAAATAAGCACTTGTACCTTGCCCCTCCCCCCATCTCATTGTAGATTGTAAGCTCTCACGAGCAGGGTTGCCTTTTTTTTCCCTTTAAATATTGTATCTTCTATAATTGTTACTTGTTTGTATATGTTTATGTATATGATATGTATATGTATATGAGCCTCCTGAATTGTAAAGCGCTGCGGAATATGTTGGCGCTATAGAAATAAAGATTATTATTATTATTTTAAAAGGCTGGTGATTATGGCACCAAGTACCATACCACTCCTTAAAGGGACATACACTTTTAACCCTTCACTTCACTTCACTTCACTCTTTACTTGAATTTTAACTTATTTATCACTGCAATAAATAAACAGTGGAACCATGGATTACGAGCATAATTGGTTCCGGGACTGTGCTCTTATACCAAGTTACTCTTATATCAAAGCAAATTTTCCCATAGGAAATAATTGAAATGCAGATAATTTGTTCCACATCCCAAAAACATTTACTGTATTTATACAAACTTATTTCAGTAATACAAAATAATGTACTATATTCATATAAAATTACAGTACACTAATACAAAATACTGTGCAGTACAATAAAAAACAAAAAAAAAATAAACTGCACTTTAGCTTACAATAGAATTGTTGGTGTGCGGGAGGTACAGTACAAGCAATGTGCTGTACTAGTTAGCAGAAAGAGAGTACAATACTGTATCCGCAAATGCAAATTAATAGACATGCTATATAGTATATACTATACTGTACAATGGAATACTGTATACAGTAAATACGTACAGAAAGTTACCACCAGAGCGGGTCAGAGTGTGGTGAAAAGACAGAACTGGAGTGCACGGTGAGTATTTGCTCTTATTGCAAATCATTGCTCTTAAACCAAGTTACAAATTTGTAAAAAGTTTTGCTTGTCTTGCAAAATGCTCTCATATCAAGTTACTCTTAATCCAAGGTTCCACTGTACCTCATTATTATGTTTAGACATCTCATTTTAAAAGGATATGCACCTCTATGTTTCTTCTTTTTAAATAATTTGTGATTTGAATTACTATATTCATGTTATGTTCCAAATTTCCTTTTTTATATGGGCATAAAGTGTTTAGTCTGTCCTTCACACGGTGACTTTCCTTTGTAAAATTGTGCAATAGTACATACAGAGTCAGAGTCAGAGCCCCAATGCAGGTAGCATGAAGAAGTAAGCATGTGTTCTATCCATACTAGGATGCTGACTGTTCCGGTGGAGTCTTCAGCATCTGGGGTCAATTGTGCATATAATGGGCCATTACACTGTTTGTGAGAGACTGTGGGGGCACTATACTGTGGAGGAGAGGCTGTATGACCATTATACTGTGTAGGGGGCTGTAAAGGCCGTCATACTACAGTATGTGTGTGGAGGCCATCATACTCTGTGCCTGGGAGGTTATGGAACTATCAAATTTAATGAGAGTGCTGTGGGATCATCATTCCGTGTGTGGGTCCATCCAACTGTGTGTCAGGGTGGCCGTGAGGCCATCATGCTTTGTAGGGGCATGCAGTGGCCATCATACTATGTAGAAGGCTGTGGGATCATCATACTGTGTGTGTCACGTCCCCACCAAAGTTCGCTCCTGCGACTTCTGCTTCGATCATGAGGCTTGGCCGTATTTCCTCCATGGGCAATGCTGGTGATATGGGAGGCGTCGGCGCCAGTGACTCTGGTAGGTGCAAGCTCCACCCATCGACTAAGCTGGGTATCCCTGGGGCCTGCAGTACCACTGGCTGACAGTGGTGGCATGTGTCTTCCAGCTGAAGTTATGACCTTTCAGCTACAGCCAATGGGAAGACGCCACACCCTTCTTATCCCCCCTCCTGTCTGCTGGTCGCTGCCAGACATAGTTTTATAGTTCACTGCTTGTCTCTGGTTCTCACCCTGTTCGGAATATTGAATCCCGTGTTTTCACCCCTGCCTGCTCTCTGACTACTCTCCTGCCTGCCATTTCTGTACCTCGCTGCCATCTCCGGGTTTTGACCTTAGCCTGATTCCTGACTATGCTCTTGTCTGCCGATTTTGTCAGTTTTCTATATCTCCTGGTTTGAGCCTGCCTGACAACTACTCTTCTTGGAATTGCAGCCTTTCGGGGCCCTGTAGTAATTCCAAATCCCTGTATAGGGGTTAAAGGGTTTCGGAGTTCTCGGGATCCTGCTTAGTGAGCGGCTTGCCTCTAGCCTGTCTGTGACAGCCATCCTGAGACTAGGGTTCCAGGCAGATGTCACAGTGTTATGGGCTATATGAACCATCATATTCACCTGTATTTTATGTCATCCTATGACTAAGCGTGCAATCTTCACCAGAAACATGTCAGTGCCATGCCTAGTCTGTGCTCCAGTGCCAATTATTAACTAATGTGTTAAATAAAGAAAACTGAGATTTTATTCCTATACTATGAGGTTGTACTCAGTCTTTCATAACTGAATCTTATGTCTTTTTTCTGGACTTCATTCGGGCACTCCTGGAGTTGAATAGCGATCTCTTCAGTTAGAAACGTAAGTAAGCTGTTTTATTCATATACCTAATGAACCATCATACTGTGTGTGTAAGGCAATCGGGCCATCATTCCATGTAAGGGGATTAATGCAGGACCATCATACTGTGTGGTGGGCTGTGGGAACGATTATACAGTGTGTGTGGGGAAGCTGAGGGGGCCATCATACTCTGCGACATGCTTTGAGGGTCTTTATATAATTGCCATGGCTTGGTTTTGGGATTCGATCAAGTGACCTGTGGTTTTGTGGTCAGTTCCTCTGTCTGCGGGGCTATTACCTTTTCTTCTCTTTTCTGATGGTTCCTCTATGTCTTTGTTTCTGACTTGTTTATCTCCAGGTGTTTCTCATTTTTCCATTATTGTTTGCCCTATTATATTCTTGACTAGCTGTAGTACCCGGCATTGCCCAGGATAGTAACTGTCTCTCTGTCTCTCTTCCAGTCTCTCTCTCTCTCTCTGTCTGTCTCTCTCTCTCACTATGTCTGTCTGTCTCTCTGTCTGTCTCTCTATATCTTTGTCTGTCTATCTCTTTCATTGTCTGTCTCTCTCTATCTTTTTTCTGTCTGTCTGTCTGTCTTTGTCCATGTCTGTCTGTTTCTTTCCCTATCTGTCTCTCTATCTCTTTCTCTATCTGTTTCACTATCTCTTTCCCTTTATGCCTCTCTATCTCTGTCTCGGTCTGTCTCTGGTAATACCCATGTGACTAGCTGAAACAAGGAAAAAGTATGATGTCCGCTCACCTATAGCCGAAGGGGGAACCACCGCATCCATCTTGTGCACGGAAGGGAAGACCGGCAATCCAAGTAAGCGAAAAGAGGAACTCCAGCAGCAAAGTCCAATGGATGATAAAATCAAAATTCTTTATTGATTCATTTTAAAAAAACATAAAATATCCAGACAGGGTCCTGTACAAGAGAGGACGCGTTTCGAACCGGATGGTTCTTAGTCAGTCTCTAGGGAATGAATGAGACATGAGCTGATTCAAATAAGCTGAGAACCCAGTAAGGACAAGATGGGCGGAGAGAAAACACCAGGAGGAAAAGGAGGGGTAAGAGAAAAAGAGAGAAAAACACACCGGATTTCATACATATATGTTCAATAAATAAAATACAAATCACTCTTGCGATTCATACCTAATGGAAATCTGGTATTCATAGTAAAAATCCAAAAAGTCTCTCTATGTAACAATAGTTCTTTCAAATTGCCCCCTCTTTTAGGCAATCTGACTTTTTCTAGTGCAACAACCTGCAGTGTATCAGTATTACCAGCGTGTTTGGAGAAAAAATGATGTGATGCTCCAGATAAATTCCTAGTGGTTGTAGTATGACTGGAATCATACACATGTTCTGATATCCTCCGTCTTAGAGGCCGAGTCGTACTACCAATATATTGGAGACAACATCCCAGGCATGTAATACGTAACATACCGTCGGGTGAATATGTCAGGGCTATTAGATGCTGTAATACTGCTGTTGATTTGGCTAATGAATTCACCACTATTGATGAGAGATTCAGGGCAAGGGGTTATTCCCAAGCCCATTTAGATCAATCCAAGGATAGAGTTATTCTCAAAAATAGAGAACAATATCTTAAAATGCCACCAAAAGGGAGAAAAAATTCCCCGGCTTTTGACAAAAAATCCGCAGTGGTTTTTTCTACCAAATACAGCAGGAATTACCATCAAGTTATAGGTGTGATCAAAAGATTTCTCCCTATCCTTTTTTCAGACGAGACATTGCATAAAATTCTTGACCAGGGTGTAAAGTTTGTGCCAAAGAAAAATGCATCTTTAGGCAATCAATTGTCCCCTAGCGATCATACCATTTCAGTTCGGAAAAACATTACTCTCAGTGGAGGTTCAAATTGGCTCCCTACATGTGGCTCATATAAATGTGGTAGCAGATCCTGCGGTCTCTGTAAATTCATGATTGGTGCGCAAGAATTTTCTTCTTTTGTAAATGGAAAGATTTTTAAAATCAACAATATGATTAATTGTGGCACCGATCATGTAATTTACTGTATCTCTTGCAATGAATGTTGTCTCCAATATATTGGTAGTACGACTCGGCCTCTAAGACGGAGGATATCAGAACATGTGTATGATTCCAGTCATACTACAACCACTAGGAAATTATCTGGAGCATCACATCATTTTTTCTCCAAACACGCTGGTAATACTGATACACTGCAAGTTGTTGCACTAGAAAAAGTCAGATTGCCTAAAAGAGGGGGCAATTTGAAAGAACTATTGTTACATAGAGAGACTTTTTGGATTTTTACTATGAATACCAGATTTCCATTAGGTATGAATCGCAAGAGTGATTTGTATTTTATTTATTGAACATATATGTATGAAATCCGGTGTGTTTTTCTCTCTTTTTCTCTTACCCCTCCTTTTCCTCCTGGTGTTTTCTCTCCGCCCATCTTGTCCTTACTGGGTTCTCAGCTTATTTGAATCAGCTCATGTCTCATTCATTCCCTAGAGACTGACTAAGAACCATCCAGTTCGAAACGCGTCCTCTCTTGTACAGGACCCTGTCTGGATATTTTATGTTTTTTTAAAATGAATCAATAAAGAATTTTTATTTTATCATCCATTGGACTTTGCTGCTGGAGTTTCTCTTTTCCCATGTGACTAGCTGGTATAAGCTTTGTTGGCTGAAGCCCCACCTCTTCTTGTCACATGGGTATGACCTCACCACAGGTCCGGCAAGTAAAAGTAAATCAATGCTATAATACTAATGCTAATTCTAACAGTTAGAGGAGATAACTGAATTCCCCGCAGATATTATCTGATCGCCAGCTGCTGTCACTCAAGCAGCTGCCAATTTAATAAACTTTATTTGCTTGGAATTCAAAACCTATACATCCGAGCTGACCACTAAAGGTATGTATAGAATCAGCCTGATAGTGCCAATATAGCAATGGCTTTAGGTTATATGCGAAAATCCTGGTGATTGGTTCCTTTAATAGTGCCTGCTGTAAATGTGCTAGTGAACTAGCTAAATAGGTCTTGGCACTGTTCATTGCCTGCCCCAAATTACGCAGGGAACAACATTTCTAGGTATTGCTACTTATTACTGCATGCTCCAAATTACCCAGTGAACCACATTTTTAGGCATTATTACTTAGTAGTGCCTGCTGAATATTTGCTAGTGAACTAGCTAAATAGGTCTTGGCACATTTCAGTGCCTGATCCAATTATGCAGTGAACCACATTTCTAGTTATTAGTAATTTTTAGTGCCTTTACAATATTGCCATCTCAGACTATAAATAAAGAATATATTTTTTGTGTCAGGTTTCTGACAGGTGTGCGCATAGGGGTTGAAAAACATCTCTTTCAAAGGGGAAGGGTACATCAACTATGAGTGGTAAATCTTGAGGAGGTTGTGGTGGAAGGGTGAATAGGCGGGGTGTTCGAGATGTACTTATGGGATGTTTTAATGTTAGTCAAAGCTCTAGTGAACAAACACTGGCTCATCCTATCTCAAGAAAAATGAGAACAACTTCTGTTACTGGACAGCCTACTCTACTAGATTTAATTGGCAGCCACACATCGCATCGACTTCAAATTGAGGCTGATAAACAGCATGTACTAGAGTGGAAGGCAAGTGCTGCATCAAGTGACTTTTTTTCCTGCACCTCAACATCACACAAAGTTCATTCCTCAAAGGTGCCACCCCTTTTACACATTTTTTCCCCCACCTCACAAATCTTCAACTGGCAAACTGACTGTGGGGAACCACACATGGGCGAGTCTGCAGAGCTGTTCACACATTCTATCCCATGGGCATTAGCCGTCTGCTCCAAAGATTCCCAGATTCAAGGTGAGGAAAGCATCTGCACCGATGCCCAAAATCTTTGTCAGCTGGATCCTGGCCTGGACAATGTTGGGTTCGAGCAGGATCCCAACCCTCGTCAACTCACGGCAATCCCGGGAGTGGAGGTGATGATGATGAGACTCAGATACCTGAGGCACACGTGTACTGTTATGTGATGTGAGGTCACAAGGAGGAGGAGTGGAACAACATAGAGCATGACAATGTAGTTGTAGATCCTACTTGGTGTGAATCCAGATGCATGAAGGTGTGTAGCTTGGCAGATGAGGAGGATGAAGACAAGGATGTTATGTTGTCAATTCCTGCACAAACACATAGTGATGGAACCCTGAGAAGCACTGCATCCTCAGCCACAACTGTGGCTGTTGCCAACAGCGGTCGCGGGTCTGCAGTTCACAGGAAGGGTTGCCTAGACTGGCCTTTTTTTAATCCAACTTTTGTTATCTTCCAACGTTGTAAACATTGACTTAGTAAAGGAAAGAATGTAAATAATTTGACTACTACATGCATGAACTCTCACATGTGCAACCAACATGCATTACTGTGGGAATCTTACTGCACTAAAATTCGTAATACTGGGCCTAACCAACCACCGGCCTACAAATCAACAATGTCTGCTGCTTCTTTCTCCTCCTGCGTCACCATCAAAACTATTCTGGTGGACACAGATGGTTTCCAAAACCTGATGGTCTTTGCAATCCCCCAGTACCAGTTGCCCAGTTCCCATTACTTCGCTAATAAAGTTGTGTCTGCGCTACACCATTATGTCGCAGACAACATTACATTTTCATTTAATTTAAAAATGGACACTATCGCTCACCCAAGGGGATAATGGGGGAGGGGTGGAACCTAGTTGTAACTGTGTTAGAACTACTAGGAGCTGCAGGTAGTAGGCAGGGTCTACGTAAGCCTGTGAGAGTTAGGCGGGCTTTGCACACTACGACATCGCAGGTGCGATGTCGGTGGGGTCAAATTGAAAATGACGTACTCCCAGCTTCGCATGCGACATCGTAGTGTGTAAAGGTTCGATGATACGATTAACGAGCGCAAAAGCGTCATAATCGTATCATCGGTGCAGCGTCGGCGTAATCCATAATTACACTGACGCGACGGTCCGATGTTGTTCCTCGCTCCTGCGGCAGCACACATCGCTGTGTGTGAAGTCGCAGGAGCGAGGAACATTCCTACCGGCATCATCACGGCTTCCGTAGGATATGCGGAAGGAAGAAGGTGGGCGGGATGTTTACATCCCGCTCATCTCCGCCCCTCCGCTCCTATTGGCCGCCTGCCGTGTGATGTCGCAGTGACGCCGCACGACCCGCCCCCTTAATAAGGAGGCGGGTCGCCGGCCAGAGTGACGTCGCAGGGCGAGTGAGTCCATGTGAAGCTGCCGTAGCGATAATGTTCGCTACGGCAGCTATCACAAGGATATCGCAGCTGCGACGGGGGCGGGGACTATCGCGCTCGGCATCGCAGCATCGGCTTGCGATGTCGCAGCGTCCAAAGCCCGCCTTAGGGTAAATAAAATACAAGTACTACTGCGCTCACTAGAGTGGGTAAGAAGGAGTTTAAATGGGGGTCTCGGTCAGAAAAATAAATAAAATAATTAGATATTGGTGAGAATGTCGTAAATGATACGCTATAATACTGGTAATATAACTATATATGTTTTATTAAATAAATATAAAATTCATTCAAGGTAATGCACTAAGATGGAGGCTCAGAGTGACACTGAAGAGCCAACTGTGAAGGTGGGAAAACCTGTCAAGAGAAGAGACAAACATGGGTAAGTGTATTTGTATTTGGGATGGCAGGTAATATGAAACTTGGGGGTAAAGAGATATATTTTATTACCTGATGGTAGCACTTTTTGTTGACTAAAATTAGATAATTTGAAGAAAAAGTGCAGTTAAGGGTGGGTTCCTAAAAAAAAAAAAAATGTAAAATCACCTATTGGAAATAATATAATGTGTGAGATTATCTATGTGAGTAGCCTGAGTACAGATACCTTTAAGTGAAACACAGGAGAGCTCATTATTAGTGATGAGCGAGTACTAAAAAGTTCAGGTGCTCGAGGCTCGGGCCGAGCATCCCAAGATACTCGTGTACTCGGCCCGAGCACCGAGCCCAATGTTATCCTATGGGAGACCCGAGTATTTTTGTGAAATGACCACCGGCAGCATGTAGAAACCCTAAAAATGTCACAAAAGTCTCAGAAAAGTGCTCAAATGACATGGCAACAGCATGGGGAAGACCCCTTGAAGCATTTATCACTCAAAAGTCACAGCTGTGAACAATTTTGTCCGCGTTTTATGCCATTTTTACGGACTCACCAGAAAACCTTCCAAAATGACACCAAAATGAATTTTCATGGCGGAAATGTTAAGGGCACATACCCAATAGTGAGATAGAGCTAATGTATGTTACTTTTTGAGATCAATACATGAAAGATTTTACGTAAAACATTGTGTGGCACTCCGATGTCCCTGAGAAGAGACGTACATAAAGGCCTCTGAGTCTAATGTGCCCATTTTGAGGAACTGAGTCTTTGTAGTATTTTCCTTTGCCAGGGCAGTCCAAAATTGTGAGGTTCACCAATGACCCTGCATACAGACGTGCATGAGGGCCTGTAAACCTGAAGTGCCCATTGGAAGGAAGTGGGTCTATTGTAGTATAGCCCTTAGGCAGGGCAGCCAAAAATTGGGAGGCTCCACGTTGTCCCTGGATAGAGACGTGCATGAGGGCCTGTAAACCTGAAGTGCCCATTGGAAGGAAGTGGGTCTATTGCAGTATAGCCCTTAGGCAGGGCAGCCAAAAATTGGGAGGCTCCACGTTGTCCCTGGATAGAGACGTGCATGAGGGCCTGTAAACCAGAAGTGCCCATTGGAAGGAAGTGGGTCTATTGTAGTATAGCCCTTAGGCAGGGCAGCCAAAAATTGTGAGGCTCCACGTTGTCCCTGGATAGAGACGTGCATGAGGGCCTGTAAACCTGAAGTGCCCATTGGAAGGAAGTGGGTCTATTGTAATATAGCCCTTAGGCAGGGCAGCCAAAAATTGGGAGGCTCCACGTTGTCCCTGGATAGAGACGTGCATGAGGGCCTGTAAACCTGAAGTGCCCATTGGAAGGAAGTGGGTCTATTGTAGTATAGCCCTTAGGCAGGGCAGCCAAAAATTGGGAGGCTCCACGTTGTCCCTGGATAGAGACGTGCATGAGGGCCTGTAAACCAGAAGTGCCCATTGGAAGGAAGTGGGTCTATTGTAGTATAGCCCTTAGGCAGGGCAGCCAAAAATTGGGAGGCTCCACGTTGTCCCTGGATAGAGACGTGCATGAGGGCCTGTAAACCTGAAGTGCCCATTGGAAGGAAGTGGGTCTATGGTAGTATAGCCCTTAGGCAGGGCAGCCAAAAATTGGGAGGCTCCACGTTGTCCCTGGATAGAGACGTGCATGAGGGCCTGTAAACCTGAAGTGCCCATTGGAAGGAAGTGGGTCTATTGTAGTATAGCCCTTAGGCAGGGCAGCCAAAAATTGGGAGGCTCCACGTTGTCCCTGGATAGAGACGTGCATGAGGGCCTGTAAACCTGAAGTGCCCATTGGAAGGAAGTGGGTCTATTGTAGTATAGCCCTTAGGCAGGGCAGCCAAAAATTGGGAGGCTCCACGTTGTCCCTGGATAGAGACGTGCATGAGGGCCTGTAAACCTGAAGTGCCCATTGGAAGGAAGTGGGTCTATTGTAGTATAGCCCTTAGGCAGGGCAGCCAAAAATTGGGAGGCTCCACGTTGTCCCTTGATAGAGACGTGCATGAGGGCCTGTAAACCTGAAGTGCCCATTGGAAGGAAGTGGGTCTATTGTAGTATAGCCCTTAGGCAGGGCAGCCAAAAATTGGGAGGCTCCACGTTGTCCCTGGATAGAGACGTGCATGAGGGCCTGTAAACCTGAAGTGCCCATTGGAAGGAAGTGGGTCTATTGTAGTATAGCCCTTAGGCAGGGCAGCCAAAAATTGGGAGGCTCCACGTTGTCCCTGGATAGAGACGTGCATGAGGGCCTGTAAACCTGAAGTGCCCATTGGAAGGAAGTGGGTCTATTGTAGTATAGCCCTTAGGCAGGGCAGCCAAAAATTGGGAGGCTCCACGTTGTCCCTGGATAGAGACGTGCATGAGGGCCTGTAAACCTGAAGTGCTCATTGGAAGGAAGTGGGTCTATTGTAGTATAGCCCTTAGGCAGGGCAGCCAAAAATTGGGAGGCTCCACGTTGTCCCTGGATAGAGACGTGCATGAGGGCCTGTAAACCTGAAGTGCCCATTGGAAGGAAGTGGGTCTATTGTAGTATAGCCCTTAGGCAGGGCAGCCAAAAATTGGGAGGCTCCACGTTGTCCCTGGATAGAGACGTGCATGAGGGCCTGTAAACCTGAAGTGCCCATTGGAAGGAAGTGGGTCTATTGTAGTATAGCCCTTAGGCAGGGCAGCCAAAAATTGGGAGGCTCCACGTTGTCCCTGGATAGAGACGTGCATGAGGGCCTGTAAACCTGAAGTGCCCATTGGAAGGAAGTGGGTCTATTGTAGTATAGCCCTTAGGCAGGGCAGCCAAAAATTGGGAGGCTCCACATTGTCCCTGGATAGAGACCTGTTAGGTTCTTAGTGCCTCCGTGCTTGCATTTAAAAACCGCACATGTGTGCCTGTTGGTGGCAGCTTTCCGCTGCACTTGTGTGCGTTTTGCAGAAACTTGGATATAACGCACAAGTCTAGTGAATACACATCAGCACAGCATTGCAAAATGTGCAAGGGCGTTGTCAACGAACAAGGAAGTGGACGTGATGGTGGTGCAGGCAGAGACCGAGGTCGTGTGCAAGCTCTAATTTCGCCACAACAAAGGGCCACATCTACTCGCTCGCACGTCCTGTCCCAAATTCTTGGGGACCGCAGCAGTACACCGCTCTTGAACCAAGACCAGTGTCAACAGGTTGTTAGTTGGATAGCGGATAATGCTTCCAGTCAGATTGGCACCACCACAAACACTCTGTCTTCCACACGGTCAAGTGTCAGTAGCCGTGATACTGCACCGCACATTTCAGAACCTGATCCTCCTTCCTACCACCAGGCCGAGTACACGTCCACGGACATTACTGATCCCACACTTGGACACTCGGAAGAGCTGTTCGTTCACGTTTCCATTCACACATTCTGGCCTCTCGCCAGCTCCTGTTGAAGTGGGCCATGACGAGATTGTATGTACAGATGCCCAAATATTTGAGCAGCCATGTTCTCACGAAGTTGGCAACGTGTCTCAACAAGGGGTGGACGATGATGAGACACAATTGTCAGGAAGTCAGGAGGAGGAGCAGGGTGCGGAAAAGGAAGACGACATGGTGGATGATCCAGTAACTGACCCAACCTGGCAGGAGGATATGCAGAGCGAGGACAGCAGTGCACAGGGGGAGGGAGGCGTAGCATCCCAACAGGCAGTAAGAAGCAGAGTGGTGGCCCCAAGCAGACGTCAGGCAACTGTTCCCCGGAACAACACGACACAAGGTGCCTGTACAAATGTTAGGTCTTCCCGAGTCTGGCAGTTTTTTAAGTTGGCTCCAGATGATTCTAAAAAGGCCATTTGCAACACCTGCCATGCCAGCATCAGCAGGGGTACCAAAACTAGCAGCCTGACCACCACCAGCATGATCAGGCACATGTCAGCCAAGCACCCGACTTTGTGGGAAGTACAACAGAGTCGAGGAGCAGTGCTTGCTGATGTCACTGCTACGTCTTCGCTGGTTGTGCATGCGAGCCAATCCCCTGTCCATGCTGCCTGCGAACAAGCCTCCTCCGGCCCTGCACCTGCAGTTACCCACGCAGAAATAACACCATCATCAAGCACGTCCTTGTCCCAGCGCAGCGTTCAGTTATCCATTCAGCAAACCTTTGAACGCAGGTGCAAATACACTGCCAACGCCCCACATGCCACACTTCTAAATGCTAACTTTTCGCGACTGCTTGCTCTGGAAATGTTACCTTTTAGGCTGGTTGAGACAGAAGCATTCCGCGACCTGATGGTGGCAGCTGTCCCACGTTACTCGGTCCCCAGCCGCCACTATTTCTCCCGGTGTGCCGTCCCCGCATTGCATAACCACGTGTCACAAAACATCACATGTGCCCTGAACAACGCTGTTTCAGCCAAAGTCCACCTAACCACAGGCACATGGACAAGTGCATGTGGGCAAGGCCGCTACATCTCGTTGACGTCACACTGGGTTAATATTGTGGAAGCTGGGACCCAGTCTGAGCGAGGGACGGAACACGTCCTTCACACACCAAGTTTTGCAGGCCCTACCTCAGTCAGGGTTTCACCCACACTCTACAGCTCCGGAATGTCATGCTCCTCAGCCTCCTCCTCCTCCTGCGCATCCTCATCCACTTTACCCTCCACACCAGTCCCAAGCTGGAAGTGTCGCGGGCGGAGGAGGGGACGGTGCGCTCTCCCACTGCTCGGGTCCGGCTGCCGCTGCTCTACGGCTGCTGCTGCTCGTTGGCTCGAGCGATGGCCGGATCCCGGGGACTCGAGCGGCGCTACTCGCCCGTGAGTGAAAAGGGGTGGTTTGGGTTTTGGGGATATTGTCCGTGACGCCACCCACGGTTGTGGTGATTGTGTGGACACCACCGCTGCTCTGGACGGGGATCCCGGGAGCCTGTGACAGGGAGCAGCTTTGTTGTTATTTCTCCCCTCCGTGGGTAGGGGGGTTGGTTGTCCCGGAGCCCGGTGATGGGGTAGAGATGGATGACAGGCGGGTTGCGGGGCCTGATGAGGTGCAGGGTCGCAGGGGCAGCGCTGTGCCGCACGACACGGAGGTACTCACTCAGCCCAATGATGATGACACAGTTCACGGTAAAACAAGTGGCTGGATGGACGGGTCCCTCGGACGGCTGCGGTTGTTCCTCCCTGCAGGTTAGTGATGACTGTCTCTCCCTGCACCTAAGTTAAGTGTTGGTAGTGATGGTTTCCCACCGGTAACCCGCTCCCCGACCTGGATATGGGCCGGAGGAGCCCCTTTTGCCCACAGGCGCTGGCCCTGGGAGACGGTTGCCCTTGGCGGTGGCGGTGTCTCCCCTTCACGGTTGGACGGTTGCCTTCTATCGGGACTTGGCTGTTTGGAAACCCTGAGGTCCCCTTCACTAACGGATTTGGCAAATTCACGGCGACACCAAGCCTTGCCGGGATCCGAAAGTACTCTGCCAATGGTGCTGGCTTCTCTTTGTATACCGGTCCGGTACGGCCGGGTCACCACCCGTCCATGGTCCTTACGGCAGACTCCAATCGGCCTCCACTGCAGACGGTCACCACATCCTGCCAACCTTGCTGTCCTGTCCGGGCCACACACCCGGACCAACTTCAGGCTCTTTGCTGTCACTTTTCTCCTCTCTACTACTTTCCTCCTTCCACTTCCTTAGCTTAACTCTCACTGCCTGTGTTTTCCCTCCTCCTTGGTGGGTGGAGACCAACCGCCTGGCTCCACACCCTGGTGTGGACAACAGCCCCTGGGGAAGGCAACAAGGATTTTGTGTTTTGACTATGATATGCCTGCAGGAAGTGTGGGGTGTTTAAGTGTTGTGCTCTGTGGCCCCTGGCTTGTCCAGGGCGACACAGAAGCACTGCAGCACTGCCTTGGCGAAGCGGCAACAGGCAGTGCTGAAGCTAATCTGCATAGGTGACAAACCCCACAATGCAGAAGAGGTGTGGACAGCTCTGAAACAGCAGGCAGACCACTGGCTCACAACTCTGAACCTAAAGCCAGGAAAGGTCGTGTGTGACAATGGCCGTAACCTGGTGGCGGCTTTGAGGCGAGGCCAGCTGACACATGTTCCATGCGTGGCCCATGTGCTCAACCTCGTGGTTCAGCGGTTTCTAAAGTCATACCCAGAGCTGTCTGATCTGCTGGTAAAAGTTCGCCGCCTGTCTGCACATTTTCGAAAGTCACCTACTGCTTCAGCCGGCCTTGCCGGCTTTCAGCGCCGTTTGCATCTTCCGGCTCACAGACTGGTGTGTGATGTCCCCACGCGTTGGAATTCAACTCTGCACATGTTGGTCAGGATATGTGAGCAGAAGAGGGCAGCTGTTGAGTACCTGCATCACCTAAGCCGTCGGGAAATGGGTCAAACTCCACACATAACACCTGAGGAGTGGAGATGGATGTCCGACCTATGTACCATCCTCCAAAACTTTGAGGACTCCACCAAGATGGTGAGTGGCGATGACGACATTATTAGCGTCACCATACCGCTACTCTGCCTTCTAAAACGGTCTCTGCTGAAAAACAAACATGATGCATTGCAGGCGGAGCGCGATGAGTTGCAGCAAGAAACAGTAGTGGGTGTGGGTGATGATAACACACAGCCCAGCCTCGTCTCATCACAACGTGCAGTGGAGGACTATGACGAGGAGGAGGATGAAGACATGGAGCAACTCTCCGGCCAAATTGAGGATATGACATGCACACCAGTCATATCCTCGGTTCAGCGTGGCTGGCCAGAGGACAGGGTAGATGAGGAGGAGGAGGAGGAGGAGGAGGAGGAGGACAGCATGTTCAGTCATCTTGTTGGTCAGGCTACTGAAGTCCTGGCTGTTAAGAGTCTGGCGCACATGGCTGACTTAATGGTAAGCTGCCTGTCTCGTGACCCTCGCGTTAAGAACACCTTGGCCGACAATCATTACTGGTTGGTAACACTGTTAGACCCACGCTACAAGGAGAACTTTTTGTCTCTTATTCCCGTGGAGGAGAGGTCAACCAAAATGCAGCAGTTCCGGAAGGCCATAGTCACGGAAGTAGGCAAAGCATTCCCCTCACAAAACGCTAGCGGCATAGGTCATGAATCAGTGGACAACCGAGGCGTACAGCCGAGAGAGGCACAAGTCCAATCCGCCAGAGGTAGGGGAACAGTCTTTAAGATGTGGGACAGTTTTCTCAGCCCCTCACGTACCACAGCCCCTGAGGTGCGGGGTAGTGCCACAAGAAATCCTAAGTTTGCCCAGATGCTGAAGGAGTACCTTGCAGATCGAACAACTGTACTCCGACATTCCTCTGTGCCTTACAATTATTGGGTATCCAAGCTGGACACGTGGCATGAATTGGCTCTCTACGCCTTGGAAGTCCTGGCCTGCCCTGCTGCTAGCGTTTTGTCAGAGCGTGTTTTTAGTGCCGCAGGTGGAATCATTACAGATAAACGTACCCGCATGTCAACTGAAAATGCTGACAGGCTGACTCTGATCAAGATGAACAAGGGTTGGATTGGGCCAGACTTCACCACACCACCAGCAAATGAGAGCGGAATTTAAAGTTTGCCATGTACCTCCACTCACCCATGGGTACACACTTCTGGACTTTGGATAATCGCTGGACTGCTCCTCCTTCTCCTCATGCGCCACCATGATGATGACCGTTACAAATTGCAATACTTAGGCCTTTGTTTCAGGTATACCCCCAGTGGTAAATTTTTTCGCCCATTCTTTGCAGAATGGACATTACAACGACAGGAGACCCGCTCCTTTGCAATGGGAACAATGTTTTGAGGCCCTCATGCACGTCTCTACCCAGGGACAACGTGGAGCCTCCCAGTTTTTGGCTGCCCTGCCTAAGGGCTTTACTACAATAGACCCACTTCCTTCCAATGGGCACTTCAGGTTTACAGGCCCTCATGCACGTCTCTATCCAGGGACAACGTGGAGCCTCCCAATTTTTGGCTGCCCTGGCAAAGGGCTATACTAAAATAGACCCACTTCCTTACAATGGGCACTTCAGGTTTACAGGCCATCATGCACGTCTCTATCCAGGGACAATGTGGAGCCTCACAATTTTTGGCTGCCCTGCCTAAGGGCTTTACTACAATAGACCCACTTCCTTACAATGGACACTTCAGGTTTACAGGCCATCATGCACGTCTCTATCCAGGGACAATGTGGAGCCTCACAATTTTTGGCTGCCCTGCCTAAGGGCTTTACTACAATAGACCCACTTCCTTACAATGGACACTTCAGGTTTACAGGCCCTCATGCACGTCTCTATCCAGGGACAATGTGGAGCCTCCCAATTTTTGGCTGCCCTGCCTAAGGGCTATACTATAATACACCCACTTCCTTACAATGGACACTTAATGTTTTGAGGCCCTCATGCACGTCTCTATCCAGGGACAACGTGGAGCCTCCCAATTTTTGGCTGCCCTGCCTAAGGGCTATACTAAAATAGACCCACTTCCTTACAATGGGCACTTCAGGTTTACAGGCCATCATGCATGTCTCTATCCAGGGACAATGTGGAGCCTCACAATTTTTGGCTGCCCTGCCTAAGGGCTTTACTACAATAGACCCACTTCTTTACAATGGACACTTCAGGTTTACAGGCCATCATGCACGTCTCTATCCAGGGACAATGTGGAGCCTCACAATTTTTGGCTGCCCTGCCTAAGGGCTTTACTACAATAGACCCACTTCCTTACAATGGACACTTCAGGTTTACAGGCCCTCATGCACGTCTCTATCCAGGGACAATGTGGAGCCTCCCAATTTTTGGCTGCCCTGCCTAAGGGCTATACTACAATAGACCCACTTCCTTACAATGGGCACTTCAGGTTTACAGGCCCTCATGCACGTCTGTATGCAGGGGCATTGGTGAACCTCTCAATTTTGGACTGCCCTGGCAAAGGAAAATACTACAAAGACTCACTTCCTCAAAATGGGCACATTAGACTCAAGAGGCCTTCATGTACGTCTCTTCTCAGGGACATCGGAGTGCCACACAATGTTTTCACGTAAAATCTTTCATGTATTAATCTCAAAAAGTAACATACACCAGCTCTATCTCACTATTGGGTATGTGCCCTTAACATTTCCGCCATGAAAAATCATTTTGGGGTCATTTTGGAAGGTTTTCTGGTGAGTCCGTAAAAATGGCGTAAAACGCGGACAAAATTGTTCACAGCTGTGACTTTTCAGTGATAAATGCTTCAAGGGGTCTTCCCCATGCTGTTGCCATGTCATTTGAGCACTCTTCTGAGACTGTTGTGACATTTTTAGGGTTTCTCCATGCTGCCGGGGGGTCATTTCACAAAAATACTCGGGTCTCCCATAGGATAACATTGGGCTCGTTGCTCGGGCCGAGTACACGAGTATCTTGGGAGGCTCGGCCCGAGCTTCGAGCACCCGAGCTTTTTAGTACTCGCTCATCACTAGTATCCAAACTGGACAGACACGTGGCATGAATTGGCTCTCTACGCCTTGGAAGTCCTGGCCTGCCCTGCCGCTAGCGTTTTGTCAGAGCGTGTTTTTAGTGCCGCAGGTGGAATCATTACAGATAAACGCACCCGCCTGTCAACTGTAAATGCTGACAAGCTGACTCTGATCTAGATGAACAAGGGTTGGATTGGGCCAGACTTCACCACACCACCAGCAAATGACAGCGGAATTTAAAGTTTGTAACGGGAATTTGCCATGTACCTCCACTCAACCATGGTAACACACTTCTGGACTTTGGCTAATCGCTGGACTGCTCCTCCTTCTCCTCATGCGCCATCATGATGACCGTTACAATAGTTAGGCCGTTGTTTCAGGTATACCCCCAGTGGTAAATTTTTTCGCCCATTCTTTCAGAATGGGCATTACAACGACAGGAGACCCGCTCCTTTGCAATGGTAACAATGTTTTGAGGCCCTCATGCACATCTCTATCCAGGGACAATGTGGAGCCTCCAAATTTTTGGCTGCCCTGCCTAAGGGCTATACTACAATAGACCCACTGCCTTACAATGGGCACTTCAGGTTTACAGGCCATCATGCACGTCTCTATCCAGGGACAATATGGAGCCTGATGCTGCCACCGACAGGCACACACGTGCGGTTTTTAAATGCAAGCACGGACGCAATAAGAACCTAACAGGTTTTTAGGAGCGACAATTACTGAGAAGTCTGACACTATCTGGCACTGCTGACTGACGTGTATTATACACTAGACTTGTACGTTATATAATAGTTTGTGAAAAACGCACACAAGTGCACCTGTACGCTGCCACCGACAGGCACACACGTGTGGTTTTTAAATGCAAGCACGGACGCAATAAGAACCTAACAGGTTTTTAGGAGCGACAATTACTGAGAAGTCTGACACTATCAGCCACTGCTGACTGACGTGTATTATTCACTAGACTTGTGCGTTATATAATAGTTTGTGAAAAACGCACACAAGTGCACCTGTACGCTGCCACCGACAGGCACACACGTGCGGTTTTTAAATGCAATAACGGACGCACTAAGAACCTAACAGCTTTTTAGGAGCGACAATTACTGAGAAGTCTGACACTATCAGCCACTGCTGACTGACGTGTATTATTCACTAGACTTGTGCGTTATATAATAGTTTGTGAAAAACGCACACAAGTGCACCTGTACGCTGCCACCGACAGGCACACACGTGCGGTTTTTAAATGCAAGCACGGACGCACTAAGAACCTAACAGCTTTTTAGGAGCGACAATTACTGAGAAGTCTGACACTATCAGCCACTGCTGACTGACGTGTATTATTCACTAGACTTGTGCGTTATATAATAGTTTGTGAAAAACGCACACAAGTGCACCTGTACGCTGCCACCGACAGGCACACACGTGCGGTTTTTAAATGCAAGCACGGACGCACTAAGAACCTAACAGCTTTTTAGGAGCGACAATTACTGAGAAGTCTGACACTATCAGCCACTGCTGACTGACGTGTATTATTCACTAGACTTGTGCGTTATATAATAGTTTGTGAAAAACGCACACAAGTGCACCTGTACGCTGCCACCGACAGGCACACACGTGCGGTTTTTAAATGCAAGCACGGACGCACTAAGAACCTAACAGCTTTTTAGGAGCGACAATTACTGAGAAGTCTGACACTATCAGCCACTGCTGACTGACGTGTATTATTCACTAGACTTGTGCGTTATATAATAGTTTGTGAGAAACGCACACAAGTGCACCTGTACGCTGCCACCGACAGGCACACACGTGCGGTTTTTAAATGCAAGCACGGACGCACTAAGAACCTAACAGGTTTTTAGGAGCGACAATTACTGAGAAGTCTGACACTATCAGGACTGTTTTAGACTGTGTACACCAGCCCCAGATATGATGAAGGCTGGTATACGGTCACCACTAGGAATGGCTATATACCCTGCCTGCCTGCCTGTATACTGCTACAATAGTCCTGACAAGGACTCTTCTGGTCACTAGCCTGTATTCCGACCTGGCTATACCCTGCCTGTATATAGCAACAATAGTCCTGAGAAGGACTCTGCTACTGTACTCCGACCTGGCTATACCCTGCCTGCTTGTATACAACTTATTGTATGTCCTGAGAAGGACTTCTGGTCACACTGTTTGCAGCCCTGCTACGGAAATAGCTATAAAGGGCCGCAAACCTTTCCCTGAAGCAGCAACCCTCTCCCTGCACTGACTGTCTGGATGGCTGTGAGCAGAGCACAGCGCGCCCGCCGGTATAAAGGCTCGGTCACGCTGTGCAGGCCGGCCAATCACTGCAATTCCACAACTAACAGGGCTGTGGCATTGCAGTGGTCTGCCAGCCAATCCCTGCATGAGGGCTGGCTCTCAAAAGAGCGCCAACATGCAGAAATGAAGACCACGAGTACAGCACGAGTATCGCGAGATTACTCGGTCCCCGCCGAGTAGCCCGAGTACAGTGATACTCGTGCGAGTACCGAGTAGTAACAAGCATACTCGCTCATCACTACTCATTATCCGTGGCTTACATGGATGGAGTGTTAAAAATGACCTGTAGTAATGAAAATCGCAGATTATCTATTTATAGTTCAATTGTACAATTAATCCTGATAGTAAAGCCTGCTTTACACCATACAATCCAGCATACGATATCGTATGCGATCGTACCCGCCCCCATCGAATGTGCGGCACGTTCAATTTGTTGAACGTGTCGCACAAACGAATAACCCCCCGTCACACGTACTTATCCGTCCATACGACCTCGATGTGGACGGTGAACATCCACTTCCTGGAGTGGGAGGGACGTTCGGCGTCACATCGACGTCACGCAGCAGGCGGCCAATAGACGCGGAGGGGCGGAGATGAGCGGGTCATAAACATCCCGCCCATCTCCTTCCTTCTGCATAGGCGGCGGGAGCCGCAGGACGCAGGTAAGATCTGTTCATCGTTCCCGGGGTGTCACACACTGCGATATGTGCTACCCCGGGTACGATGAACAACCTGACGTTCAATTTTTAGGAATTGAATGACGTGCATGCGATGAACGTTTTACCATTCAATCGCAATCGCACGTAGCTGTTACATGCTACAATGTAACTTACGATGCCGGATGTGCGTCACTTGCAACGTGACCCTGCCGACACATCGTAAGATATATTGTAGCGTGTAAAGCGCCCTTTATGGAGGTAGATAGCTGATATGTTGTATTCTTCTGAATTTGTTCCAATAGGACCTGATCCTATAAGGAGTTATGAGGCTAAAAAATGTATAAATAAAAAAATTTCAAAGTAAAAAAAATATTAAAATATACATATATGAAAAATATACAGTGGTACCTCGCATAACGAGTAACCCTCTTAACGAGAATTTCGCTTAACAAGCAAAGCTTTCTGTAAATTTGTAACCCGCTTTACGAGAAAGCTTTGCTGTACGAGCGAAATTCTCACCGCACACACTTCCGGTTTCGTCCATCCACCACACTCTGACCCGTTCTTGCAGTCCACACAAACACACACATGTACGCATAAACACACACGCACGCACACACATACAGTATTATGCTCACCTTACCTTCCGTTCCACTGCCGGTCTCATGGTTCTTGTAGTTCCCGGGTACATCGTGACGTCCTCGCGGCGAACTACAAGACCCAGGAGGCCTGCGATGGAACGGAAGGTAAGGTGAGCATATAATATAACATAATATGTTTACCTTTCGTTTCATCGCCGGCCTCCTGGGTGCTGTAGTGCGCCGCTCCACTCCAGTCCACGCTGTGTATCTGCAGCCATAGCAACGAGGGAGGAACTTCCTGTCATCGCTAATGAAAGGCAGAGCGCTGGCCAATCAGAGGCAAGCGGCTCTGCCTTTGACGTCAGCGCTCTGGCCGGGAACTTCCTGCCTCGTCGTTATGGTAACACGTTATACAGCCCGGCCCCATACCAGAAAACAGCAAGTCCCAGCAGACCGGCGATGGAACGGAAGGTAAGGTGAGCATATAATATGTGCGTGTGCGTGCGTGCATGTGTGTTTGTGTGAGTTTGTGTGAGTTTGTGTGTGTTTGTGTGTGTTTGTGTGTGTTTGTGCATGTGTGGAATGACAGAATACGGGAACCAGGATGGGACATTTTAGAAGTTGTGGAACGGATCGTCAGCATTGCAATGATTTCCTATGGGAAATCTTGCTCTGCTGAACGAGTACCTTGATTAACAAGCACAGTCCCAGAACAGATTGTTCTCGTTAAGCAAGGTACCACTGTATATGAAAAATCAACTAAAAATTAGTTTTTATATAAATATAAATGGTGATGAAAAATGCTGAGGGCCTTCAATCAGAAGAAATAAAGTATAGAGTATAAACACAAAAAAGGCTCAAAAACAAAGGAGACACCTTGCTAATCACAGTGCATGTGTGCAGGGCTTACCTGCATAAGGCTCCTTTCACATTGCGTGTTAGCGTGTGCTCTGTTTTGTGCCATTTTTGCACATATACGTTTTCTGTAGACGGACACCCGAACGTAGTGGACTACTGCAAAAATGACACAAAACAGAGCACACGCTAATGCAGTGCGCTCCATTACAGTGAATGGCCCTGCTGGGCGCATGCGTCCGGAACACGCTTTGCAGAGTGGGGGAGGGGCGGTTTGGACGGATCCTCCGACGGGACCTGTGGACGTAGGGAAAAACGCAATGTGAATGGTGCCTAAATGCTGAGCCGTTGTTCTTGAGGCAACAAACGTTGGTTAGCTGGTAAAAGCTGGAGAAGTTTAGGGGATTTAAATAAGTCTGTTCCGTAACTGGAGCTGCAAGACTAGACGTCTCTCAGTTAGTGGAGTGAAGTTGTCTGGGACTAAATAGGGATGTTAGGGATGAAACCTAAAGCGATCTGTCGGTGCCTGGCTACAGCCGTGAGAACTCTCACCTAATCACTGTTTGCATTGTGAGGGTGATGGTTCGTCCGATGTCCGTTGTCCGTCGGGGGAGCTGTCAGCTAGTCAGATAAATTAGGTTGGCGGGGAAGCCACGTGGAGCGCGGTGGCATCGGCTGCAAAAACGGAAGAGAACTAGAGGCTCTGGCCGGAAAACCTCGTGTCACAGTCTCGCGTGCTGTCAAAGTCAGTGACATCACTGGATAGAAGCAGGAAAAATTAAATGAATGTGAGGCTGCACCAGATCACACGATCCAACGCGTTTTGAAGGGTCTCAGACCTTCTTCATCAGGGCATTACATTTTCCTTGAAAACTCTGTCTCCCAGGGTGCAGTTCACCACTGACATCTGGACGAGCAAGCATGGCCAGGGGCGTTAAATCTAAATTGGACACTGGGTTATTCTGGTGGCTGTGGGGGTAGGTGGGGAAGGGCCTGCCTCCCAAGTCTTGAAATCCCCAAGGCTTTTGGTACAGAGTTCTGCATCTACTACTTCCTCTTCTGCTTCCTACACCTCCTCTAGGGCCTCCACCTGCACCCTCAACCTCTCCCTAGGGAAGGCCATGTGTGATAACAGTGCAAATTTGTTGGTGGCCCTATGCCTGTACCATGTCCCATATGGGCATTGCATAGCTCACATCCTCAACCTTGTTGTACAGAAATTTCTAGCCCACTATCCTGGCCTGGATGCTCTGGTGCAGAAGGCTCTGTCACTGTGTGCTCATTTCCACCGTCCGCACCCCGCGGCTAATCGACTTGCAACGCTACAAGGGTTTTTTTGCCTACTGGTTGAACCGAAATGGTGAAATTCCACTCTGCACATGTTGCAGCTACTGTGGCAGCAGCAGTAAGCCCTGGTGCACTATGCCATGAGGTATAGCCAGGGACAACACATGTGGGGAAAATCACAATTGTGGAGTGGGCACAGAAGAAGGACCTCTGCACCCTCCTGAACAGTTTAAAAATGGCTACAAACATAGTTAGCACTGACTATGCCATCAACAGCATCATTATTCTGCTCATCTACATGTTGGTGCACACTTTGAATAGTCTGCAGAAGGAGGTGGGAGTCCCAGAGGAAGAGGAAGAAGCAGAAGAGGATGAGGAAGGTATATGCAGCACCCTGGGATATGCTACCCCAGTGATCTGCAGGATCCTAAGGCTTTCTGGAACACCCTATGCTGACAACCCACACCTCACACACAGGTAGGGGCACATTCCCTGAGACCTGGGCGCAGCATGTATAGGGTTAACAGTGGTCATATGTGAGAACCAATCCCTTAGCTGTTAGCCTGGGAAAGGGGTGTAGCTTGTGGGAAGCAACAGGTGTTGCTAGGCAGAGTTGGCAGAGAGGAAAAACGACAGTTGAAGGAGTGACAGTTGAAAGGAGCCAGAGTGTGAGAGGGGTGTGAGGATTGTGAGGAGACCCCCAAAAGGGCGACTAGGAGGTAGTAGCCTGAGGGTAGACAGATCCCAGGCACTACGCATGAGGGGGTACTGGACCCTAGAGTAGACAACAGCTCCAAGCGGTCTCCTGATCCAGCCGTGTGTGGTGACTTCCAGGGTACCACACCACCCATAGGCTCAGGGACACAGCCTCATATATAGGACCCGGGAGAGGGCACAGAGAAGTAGCCTACCCCACAAGGGACCGCAAGGCCTGTCATACTGGGCCCAGAAAAACAAAGGAGCGGAGCGCCGTAGGTCACCAACAGCTTCAGGCAAGGGGAACACCAGCCCTGCATGTGCACGGAGGGCTCAACTGGGACTCACGTCAGCACCGGGACAAAGGAAAGTCGGTTAACCAGCCGTACCAACCTGCACTTGCAACATCAAGTGAGTAAATACCAACTAATCTGCAAGAACTGTGTCGTGTTTATTACTGGCGCATCACAAGGCGCAGCACACCTACATGGGACTTAAGCCCCTACTGGCGGAGGGCGCGAACACACTTGCTGCTATACCATCTGTCCCTAAAACCCCAGCAGCGGCGGGACATCTTATTACCGCAACCCGCCAGTGGCGTCACAAGTGACATATAAAATAACCCTGTTACCGAGCGCCCCCAGGTAACGGAACAGGCCATCTGTGACAGTGATCCCCATTATCCACCACCCGGAACCGAGTATCCCAAGGGCCTGGGGTGTGGCAGCGCTCTACATATACCATTTTATGTAAGGTCTAGACAGTCGACCCACAGGTGTATGTCACAGGAGACTGGAGTCCATTGATCAAGGCGGGCTCATAGTAACAGACAAAGTGGTAGTGAAGGTGCAGGAGCCGAGGAACAAATGGAGGAGGAAGAGGAGATGGGCGCAGAAAACTCAGGAAATGAAGACGATATTGATCCCACCTTTTTTGTCTGTAGTTGGTGGGAGGGAATGGAGGAGGCAAGCTTGAGCATTACCCAACAATCAATGCAACCTGGACTTGGACCTCATGGAAGCGTCTGACACATGAGCGCCTTCTTGCTGCATTATCTGCAACATGATGTCTGTATTGTTAGTATTAGAAATAGTGCTGACTACTGGGTTGCCACTGTGTTAGATCCATGGTACAAGACTAAATTTAGCAAGATGTTTGCCCCCTGAAGTATCGAAACCAGCTTATAGACCATCTTAACAATAGACAACAGTGAGGCACACAACGTGCATTGCAGTTCCATAATATCTCATTGTCAATGCAGAAACATTAGCAGGAGCAGTTCAAGTGGCAGAAGCAATTTTTAGACCATTGCTTGCATCAGCAGAACAGAGTGGAAATCGGACAAATAGTGAATGACTGTAGAGGATGTTGCAAGAGTATCTAGAGCTCTAGATTTCATTGCCATAAGGGGAGATTGGACACTTTTGCACTTTAATCTTCAAAAATGGAAGCGTGACCTGAGCTTGCCCGTCATGCATTGGACGTTTTGGCATGCCCGGCAGCCAGCATTTTTTTAGCACTGCTGACAGTGTTTTGATGGATAAGTGCATCCGGCTTTCCCCATGAAAGTGCAGATTGCCTAACTTTTGTAAAGATGAACAAGTTGATGATGTCCAATGACTTTGCCAACCTAGTCCCAGACTGTAAAGACTAGGTGATGGTGATGGTGCAGTGCCAGGGTTTTGGGAGCAAGAGGCCTACACCTGTCTCTGGTGAAGGTAGAAATGCGGTTACAGAGCCTGTACCATGCATCCAAGTTGCGGCAATGGACTATTTGTAGTCTGTGCCAATTGTAGACACTTTTTCTGTTGTCTGACCTTACATTTTGGAAATGTGCAGACTCAAAGTAGGGTCTCAAAATTGTGTCTTGTTTTTAATAGCAGGAGTGTGGGAGCAAGAGGCCTAATCTTGTCACTCATCCATGTTTTATGTTTAAAATTGAAATGCCAGGCCACATCTTGTGTAATACATGGACCATACACCCCTGCTGTGCAAAGACACTATGGGGAAATGGGGGGGGGGTTGATGCCATTGTCCTGCTGTCTGCCCAAAATATTTTTAAATATCAAGACTCCATGATGGGTCTGCAAGTTTTGTGTTGTCTGTACTGTCAGGGGTATGGGTGTACTAGCCCTACACCTGTCTCTCATGCACCTTAATATTTTTTTTATGTCAATAGTCTATAAAGTGGGGCTGCACTGTAAAATGTATTTTTGCTGTTTTGGAAGCTTTTCAACTCACTGAAAGGTGTTTTCTCTGCCTCAGGTTTCGCCTACCATTGAATCCAATGGGGTTCAAAAAGATTTGGCGTTCAGTTCGGTGACCAGTTCAGCGAACATAGCGTTTGTTCAGTAAGGCTCAGTGAACTGAACTTTCTAACATTCGCTCAGTGCTATTCTGAAGTCCCAGCCCTTTTCAGTTAAGGATATTCTTGCTGAACAATCTACAACAGGGGTGGGCAATTAATTTTCCCATGGGGCCGCATGAGAAATTGGGATTGGTTTAGAGGGCCGGACTAATATAATTAACTCAGTTCTACTCAATATACTACATTACTACACCTGTAATAAACTACATCACTACACCCCCATATACTACACCTGTATTATACTACACCCCCTCCATATACCTGTAATATACTACACCACTATATAATACACCTGCGATATACTACATCACTACACCCCTATATACTACACCTGTAATATACTACATCACTACACCCCATATACTACACCTGAAATATAGTACACCCCCATATAGTACATCTGTAATATACTACACCTCCATATAGTACACCTGTAATATACTACATCACTATACCCCCATATACTACACCACTATATACAACACCTCCATATAGCACACTTGTAATATACTACACCTCCATATAGCACACCTGTAATATACTACACCTCCATATAGAACACCTGTAATATACTACACCCCCATATGTCACACACCCTGCTCCCCATACAGCCTTCACCCCCATATCACACACACTACACCCCCATATGTCTCACACCCTGCTCCCCATACAGCCTGCACACCCATATCACACACACTACACCCCCATATGTCTCACACCCTGCTCCCCACACAGCCTGCACCCCCATATCACACACACTACACCCCCATATGTCACACACCCCGCTCCCCATACAGCCTGCACCTCCATATCACACACACTACACCCCCATATCTCACACACCCTGCTCCCCATACAGCCTGCACCCCCCAGATCACACACACACACACTAAACCCCGATATGTCACACACCCTGCCCACATATCTCACCCTGCCTGTACACCAACTTACCCCTCTCAAACACTCTGCACCCTTTCACATCCTTCTGTCAGTCTGCAGCCCTCATATGCCACTCACCCTGCAACTCCATCTTCCCTCATATGCCACTCACCCTGCAACTCCATCTTCCCTCATATGCCACTCACCCTACAGCCCCCCTCTCCCTCATGTCCCCTCTTTTCTTATTACCGTCATCATGTGTCCAAATCTCTTTCAGGATTCATCATCTCTTGCTTTCTGCCCGGCATCCTGTGTCTCCTCCCACACAGTCACATGGGCGTGACGTCATCGCAGGTCCTGCAGGATGGATTATTCCGTCTGCTGTGCAGGTGAGGAGCACTCCTGCTCTGCTGCAGCTCAGAAACAGCTGGTGGGCCTCTCCAGGTCAGGGGCCCCTCTACTGACACTGGGCTCCCCTGACTCACAGGCCGGTCCCCTGATGGTCGCATTGTCGGCCACTACACAGCGGCACTACACATGGGGGCCCGGCAGCCTGCTCTGCAGAGCGGCTGCCGGGCCCCTATAACCCTGTGGGTCTGGTTGCAGTGGCGACCTCTGCGACCGCGATCGTTACGCCCCTGACCCCATGTACTACACCACTATATACTACACCACTATATACACAATACCATATACTACACCTGTAAAACTACACCACTACACTCCCAGTATTAGTCACCAGTCCCCCCCTCCCCCATTGTCCCCTCATCAGCTTATTAGTCACTACTTACCTCTCCCTTGTTTTTGTCCCCGTCCTCAGGCACCTCCGTACAGGCCCCCCGCTGAGCTGCTCCTTCTGTTGTACGGACCCCCGCTGAGCTGCTCCTTCTCTTATACGGGCCCTGGCTGCGCTGATGCTGTTCTGCGAAAGGCTGCTGCTTCTCTCTGTGAAGGCCCCCGCTGTGCTGCTCCTTCTCGAGACTCCTGTGTTCCGCTGCCTGCACTTACTGCGCGGACCTGCAGGATCTCTCCCTGCCCGGCTCCACTGCACCGGCTGAAGACGGGCAGGCCGGTCACAGAGAGGAGGCGGGCCGGATGTGGCCCGCGGGCCGCCCCTTGCCCAGGTCTGATTTACAAGGTGGCCATAAAATAACCTAAGGTGTTTGGAGCCATGTGCAGACTGACCAAGTGGACAGAAGTGTCTGAAAATTGGTCTGTATGCTATTCAAGGCATTGGAGAACGAAAGGCACCTTTAAAAAAATTTTACACCAAAACTCCCCACTAGAGATGAGCCACCCCCCAGTATTCGAGTTCGGTTCGTCGAACGGCGGGTGTGCTCGTCGACCGTTCAACGAACACCTTCAAACCCCATTGAAAACAATGGCATGCAAACACAAACACATACAAACACCTAGAAAACACCTTCTAAAATGCCCAAAAGGTGACAAACAACTCAGAAGACACCACAAACACATGGGAAAGGGACAAGTACATATACTCATGCTGAAAGAAAATCCACTGAAAGGTGTTTTCTCTGCCTCAGGTTTCGCCTACCATTGAATCCAATGGGGTTCAAAAAGATTTGGCGTTCAGTTCGGTGACCAGTTCAGCAAACATAGCGTTTGTTCAGTAAGGCTCAGTGAACTGAACTTTTTAACATTCGCTCAATGCTATTCTGAAGTTCCAGCCCTTTTCAGTTAAGGATATACTTGCTGAAGAATCTACAAGGTGGCCATAAAATAACCTAAGGTGTTTGTAGCCATGTGCAGACTAACCAAGTGGACAGAAGTGGCTGAAAATTGGTCTGTATGCTATTCAAGGCATTGGAGAACTAAAGGCACCTTTAAAAAAATTTTACACCAAAACTCCCCACTAGGTTCGTCGAACGGCGGGTGTGCTCGTCGAATGTTCGACGAACACCTTCGAACCCCATTGAAACAATGGCATGCAAACACAAACACATACAAGCACCTAGAAAACACCTTCTAAAATGCCCAAAAGGTGATAAACAACTCAGAAGACACCACAAAGACATGGGAAAGGGACAAGTACATACACTCATGCTGAAAGAAAAGAGCTGGACGAGTAAAAGGAGGAGAAGACACAGATATAGGCATGTCATGCCCTTCTAAAATCATGTAAAACACAGCAAAGGGACTCCAAAAAGAGTCTCCATTTTTTGTTTGTGGAAAGCAGTTGTAGGTCACTGACTATCACAGACACTGATACTATGCCCCAAAAAGTTACCTGGACTGCCTGCAGTTACAATTTGGCTAGTAGAAATGGAGAGGTGGTGTAGCCTTCTTGACAGCAGTGGTACGTCACTGACTATCACAGACACTGATACTATGCCCCAAATAATTGCCTGAACTACTTGCAGTTAAACAATTGCTAAAAGAAATGGAGTGGTGGTGTATCTTTCTTGACAGCAGTGGTACGTCACTGACTATCACAGACACTGACACTATGCCCCAAAGAATTGTCTGGACTACCTGCAGTTAAAAAAAGGCTAGTGGAAATGGAGAGGTGGTGTAGCTTTCTTGACTGCAGTGGTACGTCACTGACTATCACAGACACTGATACTATGCCCCAAAGAATTGCCTGGACTATCTGCAGTTAAAAAATGGCTAGTAGAAATGGAGAGGTGGTGTAGCTTTCTTGACAGCAGTGGTACGTCACTGACTATCACACGCAGTGATACTATGCCCCAAAGAATTGCCTGGACTACCTGCAGTTAAAATTTGGCTAGTAGAAATGGAGAGGTGGTGTAGCTTTCTTGACAGCAGTGGTACGTCACTGACTATCACAGACACTGATACTATGCCCCAAAGAATTGCCTGGTCTACCTGTAGTTAAAAAAAGGCTAGTGGAAATGGAGAGGTGGTGTAGCTTTCTTGATAGCAGTAGTACGTCACTGACAATCACAGACACTGATACTTTGCCCCAAAGAATTGCCTGAAGTACCTGCAGTTACAATTTGGCTAGTAGAAATGGAGAGGTGGTGTAGCTTTCTTGACAGCAGTGGTAGGTCACTGACTATCACAGGCACTGATACTATGCTCCAAAGCATTGCCTGGACTACCTGCAGTTAAAATTTGGCTAGTAGAAATGGAGAGGTGGTGTAGCTTTCTTGACAGCAATGGTACGTCACTGACTATCACAGACACTCATACTATGCCCCAAAGAATTGCCTGAACTAACTGCTGTTACAATTTGGCTAGTAGAAATGGAGAGGTGGTGTAGCTTTCTTGACAGCAGTGGTAGGTTACTGACTGTCACACTGATACTATGCCCCAAAAATTGCCTTGACTACCTGCACTTACAACTTGGCTAGTAGAAATGGTGAGGTGGTGTAGCTTTCTTGACAGCATTGGTACGTCACTGACTATCACAGACACTGATACTATGCCCCAAATAATTGCCTGGACTACTTACAGTTATACAATTGCTAGTAGAAATGGAGAGGTGGTGTATCTTTCTTGACAGCAGTGGTACGTCACTGACTATCACAGACACTGATACTATGCCCCAAAGAATTGCCTGGAATACCTGCAGTTAAAAAAATGGCTAGTAGAAATGGAGAGGTAGTGTAACTTTCTTGACAGCAATGGTACGTCACTGACTATCACAGACACTGATACTATGCCCCAAAGAATTGCCTGAGCTGATTTAGACAGATGCTGTGAAAAACCCTTGCACAGTGCTGGCACAGACCTGCCTAGCAAAAATGGCTATGAACTGCTTTAATCTAGCCCTGAAAAGGGTTGAAATTACAAGTAGTCCCTAATCTCTAAACTGATGTCTAGTTGCACTGTATAAGTGTATAGCGCACACAACAGCAGCAGCAGCGGGAGAGGTGACTGACACACACCTGCAGCACTGAGATAATGGCGGCAATGGGGAAAATTGCCAGGTTTTATAGGGCAAGGTCATGTGACTTGCACAGCCAATGAAACATGCTCTTGCTTGTCTGGCAAAAATCCACTTTGCTGTGTGTGTGCATCTGTGATTGGCTGACAGCCTGGCCCGCCCCACTGGACGCGCGGTTAGGGAAAAAAAATGGCAATTGCCATTCTTTCAGCACTCAGCAGCACTGATCTAAACCCCGTCCCCCCCCGCACACTATACGCTGAATATTGATAATATTATTATTAACAGTGACTGACAGTATTACAGTGAAAAGCCAGCTAGTAACTAGCTACGCTTTTGGTGATCGAACCGTTATCAAACGGTAATTCGAACAGTCGAACGTTAAGCAAATCATTTGAGTTCGTCGAACGACTCGAACATCGCCCAAAACAACTCGAATTTGAAATTGGCGAACGGTTCGATTCGAACATCGCTCATCTCTACTTCCCACCAGGTGAAAAAGTGGCACTGTACAGTGAGCAAGCAGACCAAAAACCATGTGCCGATAATTTGAGATGTCAAAATTGTTCCACAGACTAGCGTAACTGTTCAATATGGCCACCATCATGCATGATGATCATGTTCATCCTATACAGAACATGCTCGATGCTTGCATGTAACATGTCTAGTGGGATGCTGCGCAGTTCCAAAATGTTGCAATCTGTGAAGTCAGCCATGGTGTCGACATTTCCCTGTTAAACATGCTCTTTCAAGTGTCCCCACAACCATAAATCATGATTGAGATCAGGCAAACGGGGTGGTCATGCGTTAGGGAAGGAGCATCTCAAAATCCTGTCATTGGGAAAATGTGCACGCAGAATGTTATTCACATGATTGTGATGTGAGGAGGTGCTCCATCATGCATGAAGGTGGTTCTCTGAAAACACTGCCGCTGTTGGAGTTGCGGAACGGCTACTGTCTCCAGCATTGTCTGGTATCTCGCTGCGGTCACGGAACTGGTAGCAACCCCAGTTTGCCTCATTTCTTCATAAAAGAATGGTCCGAGGATGAATGATGAGGTGAAGCCATACCAAATGGTTACCTTTGGCGAATGCAGCAGAACTTCCTCGACTGCATGTGGATTTTCGGTAGCCCATATGCAACAGTTTTGTGTGTTCACCGTTCCATCAGGTAAAAATGCGCTTTGTCACACCACAGAACAGGCCATGGCCAATTGCCATCCACTTCCACTCTTGCCAAACACATGAATGCAAATATCATGGGGTATCATTGTCACGAGGAAGAAGCTGTTGACGATTGAAATTTTGTATGGGTATGCTCGCAAAACCTTACGGAGAACTTTTCATACTGTGCTGTACGGGAGCCCTAATTGCCTGGAAACACTGCTGTACCCGGCAGGGTTGTTTGTGCCCTGTTGCACGACAGCAGTGGCAATGTCGTCCACAACCTCTCTGCTTACCAGTTGTTGCCCGCACCCTGGCTGAACACTCAGTAACCCTGTTGTCTCAAAAAGTGTCATCAACTGTCTTAGCGCATTGACAGCCATTGGACTGCTACGTGTGTGAAGGTCTTTCACATAAGACTCTCAGTGCAGCTGTAGCATTCCTTGCATTCTCATAAAATAACCGCACTAACAGCGCACAACCCGGCAAAGAGACCGGCATCTTGCAAGCTGAGTTGTAAGATGCTCTCACTGAATAGCGCCAGTTTTTCACCTGGTAAGGAGTTTTGGTATTAAAAACTGTTTTAAGATGCCTTCCGTTTCCTCATGCCTTGAAGAGCATATATACTAATTTTCAGCCAATTCTGTCCATTGAGTCAGTCTACTCCAAACACCTTAGGTTATTTTATGGCCACCTTATATATTGCTCTCTTGCTTTTCTCTGCAGTTTGTGAATTTCCCTTTACAGCATTCTCGCCATTCAGTTAAGTTTTGGATTTGGGAGCTTTTCACCAATTCCATAATTCTTTTAGGTTTCTTCCATTTTCTTCCATCTTCTCTGTGTGTCTGTGTGAACAGCTTCTTAGCCCTGTGTCTCACCCTTTGCTTGTGTACATTTCCATTATGGTTATTGTTTTTGTTTTGTGTTACACTATGAGAGTGCAAATAAGGACTCTCAGGGTCAGATGACATTGAGTGGGGGAGCCATTGTATAATTTTAAGGTACCATCCTCCAAGGTCAGGCAGGGTCAATCAGGGTCAGATTTAGGGCTTGTACTTGTCTTAAAGGGACTTGCAGGGTTCACACCCCTCCTGGTTTGTCCATTCCTGAGTGAGTAATCCGGGCGTCACACGGTACGATATATGTAGCGATATGTCGTCGGGGTCACGTCGTTAGTGACGCACATCCGGCATTGTCAGAGATATTGTACCGTGTGACACCTATGAACGAGCAGAAATACTCCCCTTCTCGTTCATCGTTGACACGTCGTTCATTTTCATAATCTCATTCATCCTTCTGTGCTCCGGTTGTTCATCGATCCCGTGGCAGCATACATCGCTCCACGTGACACCCCGGGAGCGACGAACACAGCTTACCTGCGTCCCGCCGGCAATGCGGAAGAAGGAGATGGGCGGGATGTTTACAACCCGCTCATCTCCGCACCTATTGGCCAGCTGCCGTGTGACGTCGCTGTGACGCCGAACGTCCCTCAGGAAGAGGATGTTTCCCGCCCACAGCGACGTCGCCCGGGAGGTAAGTACGTGTGACGGGGGGTTAACGACTTTGTGCGCCACGGGCAACTAATTGCCCATGACGTACAAACGACTGGGGCGGGTGCGATCGCTTATGCGATCGCACAATTTATCGTCCCGTGTGACGCTCGCATAAGAGTAGAAAAAAGATGTAAGATAGAACAAACCTCACTAACACATTTGAGATCAACAAATATATTTAGTCATAGCCTATATATCATAGTATCATAGTATCATAGTTTTTAAGGTTGAAGGGAGACTCTAAGTCCATCTAGTTCAACCCGTAGCCTAACATGTTGATCCAGAGGAAGGCAAAAAAAACCCAATGTGTCAAATAAGCTCCAATGGGGAAAAAATTTCCTTCCTGACTCCACATCCGGCAATCAGACTAGTTCCCTGGATCAACACCCTGTCATAAAATCTAATATACATAACTGGTAATATTATATTTTTCAAGAAGAGCATCCAGGCTTTGCTTAAATGTTAGTAGTGAATCACTCATTACAATATCATGCGGCAGAGAGTTCCACAGTCTCACTGCTCGTACAGTAAAGAATCCTCGTCTGTGATTATGATTAAACCTTCTTTCCTCAAGACGTAGCGGATGCCCCGTGTTCCAGTCGTAGGCCTAGGTGTAGAGAGATCTTTGGAAAGGTCCCTGTACTGTCCCCTCATATGTTTATACATTGTGATTAGATCCCCCCTAAGCCTTTGTTTTTCCAAACTAAATAATCCCAAGTTTAATAACCTGTCTTGGTGTTGCAGCCCACCCATTCCTCTAATAATCTTGGTCGCTCTTCTATCTACCTGTAAGATTATGCTATTTATAACCTTCTATACTTTTGCTATCAAGAAAAGCATCCATTCCTCTCTTAAATTCATTCAGTGAGTTGGCCATCACCACTTCCTCAGGAAGAGAGTTCCAGAGCCTCACTGCTCTTTCTAAGCCCATCTCATTAAGAAAACAGTTGAAGGGCTCATACGCACGTTGCGTAATAGCATGCATTTACGCTGCGTATTGCACTGCAGCGTAAATGCATGCATCCTGCGTCCCCTGCACAATCTATGAAGATTGTGCATGACACCTGCGCCCGTTGCTTTTATGAACGCAGCGATTTGGGTGCTAAAATTTTTACCCAAATCCGTGCATTCATAAAAGCAGCATGTCAATTATTTCTGCGTTCTGGATGCAGCTCCCACTCTGTCTATGGTGGGGGCAGCATCCAGAGCGCATGAAATCGGCTTTTTTTTAACAAAAATACTGCATTCATTTTGCAGCGATTTGAAGTGCACATGTGCTGTCAAATCGCTGCACAAGAATCAGCAGTTACAAGCGCATGAGTCCTAAAGGAAACCCATGCCCTGCCAGCCACCAATATTTAAATATATATTACTAAATACCCTGCCTAACGAGCCCTTTATAGTGACTGACACCTAAGCAGGTAATGAAAAAAGGTCTTTATAAATTCCCTTTTCATATGTAAATTAGCCCTCTGACTGGTTGATGGGGCATTAGTTCTTCAGACTAGTTGGCCCTTTCAGCATGCTATAATGCACCTGTGGGTGTGATATCACAATTTGCAGAGAGCCAGCATCAACACTAGCTCTCTGCAAATCCCAGCATGAAAGTGAAGCTGGTGTCTTCTTCACTTCTGGACATGTGCAGTGCTTCTCTGCAGGTGGCAGGAGTATACCTGGCTTCAGAGGTGCAATAATGTTAGTGAAGAAAGACGCTTGCATGTGCGGGATTTGCAGAGAGCTGGGGATGACACTGGCTCTCTGCAAATCATGTTATGATGCCCATACAGGTGTGACAACATGTGGAAAGTTCTGACTAATCTGGGGAACTAAAGCCTCATTAACTAGTCATAAGGCAAATTTACATATGAAAAAGGACTTTAGAAAGACCATTTTTTCAATATGTTTTTAGGTATCAGTTAGAATAAAGGGCTTGTTAGGCAGGGTATTTACAGTAGTAATAAATAAATAAATGCTGGTTGGTGGGAGGTTCCTTTTAAAGAACAAGGAGGGACAATGGAGCAAAAGACTGGAGCAAAAGGGTAGGGAACAAAGCATTAATAAATCCTATATATACAATAGCTCATAGGACGTTAGTGAAATAACATTACTCAGGTCACATTTACTACATAAGATCTGCTTTAAATTTGAGTCCTCTTGATGAAAGTGAATCTACTCCTCTTTCACTTAGGTACTGAAAATGTTGTAAACCTATCGTATCAATCCCAGATAAATCCCCATCATTGAGCTTCACAAAAATAAGTATACATGCCTTGAAACGGAATACGTCTAGACTTAAGGGTGCTTTACACGGTGCGACATCGTTAGCGATATCTAGCGATGTCGTGCGCGATAACACCCGCTTACGGCGCTGTTTCGTCATGGAGCTGATCGCTGCCATAGCAAACAATATCGCTATGGAAGCGTCACATGCACATACCTGCTTAGGGACGTCGGTGGAGACACCGAACAATCTCTCCTTTAAGGGGGCGGTTCGTTCGCCGTCACAGCGCCATCACTAAGTGGCCGCCCAATAGCAGAGGAGGGGCGGAGATGAGCGGCCGGAACATGTCGCCCACCTCCTTCCTTCCTTATTGCCGTTAGACGCAGGTAAGGAGATGTTCGTCGTTCCTGCGGTGTCACACATAGCGATGTGTGATGCCACAGGAAAGACGAACAACCAGCGCCATGCACCACCAACGATATTATGTTAAGGAGCGACGTTTCAACGATCAACGATTTTTGACATTTTTGCGATCATTGATCGTCGCTCCTTTTACTCACACACGATATTGCAAACGGCGCCGGATGTGCATCACGAACACCGTGACCCCGATGATATATCGTTAGCGATATCGTTGTGTGTAAAATATCCTTTAGCGTTAGTCAAACGTGAATCATAAGTGTTCAGAATCTCTTTTTTTATTACTCTTTTTTTTCAGTTAGGCTCTGACTACGTGCATTACAAGATCATCTCGGATTTTTTTCTGGCAGGGTAGTATCTTTAACTTTTTCCTGATTGCTATTCTATAATAACATTTATAATTAATATTTGTTCATTCATATTTTTTCTGCTTTAAGTAATTGTAATGTGCTGGAAAAAATATTAGTATCAAATAAATGCTTAAATAAAAATATTACCCATAAAGCCGCTCAAAACACCAAACAAACAAAACTTAGTGTATGATATGAATGTCAATTTAGCAACCAAAATATTATACAATTATCATTTTGAAATGCGTTTTTGATTCTCACTTTCAATCATAAATTATTTTCATATCTTAAGGACGGAAAGAATAAGGGCAGGAATAATTTTATTGGCAGCTATAAATTGCATGATTCATTTGTTCCATGACCAGTGTCTGGGGGAAGCACTAAATGTACTTTACAAAAACTAGTTAGATTTTTATGTGGGCAGTGAAAAACACATGGCTTTTTAAGCAGATAACAATTATTGCAATACGACGACTTCTTTGTTCACAATAAAAGTAAAAGCTTACATCATGCACAATCTACGACAACTATGTATAGAACAATGAGAAGAATTTCCAATTATATATTATTTACACTTTATATACTGTAAATTGTCATGAATAGCAAGATTCTAAAAAATTAATAGTAGACAATATATGAAACAGAACAATGCAAAGAAACCTGAGTTTTTAAAGTGCAAAACTACAAAATCGAGTTTTATTATAAAGACATGGTGACAAAGGGTATTTTAAGATGCACACACATTAAAAATAGGGACACAGTCACAGAATGACAACATGATTATGGCTACATGGTATATAATAACAGACAGCCAAAATGTCCGCCCCAAAATTAAGTGACTGGCATAAAAACAGAGTTTTAGCAGCATGTCATATAACTGGTTGCAATATTAGTGAACATCTCAGTTTAAAGTAACTCTGATCAATGCAAAAATAATATATTAAGTATATTAAATATACCATGAGGGCAAAGTGTGGACAAAGCCTCAATTATGAAGAGATAATCAGCTGCTCCCGATATGGTGACCTCAGCAAGCACACATACGTTTCGTAGAGGCGATATTCTTTGCTTTGTCAGGGAAAGAGGCTCAGTACCATGGTCCCTCCATACGCCAGGTTTAAATATGCAACTGCAGTGTCTGGAATCCAGAAATTCTTATAACGGCACATGCGCAGATCGATATGACGTGTCTCACAGGCCATCCCGCCGTCGTGTCAGTTCACACATGCGCGGGAGTGGGGACACGTCACGCAGGCTCCCGCATATGCGCAAGACACACAAAAAGCGTTAATCAAACCAGAGAGACAGGCTGAAAATCCACGCAGGTGTACAGGGAGATTGGATCAGACACTGCAAAATAGAACATATATACCACAAAGATTCAGACGGACAAAAAGAGATCCGCTCAGGGAAGAAATTTATGAGTATTCAATGGTATCCACTTTCTCTTTATAAAGGAAGCCTTTGCTGTAATCTCATTGCCATGACTAGATATCGATGCCTACATGAATCAAGAAAAGTTGCAAAAATGTCAGATAAGGCACTTGTAGGGACCATAGATTATATTAATATATATATATATATATATATATATATATATATATATATATATATATATATATATATACATATACACAAAAACATAAAATTGAGGAATAAGTGGGGGACCACAAAGACTGGCATATATCAATATGCATGACCAATATATACATATATACATTTGAGAACACAAGCAGAATATCAGATTATGAAAAACTCATATTTCCAAAGAAATGAGGCATAACTTACGTCATTAAGTCCCTTAGTAACCAAAGTGTCCAGTGTACTGTGTGTGCTCTCCTGTACTGTGTGCTCCCCCCCCCCAGTGCAGAGTACCCCTGTGCTGTGTGCCCCCTCTCCCAATGCTCTGTGTGCCCCCATGGGGTGTGAGCCACCCATAGTGCTGAGTGCCCCCCATGCTGTATGCCACCCCCAGTGCTATGTGCCCTCTCCAGAGCTGTGTGCTACTCCTCAGTGCTGTGTACCACCCTCATTGCTGTGCCAGTGATGCCCATGTTTCCCTGTGCTGTCCATGCCCCCCCTAGTGATGTCTGTGTTCTGGAAGTGCTGTCCATGCTCCCCAGTTCCCTCTTTAGTGATGTCTGTACTCCCCTAGTGATGTCTGTGCTCTGCAAGTTTTATCCATTTTTCCCAGTGCCCTCCTAGTGCTGTCCGTGCCCTCTAATGCTGTCTATGCTCCCCTTGTGATGTCCGTAAACCCCAGTGCTGTCTGTGCCCCCCTAGAGATGTCTGTGCTCCGGAAGTGCTGTCCGTGCCCCCCAGTTATGTCTGTGGTCCCTCATTGCTGTCCGTGCCTCCTTAGTGATGCCTTCCCCCTACTGATGTTTGTACCCAAACAGTTCCGTCCATGCCCAACCAAGTGCTGTCTGTATCCATCAGTCATATATATGCCTCCCAGTGATGTCTGTACCCCAGCAAATCTTGTGATTCATATGCCCCAGGCCCTCCTGTGATGTGTATGCACTCAGCCCCTCGAGTATTGTATATGCCCTCATCCCCTCCTGTGATGTATATGCCCCAGCCCCTCTTTTGATGTTTCTGCCCACAGTCCCTCCAGTGATGTATATTCCCCTAGGGTCTCTTGTGTTGTGTATGCCCCCAGTGTCTCCTGTGATGTGTATGCCACCAGCGTCTCCTGTGATGTGTATGCCCCCAGCGTCTCCTGTGATGTGTATGCCGCCAGCGTTTCCTGTAATATATACATAACAGGAGGGACTGGGGCATATACATCACAGGAGGGACTGGGGCATACACATCACTGGAGGGGCTGAGGCATATATATCACAGGAAGGGCTGGAGGCATATACATCACATTAGAGATGCTGAGACATATACATGACAGTAGAGAAGCTGGGGGCATATATATGTGACGCCCTGGCCTATCAGGTCGTCACAGGGTATTGTGCAATCTGCCCTCCTGTACAATATCCACTTCCTCCTTGGTTACGGGTCCCTGACCTTTGGTGTTGCCAAGAACAAGCTAATCAAAATCCTAGGAACACTCTGCACCACACCCACAAGACACACCAGTGGACGGCCTGAGTGGAATAGAGTCGCCCACTTGGGGGGTTGGTTAAGGGGAGATCAGGCGTGTCAGGAACAGAACAGTGCAGTGTTGGAGGTGAAAGTGAAAGGAGGTCAGGAGCTGGGCTCCTTGGAACTACTAGGTGGCAGACCTTGATCTGGGCCTGGTAGGAGCTGGACCCCGGTTGCAGGGGATTGTGACAAGGGGCACGGACTGTCGAGGAGGACAGCACGACAGGGTACGTGGACCCTAGGTCAGGAAGTAGCTTCAGGCGTCCTGGCAATTTACCCGATGAGGATGAAGCCTTCAAGATCCGTTCTCCACCCGCTCCAAAATCGGGGTACTAGCACATCGAGGGGGATAGGACTTTCCCCCTACACGGTCCAGAAAATCCCAAGTTTGAACCCTGAGAGCAAGCTCACTCAGTTAGCCATACTGGTGAGCGGGACCCGATTAGTTTCACACTAAAAGGGCCAACTAGAAGACAAGGTACCAAGGCAAAAGTCACAGACTAACAGGCAACACCAACGGGCACGGGATCCAGACGTGCTTCCTCCCAGCAGCAGCGGTGTCAAGAACTTTGGTTCCCCACAGTTGTCAGCGTTATTGGACTGAGTGAGTACACGAGTGACCCTTACCATCCCAACGGCACCTCCCCGTCACCTTCACCGAGTCCCGGGGCATTCCCCCTACCCGGGGAGGGATTAAACACCTGGCTGCCCACACCATCGCCACGGGTACTCCCAATCGCAGCAGTGGTACTCCATCTTACCACGCACCACGGGTGGTGTCACGAACTTTCCACACCATCCCCTGTAAATACTCCCCCTTTATTCCGAGTGGCCGAGCAACCCCGACGCCCGGGTCCGGAGACCCCTCGAGCCACCGCAGATCCGGATCCGAGCAGCCCGGCTGCTGACGCGGGGGCGGCACATATATCACAGAAGAGACTGCTACATATATACAGTATCACAGAAGGGGTTGGTGGCATATATATCACAGGAGGGGCTGGGGAATATATATCACACAAAGGGCTGGATCATATACATCACGGGGGGCTTGGGCATATACATCATAGGAGGGGCTGGGGCATACACATGCCCCCAGCCCCTCCTGTGATGCATGTGTCCCCAATGTATCCTGTGATGTATGTATAGCAGTCCCAAAGTCTCCTATGTGATATATATGATTTACCAATCTTATTATCATAAAGAGTCAACTGCGCTCCATACAGAGACAAACCTGGAAATGCAGTTGTGAAAAGCAACATTACATGATCAATGTCACTAAACATTAACCTCCGCACCCAAGAAAAGCAGCTCCGGCCACAACAGTAGGGGTGAGTTAATTACTTGCTTGATATAGGTGGGTAATTTTCACATTGACAATTTTGTGCGGAAGGTTGGTAGAATTTTACAAATGGCCCCCGGCAGTAAAAAGGTTCCCCACCCCTGACCTAAACTGACATCCCAAGGAATGAGAGCATTAAATAGAGAAGCAGCCAAGCGAAGCTGCAGAAACCCACAGCTTAGGTGGGAAAATCCACAGGACAAATGTCAGAGGTATACTCCACAAATCTGGCCTTTATGGAAAACTGGCCAGAAGAAAGCCATTTTTGAAAGCAAGCCATAAGAATTCTCATTTGAAGTTTGCAATAAGCCATGTAGGGGACACAGCTAGCATGTGGAAAAAGATGCTCTTGTCAGCTATGACCAAAGTATACATTTTTGGTCTAAATGCAAAATGCTATGTGTGGAGAAAAACTATTACTGTACATCAACATGAAAACACCATTCCCACTGTGAATAATGGTGGTAGCAGCATCATGCTGTGGGGATGCTTTTCTCGAGCAGGGACAGGGAAGCTTGTCAGAGTTGATAGTTAGATAGATGGAGCTAAATAAAGTGCAACTCTGCTAAAGGTTACAAAAAACTTAAGACTTGCGAAGGGCAGACTCGCAGATATCTGGGATCGGTAGGACTGACTGCACTTAAAAAAAAGATTCTGGCCTGAAATTGATCTCAGATATCTGACCAGATGCTGGTCCCCATATAAGTCTATGGAGACCACAATCCGGAGAGTAAAAATGGTGGTAGAAGGGATAGGAGGATTAGAGCAAGTACGCTATACTTATCGAGTCTCTGGCGCAGCTGTTACTGCTTTTGGGCCACTTACTCTTCTTCTGGGGCTGCTCATTTACCTTCATGCATATTCACTGCTTCACCCGACAACCAGCAGTTCTGGCGTCTGTGATTAGTTGCAGTCAGACACACCCCTAACCTCTGTGACATCGTCTCACTGCTTGCAATCACAGACCCTGTTTGCGTATCTTTATCATAAAAAAATAAATAAACAAATTGGTGTAGGCTCCCCCTGTATTATGATATCCAGCACAGATAAAACATACGGATTTATGCTACAGCCCCTAGTCGTGCGCTTATCTTGGTTGTGTATCAAAATAAAATGAACTGTATGCAGCTTTTTTTTTTAAATGTAAACAAAAATTTTTAAAACACAGCGTGCCATCCCCCACAATTTTGATACCCAACCATAATAAAGCTGACAGCTGGAGTCTCGTATTCTCAGACAGGGGAGATCATGCTTATTGGGCCCACCGAGACTAAAAATAGCAGCCTGAAGCCAACCAGGATTGTGGCATCCATTAGATTTGACAATCCCTGAACTTTACCCGGCTCTTCCCGATTACCCTGGTGCAGTGGCAATCGGGGTAATAAGGGGTTAATAACAGCTCACAGCTGCCACTAAGCCATAGATTAGTAATGGGAGGCATCTATGAGACCCCCCATTACAAATCTGTAAGTGAAATGAAATAAAGACAAACAACAAAATACAAACAAAACACCCTCTTCCACCAATTTATTAACCTAAAAAATACTCAAGTCTGACGTAATCAAAATGAACGAGCCATGCAATCAGTGATGACGTCACTCAGGTTATTTGCGGTCACAGCTGGAGGTTCCCACTGTCCTTCACCTGTGATCACAGGTAACCTGACCTTAGGTGGCCTCAGTAAAGTCAGTGACCTCACTTGAGGTGAGGTTACTGACTTTACTGGTTCACAGACCTGCATCTCCTGGCAGAAAACCATGGGATTTTTGCCAATAGATGCAGATTTGGTGCTGAAATTTCTACAGCATATTTCTGCACCCAATCTACACCTCCTGGCAAAAAATGTATCACTACCACATGTGGTATGATGCGGTAGTGATGTGATTTTTTTCCAAGGAGGTGTAGATTGGTGGAGGAATATGATGTAAAAATGTAATCACCAAATTTGCATCTATTGGCACCAAAATGCAAAAAATAATGATTTTGGGGCAAAGAGAAGGAAATCTTGGCAGCTGCAGGCTGTTATTTTTAAGCTCGGGGGACCCAATAAGCATGCATCTCCCCAGCCTGAGAATACTAGCCTACAGCAGTTGGGCATTATCATGGCTGGGTATCAAAATGGGGGGGAGAAGAGGGTAGAATAGGGGGTGATGAATGCTTTTTTTAAAAATTATTTATTTAAATAACTATAAAAATAAAGCCGCATGTGGTTACTCTTTTTTTGATACACAGCTACATTAGGTGCATGACTAGGGGCTGCAGACTGTAGCCATATGCTTTATCTGTGCTGGGTATAATAGTACAAGGGGGAGGAAACCCTACGCCAATTTATTTATTTATTTATTTTTATACCACAATAGTGACCCACAGACAGGTCTGTGATTATAAGCAGTCAGATGCTGTCACACAGGCTGGGGGCACATCTGATTGCAACCAATCACAGACGCCAGGACTACCAGTGGGCAAGGAAGCAGTGAATATGGATGAGCAATAACGAGTGGCTCTAGCAGAAGAGTGAGCAGCCTGAAAGCAGTTACTGTCACGCAGGAGACTCGATAAGTATATGTTTTGCCAAATTTTTAACACTAAGGTTCAGATACGACTTTAAAGAAGGCAATTAAGTAATTATATTTTAAAGGTTAATATGAAATACAAACTTAAAGGAAAAGTATGATATTGCGCACACTTTTGTATATTCAACATACAAAGGTTAAGTACTTACATCACCAAAGAGTTTGTAACATCATCTGTCTGGAACATCAGTCAGAAAAGTATGACAATGACAAAGAAATAACCGGGCACTCCACAGATACCAAAAAGCTTCTGTCTGTGCCATATTTTATCTGATCTTAAATAGAGGTTTGCACAAATATTAAAAACCTTGTTAACGTATTGTATGTCGTATTGACCCATGTCATCTGGCGGCCGGCCTTTGAAACAAAATACTGTACGTTAGACATACACCTCACAATCTCAGACAATGGGGCAAGAAACCCACACAATTCAAATCTCTCAAAAGTACATTTCAGATACTTGAACAATATAAATCCCAAAGTTGCTGTTACAATGGATATATTGTCTGTTTGTGTATATAAAGCAAATGCACAAAAAACCTTAAGGATGTACAAGGTTTTGTATCAATGAACACATTGTCTGTTTGAATGAACAGTATGTTACAGTTTAACATAATATATGTTCTCAAAAATAGCCATTTTTATATTTGCAATAGAGTATAGCACACTTGTTTTATTTTTCCTTTTATTTATTTTTTTTTTCCCAAGTTGCTGGACACTGATCATTAACTGGAGTTCCCTGAGAAGTTCAGGTCCAGCACATTTTAAACCGCACAGATCCAGACTTTTACAGTCCAGGTCCACACATCTCTACTTGAGACTAAAGCGGGCTTTTCACGCTGCGACATCGCTACCGATATATCGTCCGGGTCACGTCGGTAGTGACGCACATCCGGCGCCGGAAGCGACATTGCAGCGTGTGACGTAAATGAGTGAAGAACAACGAGCGCAAATACGTGCGATATCGTAGCTCGTTGTCACGTCGCTCATTTCCATAATATCGCTGTAGCGACGGTATGATGTTGTTTGTCGCTACAGCGGCATCACACATCGCTGTGTGTGACGCCGCTGGAGCGACAAACATCTCCTTACCTGCCTCCACCGGAAAAGGAGGAAGGAAGGAGGTGGCCGGGAGGTTCCGGCCGCTCATCTCCTCCCCTCCTTTTCTATTGGGCGGCGGTTCAGTGACGCTGCTGTGACGTCGCTGTGACGCTGAACGAACCACCCCTTTAGAAAGGAGGCGGATCGCCGGTCACAGAGACGTCGCAGAGCAGGTATGTGCGTGTGACGCTGCCTTAGCAATAATGTTCTCTACGGCAGCGATCAACACATATCGGCCATACGATGGGGGCGGGTACTATCACGCTCGGCATCGCTAGCATCGGCTAGCGCTGTCGCAGCATGTAAAACCTGCTTAAGGTGTAGGTTCAGCTTTCAGCAGGACAAAAACCTTAAATATGTTGCTAGATCTACAATGGAATTGTTTAAATCAAACATAATCATGTGTTTGAATGGCCCAGTTTAAGTACAGACTTAAATTCCACTGAGATTTTGCATCAAAACTTGAAAATTGCTATTTGTAGACACTTTTGATCCAATCTCACAAAGAACTGTTTTGTAAAGAAGAATGGGTAAAATTTCAGCCACTAGATGTGCAAAGCTGGTAGAGACCTGCCCAAAAAAACTTGCAGCAGCAATTGTAGCAAAAGATGGTGTTACAAAGAATTAACTCAGGGGGCTGCATACAAATGCACGCCTCAAGTTTTCAATTGAAATATTTCAAATATTAAGCAAACCATGTATCATTTTCTTTACAGTTCACAAATAAATGGTACTTTGTGTTGGTATATCACATTAAATACATTTAAAGAGAAACTGTCACCAGATTTGTCCCTTATAAGCTGTGGGAACCACCAGTGAGCCCTTATATACAGCATTCTAGAATACTGTATAAGTGCACAAGCCGATCTATATAACATAAAAAGAGCTTTTATTATACTCACCTGCAGGCTGGTCGGGTCCGATGGGCATCACTGGTCTCTGTCTAGCGCTTCCTTTCTCCTTGTGATCACTGTCCTCTTTTCCTGCTCCAATGCATCCTACATCATCCACACAGAGGCCTCTATTGCATTTCTGTGCACGCACACTTCTCTCTGCCCTGCTGAGGGCAGATCAAAGTATTGTTATCCACAAGCATGGATGTTTTTGACCTTTCCTTATGCATTACAATACATTGCTCTGCCTGCAGCGGGGTAGAGAGAAATGTGTGTGCGCAGGAGCACAATCTCAGTTTCTGTGTGGATGATGTAGGATGCATCATCCACATGAAGCAAAAAGGAGGACAGCAATCGCAAGAAGATATTAGGCACCAGACCAACACCAGCGATGCCCATCGGACTGCACCTCGCCGCAGGTGAGTATAATAAAAGGTGCTTTTTAGGTTATACAGAGGGGCCTGGGCACTTATATAACGTATTCTAGAATGCTATATATAAGGGCTTACTGGTGGTGGCTGCAGGTTATAGAGGACAACTCTAGGGAAAGATTCCCATTAAGCTTGTGAGTGTAACGTGAAAAAATGTGTACAATACTTTTTCAAGGCACTGTATAACACATGAGATAGACTAGGGATTTATGACCTGGCCCCTATTTATACATCACAGCGGCATCCCTTTAACGAGTAAAATCATCTTGGGCTATACCTCACCCTACTAGATTAATACTCCCTTTAAGTACATCTAGCTTTGCACGACCGGGTGTGTGCTCACTGACCGATATAGCTGCATATGAAAAATATGGCTTGATTTAATTATTTTAATATTTATAAATAAAAATTGATTTTAGAGAAATTAGTCTTTCGGTCTATTCACTGTATAACATATACAATACACAGACTCTGCTAGCTGTATATATTATCACATAGGAGAAGCGGACTCTGATGGCAGTATATATCACATAGGAGAGGGAGACTCTGCTGGCCAAATACATTCCATAGACACAGACAATGCTTGTTGTACATATCATGTATATGTGTATAAAGTTTTACACAGCCCTATACTTTACACACAGACATATACACACTATATTAATATAGTGTATACAGAGCGCCCTATTATATACTATAATTTAGGATATAGTATGGACCTGTGTGTACCGTATGATGATGTGTATGAAGAAGCAAAAATCAGACACACAGTTTATACTCACACAATGCGAAATATTGGAGGTAGAAGATTCAAATGGAGATCTGGTATCCTCAGTGGTGATTGAATTATCTCCGATAATTTTCTTATTTGTACTGTGCAACCTCTTTAGCACATGCGCAGAACAAACTACAGGAACGTTTTTTAAATAATTGACAGATGGTGTTTTTTCTGCTATGGATGGCAGAGAAAAGCACCTGGTTTTGGTGGACTGTCCATAAACTGAACATAACCTTATAGAAAACTTTGCAGAAAAATGGATCTTGATCGGCACTCTTAATGACTCCAAGGTGGATCAGGTAGGTCACCATAAAAAACTGATTTATTAGAAAACTAGAAGATTACCTCTATTTGACATAACATTTTATGTTGCCTAGAGTCTAGTCTAGTTTTTATGGTGACCTACCTGATCCACCTTGGAGTTATTGAGAGCGCCGATTGAGGTCCAGTTTTCTGCATCATATTCCTATTGGAACTTTGATAAAGGAATTCACTTCAGTGGATTGGCCTGGCAGTAACTCATCCCAAGGAGGAGAAAAGATCTAACAGTATATACTTGGTACTTTTCAATCAAGGTGAGTGAATAATTTTCCACCAGTGCTCTCCGCTGTTAATAACCACTATGCTTAGATCAGCACTGCAGTTTCTCTCCCCTCTTTTCTTCCCCATCTAGGTTCTTTTTCACTTTTTATAGAAAACTTTGGAATCATTTTTCACATCAATTTCCCTCCAGCATTTCTGCAGCATGCTAAAGCAAAATCAAATAAACACTCCCAAAAAAGATAGTTGGATAGCGGAAACGAGGTCTTTGACATATTTTTCATTTAATAGATACATTACTTACCTTTTAAACCTAACAACTGCTTTCTGTGCAATACAGCTGAATTCAATACTGAGGTTATGATGACACCAAGAGGCTTTTTAGGATTAAAACAACTGTAAATAATATATACTAGAAAACAGAACTATTTTGAAATGGATGGAGATGATTGTGTATTCTCATTTTGCATAGACATTCTTTCATGTTTCTCTTTATGTTTCATAACATGCAATATTATAGAACTCAGCTAAAAAATTAAAGGAACATTTAAATCATACATCAGATCTCGACTAACTACAATATTCAAGTTGAAAATCCTTCAACTATAATTTGTATTTTTCAATGAAATCAAAGGGGCACTGCAGCTCTCAGTGTAAGGGCTTATGCAGGAGTCCATGCCAGTTGGGCTGAGCTTGGATCGCTAATGCACAAACTGGCCTCAGCTTTCCCGACTCGAGCGTGACAGCCTGACAGCTTCGTATGTTTCTAAGAGACTGTCACACTCAGGTTGGGAAACCCTCAGTCAGTCCATGCATGCAGTCCAAGATCACACCAAAATTCACAAATATCTGCATAAACCCTAAATCAAAATCACCAATCAAAGCATGCTCCTGATGAAATGTCACATGGTGTTCTTGAGGTTCTCCTCCCAGACTTGGTCAAGGCTTTAGTGATCTCATGTAGACTGTGGCACGACTTGGAGGTGATAGAAACGCTGATACAAAAGATGAGTAAATAAATTAAAGTAAAATTGAATTCTATTAAAATTTTAACAAAATCTACATTTGCATCTTTGCATTGATGCTGGCAGCTACCTTCCTGGACCTTGCAAATCCAGAAGCCATGGCCTACCAACCGAAGCCCAGGAATTTCAATTTGAAGATGTGATGAGGACCAGACAGGTTGGGAGGAGGAGCAGAGGGGCCAGCAAGATGAGCGGTAAGGTGAGTATAAGGCTCTTTATTATTTTTTACTAGGTAAGTTTATTATGCGCTGCAGTCTTGACAGTCTCTGTATAACTTCTACGTAAATCAAATTTTTTGTGGAAAAGCCGCCGCTAACAGGCAAATTTGAATTTTGCTTGATCCGCTTATCTCGAGGTTACATGTAATGTCACCGTGGTTGTCAATTAGATGCAGGTCTGGGGAACGCCAACGTGAGGTATGGCGAATGATCGACATAGAACAAAGGAAAGGGTTCATCAGTTCACCAGTCCCAATAGGTAAGTACTCAGTCTGGGTCCGGTGCATGGACAAAATCCTGGGACAACTGTCAACTAACAACAGGAATAGTTAAAGGCCCAGCTCCCACAGTAAAGAGGATGAAGAAACCCATAAAAATTAAAACATCTCTTTATTGCTAAGCATTAAAGTTCCATAAAAATTGCTTAAGCGTTTCAGTCTAATTATTGTCCTTTATCATAGCAACTACATTATGAATGAGCAAAAGATTATATCAAAAATACCCCAATATGTACTCCAATCAGAGGCGAGAATTAATTAAACCAAGACTACGCCCATGATCAACAACATGAGTGTGAATTTACATTTGAAAAAATGTAGCACCCATTCTGAACAAATATCAGAGAAAACACAAAAGAACATAAGTAAAAAATTAAAGCCATATATACAGTTTCCTTACATTTTATTACCTCCACAATAAAACACAATGAAGACAAAAGATATTTGCATATTGATATTCAACATATTATTTCTTATATTAACAAGAGGGGAGGGCTTGTGTTTTTGTGGGTTGATTTGAATGCTATTTGGTGGCGATTTGAGTGCAGAACATTTTGGATTAGTTCACATTTATCCTTTGCTCTATGCAGAGCGCTTTGATTATGATTTCCATCTACAACTCTTAAACTCTGAAATACATGATTCAGGTGAAACCCCAGATGGATCCATTCACTAATGAGGCAGCAGAGTAAAGGCCCTGTCACACACAGAGATAAATCTTTGGCAGATCTGTGGTTGCAGTGAAATCATGGACATATTGTTCCATTTGTACACAGCCACAAACCTGGCACTGATTGTCCACAATTTCACTGCAACCACAGATCTACAACAGATCTGCCGCAGATTTATCTGTGTGTGTGACAGGGCCTTTACTCAGACTCTATTTGGCATTTGTTCAGCGGTGTCCGTCTTTTCAAAGGTGAACAAAACCGTTGATGACACACATCTATAAAGGGGCATAAAATGATGGACACCGCCGCACCACAGACCAGACATAAGGTCAAAGTGACTCCCTCTGCCTCATAACAGTGTATTTTCCATCTTTTTCAAATTTTTGTCTGAATCATGTTTTTCCACAACTAATCCCAAGTAGAGGCGCATAGAGTGCAGGATAAATATGATTCGTGCCATATTGCGATCTTTGGAAGGCAGAATAAACAAATCAACAGGAGTTGATGAATTAGCTTTTATCTATTTTTATGCTGTTCACCTTGAGGTATAAATGATTTGGCGGCTTTATTCCTCAGGTAAATACAATTACAGCTATATCAGATTTATATGGATTTTTAGGTTTGACTACTATCACATTAAAAATGCTTTTTTACAAAGTAAAGGTTTTTTGCATCACTTAATTTTGAAGGCTATATTGTTTTTATTTTTCTGTCAACGAAGTAGTGTGAGGGCTTTTTTTTGCAGGATAAGTTGGAGCTTTTATTGGTACCATTTTAGGCCACATTTTTATTCATTTTATATTCTACTTTTTTGTGAGGCAGTATCAGGAAAAAACAGAAATTCAGGAATTGTTCAGGGTTTTTTTTTCACAGTTTTTGCATTGCAGTATTCTGAGAGCGGTAGCTTTATTGGAATTAAAAAAAAAAAAGTTCTTTATTTTCTGATTTTTTTTACTTTTTTGTAAACTTTATCACTTAGTAGCTATATGGGACATTACCCTTCACAGCTCTGATCAGAGCTGCATTGTACTGTAATGATCAGAGCTGCACTCAGGAGCTTCAGTGATCATGTTGCAGGCAATATCACCAAGGCTTCCCAGAGTCAGGTTACCCAGAGGTTGCTATGATGACCTCAAGTCACCATGGTGATAATCGGGCCACCGATTGGAGGGAAGAGGGAGCGTGATCCCTCTCCCAATCCCCTAAATGCCTCTATCAATATCGTCAATTCAAGGAAGAAAAAAAATATCAGGCATCCACATTATCTTGGACATCCCCCTCCTTCATGCAACTTGAGAAACTTGGATTTAAGGGGAAACGTGTTGAGGTCATAATAGAGGTCACAGCATGGGATTTTATATAATTTTTCTAGTCTGTAATTTCCATTATATCAATATAGTCTAGTCTCCCGGTACCTACCTGCACGCAACCTTAGATCCTCACAAGATCTCCTTCTCTGCTCCTCTCTTATCTCCTCTTCCAACAATCGTGTACAAGATTTCTCCCGCGCATCCCCTATACTCTGGAACGCTCTACCTCAGCACATCAGACTCTCCACTACCATGGAAAGCTTCAAGAGGAACCTCAAGACCCACCTCTTCCAACAAGCCTACAACCTACAATAGCCCTCAGTCCAGTAGACCACTGCACAACCAGCTCTGTCCTCACCTATTGTACCATCACCCATTCCCTGTAGACTGTGAGCCCTCGCGGGCAGGGTCCTCTCTCCTCCTATACCAGTCTGTCTTGTAATGTTAATGATTGTTGTACGTATACCCTCTTTCACTTGTAAAGCGCCATGGAATAAATGGCGCTATAATAATAAATAATAATAATAATAATAATATAGTGACTGGCACTTATTTTAATATTTGAAAACATCATTCATCAATATTGCACTAAAATTATTGTAGACCTGTGAATCTGAAGCCACATATTGCACATGTTCTTATTGGGCAGTAGGCCATTATAGTTTTTCATAAGCTATTGCACTGCCAAGCCATGGGAATTCAGAAGAGGATTTGTAGAGAATTCGTTATAGTATTGTCCATTGGTGATAGTTTTTCCTATCATAGTGTAGAGACTCACTAAGGATCAGCAGGGAGAGCCGTCGAAGAGCGCTTACTGTAGGATGCCAAACTCTGTGGCTATGTAGGGCATTTTTTTGAGGGGTAGCACCAGGACCTTATAGAGTTCTTCTATTGTGTGCTTACCTACCCTCATTCCCGGCTCACCCACTTCCATTATGCCAATTTTTAGAAGGCAACATGTGTTATCTTTGCACAATTATTTAATTGTGAGGAGTTGCCTTCTATGATCACACCTAGTTAGAGATGATAATGTTCGAGGCTCGAGGTTCGCCAATTTCATGTTCGAGTGATTTTGGGGGGTGTTCGAGACGTTTGACAAACTCGAGCTTTTTGCTAAAAGCTCGACAGTTCGAGTTACGTTTGAGAACAGTTCGAGCACCAAAAACGTGGCTTTTCACAGTAAGGCTATGTGCACACGTTGCTGTCTGCATGCGTCATGCGTCCCCAGCACAATCTCTCTCTCTTTTCTACTCACCGATCATGGGCGTCTCGCTGCACGACTGTCACAAATCTGCGGCGTCTTTTCCTCTTTTGAAAATGGCTGCCACTTCATTATTCAATCAGTTATTCCGTGCTTTCCCCGCACTCCGGCACCCATGATTGGTTGCAGTCAGACACGCCGCCATGATGAGTGACAGCTCATCCACTGCACTCATCACTGCAACCAATCACAGCTGCCGGTGGGCGGGTCTATATCCTGCAGTAAAATAAATAAATAATTAAAAAAAAAAATGCGGTTCCCCCATATTTGATACCAGCCAGGATAAAGCCACACGGCTGGAGGCTGGTATTGTCAGGATGGAGAGCACCACGATATCGGGAGCCCACCACCCTAACAATATCACCCAGCAGCCACCCAGAATTGCCGCATCCATTAGATGCGACGGTCCCGGGACTCCACCCAGCTCATCCCAAATTGCCCTGGTGTGGTGGCAATCGAGGTAATAACGTGGTTAATCATGCCAAGCGTCTCCCTGAGATACCTTCCATGATCAAACTGTAAGTGAAAGTAAAGAAACACACAGTGAAAAATCCTATATTTGGAATAAAAGGCAAAAAAAAATCCTCTTTCACCATTTTATTAAAATCCCCAAATACCCCGAGTGCTGTCTCCTCTCCACGTAGCACATGAAGAGAATCGCGCTGTCAGCAGAGATTTCAGTCTGCTTTGCAGACTTCAAGATAACAAAATCTGCCTATGGTCCTCATTGGAGCCAGTGGCTGAATGGATAGAGCGCTCCCCTAAGAAGCATAACTTCACGAGTTCAAGTCCCGGCTGTGTCGGTAAAGATTTTTTTTTATTTTTAATTAATTAATTATTAGTCTGTATTTATAATTAGTTATAAAATATTATTATTTTAGTTATGCTCAGAGGGGAGTAGCCGGACATCATCTATGAGCCGCTTCACGGAATGAAGATACATTCTCTCTCTCTCTCTCTCTCCCCCTCTACCCCTCTCTCTCTCTGTCTCTCTTTCTCTCTCTTTCTCTGTCTTTTTCTCTCTCTTTTTCTCTCTCTTTTTCTTTCTCTTTTTCTCTCTCTCTCTCTCTTTTTGTCTCTCTCTCTCTTTTTTTCTCTTTTTTCTTTCTTTCTCTCTCTTTTTTTCTCTCTCTTTTTTCTCTCTCTCTTTCTCTCTTTTTCTCTCTCTCTCTCTTTTTCTCTCTTTTTCTCTCTCTCTTTTTCTCTCTCTCTCTCATACCTGGCGATGATCAGCTCATGCGGTCACGTGTCGGAATTATCTGACACTATAAGTCGAGCGGTGAGGCCGGCTTTTTACCGCCCGGCCGGCTAAACTATCAGCTGATGCTGTCGGACAGGAGTCTGCACAGAAGTGTGTAGTTTTTTTGGTTTTTTTTGCACTGATGCATCAGCTGATTGTATAAAAGCCGTTTATACAATCAGCTGCTTTGTCATGTGATTCAGGCCCTTGAACCTGACACATCATCTGATCGCTTTGCCTTCCAGCAAACCGATCAGATGATATTGGATACGGATTGGATCGCGCGGGACCCTTGACTCAGGATTACTGTGGAGGGGGATTCTTTATTTCAATAAAGATGGAGTCACTAATTGTGTTGTGTTTTATTTCTAATAAAAAGATTTTTCTGTTTGTTGTGTTTTTTTTTTTATCTGTACTAGAAATTCATGGTCGCCATGTCTAATATTAGCATGACACCATGAATTTTGGGCTTAGAGCCAGTTGATAATATAAAGCTAGCCCTAACCCCATTATTACCCAGCGAGCCACCCGTCACCAGGGCAGCTGGAAGAGTTGGATACAGCGCCAGAAGATGGCGCTTCTATGAAAGCGCCATTTTCTAGGGCGGCTGCTGACTGCAATTCGCAGCAAGGGTGCCCAGAAAGCTTGGGCACCTTGACCTGCGGATTCCAATCCCCAGCTGCCTAGTTGTACCTGGCTGGACACAAAAATTGGGCAAAGCCCACGTTATTTTTTTTGTTAATTATTTTATGAAATTGATGAAATAATTAAAATAAAGGTCTTCCCTATATTTTGGTTCACAGCCGGGTACAAATAGGCAGCTGGGGGTTGGGGGCAGCCCATAGCTGCCTGCTGTACATGGCTGGCATAGAAAAACATGGCGAAGCCCACGTAATTTTGGGTGGCAAAAAACTCCTGAATACAGTCCTGGATGGAGTATACTGAGCCTTGTAGTTCTGCAGCTTCTGTCTGCTGTCTGTCTGTAAATAGGAGAGTAGACAGAAGCTGCAGAACTACAAGGCACAGCATGCTCCATTCACTAGTGTATGCAGGAGAGCAGACAGCAGCTGCAGAACTACAAGGTTCAGCATACTCCATTCAGGATTGTGTCCAGCCAGGTACAACTAGCTATCTGGGTGCCTCTGCTGCGAATTGCAGTCCGAAGACGCCCCAGAAAATGGCGCTTTCATAGAAGCGCCATCATCTGGTGCTGTATCCAACTCTTATAGCATCCCTGAAGCCGGGTGGCTCGCTGGGTAATAATGAGTTAATACTAGCTTTGGTTTACTAGCTAGTATTAAGCCAGAGATTCTTAATGTCAGGCAAGTTTGACCCGGCCATTAAGAATCTCCAATAAAGGGTTAAAAAAAAGACTTCACACAGAAAAAAATACTTTAATAGAAATAAATACACAGACACACTTAGAGACTCCATGTTTATTACTCCCTGTCAGCCCTCCACGTTCCAGCTCTTCTGTCTTCTTTCTCCTTCAACCCATGCAGCTCTGCTACATCAGACAGCACTGCATGGGAGGAAGACGCTGCTGCTTCCCATGCAGTCTATTCACTCAGTGAGTGAGCAGCAGCTGCGTGCTGTAAGCGGTGAGATCACCGCTGACAGACGGGTTACTATAGCAATGGTGCTCCGATCACGTGCTTCCCAGTGCTGCTATTTACTGTCTGTGACAGCTAGTCCCTGCATGTGGGCTGACTCTGTAAAGAGTGCACACATGCAGGAACGGGGAGTCGACCATGTGCCAGAACATTTCGCCGCTACACGGAGCACTGCGTACCGGAGAGATGCACTGACAGGACCTAGCAATGACGTCTTGTTATGTGACCAGTCTGTAGCCAATGAGATAATAGGCACGGGACTGGTCACATGCTATTTTGACGTCACGATAGGTCCTATCATCTCATCAGTGCTGGTTACCGGAGGGATGCAGCAATTATCGGAAGGAAAAGCGGCGGGAGACAGAGGGCAGGATGCGTCGCATGGACCTGTTAGTGTTATGGCAATGTTAATTAACTGTATGTGTACATGTATAATGTATTTTTATGTGTTTGTTTTTGCATCCCATTGTTATCAATGGGGTTCGAGAGGTTCGTCGAACGGTTCATCAAACGGTTCTCGAACAGGGCCTCCATTCGACGAACCGAACCGAACTCGAGCCTTTAGAGGCTCGCTCATCTCTACACCTAGTGCTGGATTAGGTTATTTTTTCAATGCCTATGCCCGTAAATGTATAATGGATTTACCATGTTGTGTTTCAAAATATGTGAGATAACTCTATTAGAATTGTTACTTGTAATTGCAGATTTGTTTCTTTAGACTACGAGATGTTTAACCAAAATTCATTAATTTACATTGAATGCATTCAATAATATAAATGAAATTTTCAGTCTTACAATTAGTCAACTGTTTAATACTATATATAGTACTGCCATCAATATTGAAAATGTCTTTTTTGCACAAGCCCTACATTTACATCTTCCACATTTATGGAATCTTCTATGCATTAGCCAAATTTTGTGGGAAAATTTAGTGCACAAAAAGCTTTGTGAAACAAAGTTGCCAATGGTTTTCACTTTTCTGATTAATGTTAAACAGTCAAGTAGTAGTACTTTAGACATTAAGCCTGGACATTGAACAGAGCAGACAGGATTGTCAGAAATAAAGAACGTGGAGATCTTATTAAAAGTAAAGTGAGAAATAAGGAAATGTATTCCAGTACTAACAAGTCTCAATTTAATCAAATTTCGGGATGAACCAACCATCCATCATATGCAAATAATAAATTCTATTAAGTAGATAATTTTTTAAAAAGAATTACAAGGAATGTCTCAAAAAACAGCCCCCTCAAGAAAGGGTAGCAAGCATATTGGGAACAACTAGTCGAAACCCCTGGCACCATAGTTAGGATTAAATAAAGCTGCACCAACCAATGATAATATAATCATGTATTTATATAGTGTATGTAATTACATGTTAAACATCATCATAAAGTAAAAACACAAGTGTGTCTAAAACGTGTCAAACAGAAGTCACATCATAATCACATAACAGTAAATAGAGGTCCAAACATAGCCTAAAATATACCTATACGGGAGTGAGCAGAAGAGAGGTAATGGTGTCCCACATTCCCAATGCACATTTCGCATTGGCGACGCTTCTTCCAGGAGTGTGGTAAACTCAATTCAGGTCCCTGTTTATAGTGCTGTGAGCCAATAATCATGGTCCATATAATTTTGACTTCAAAGCAAGTCCACATCCGGATCCGCCCTCAGGTGTGACGTACAAACTGTCATATTCGGTCTTTGCATGTGTAATAATATGCGTTATCAAGGACTTGTTGACAAGGAAGGTGGGGTATGTCATATCCGGACACTCAAACCTTTGCTGATGGTAGTGGTTAACGTCACATCTGGAGAACACATCACATAAGTGTCTCCATAGATACATAGGTAAATAATATATATCGGTACCATGTGACCCAAAAATTTCTCCCACAAACAATTGCATAACGAGGAAAACAGAACGCATTGTAACATCACCTCTGGAGATACATTTCATGTCAGCGTCTCCATGGATCCCGAAGTAAATAAAACACATCATTACTGTGTGATTCGGAGATCCTTCCTAAAGGAACCCAATCAGTGCTACATAAAGATTTATGCCAGTGGGAATGTTGTTATTATAATACATACAGTATATCGAATAAACAAATATAGTTATAAGCAAACCACAGAATAATTGTCTAGATATGATGTGAAGCCTACCTGCAGTTCATCCAGGGAAGTCGCTACTGCCTTTCCTCCCCTTTTTGGCCCGTTTGCCGGCAGCGTAGACCAAGTGAGATGGCTCCAGGCTCGATCCCCCTTATGGGCCCCCTCATTGCTGCTAAGCCTCGGACTCTAGATGGTTGGTGAGGGACTTGTAGTTCCCCTCACCGGCAGTTTTAGCAGGTAGTTAAACTTGAGCCTGCTCTGGGAACCTGTATCCCGTACGTGCCTAGTCACCATGATTCCCCGTACTCGACCGACTGACTCTTTCAGCGTCTTTCTGACTGACTGACTGGTAACCGTTCTCCCCCGCTAACGGCTACTTCACGTGCAGGGTCTGACTAGTGTGAGTGAGCGCGCGTCTGCGTCTCCTAGCAACTGCCGCTCACCACTACCAGACTGGCTCGCTCCACTCCGTTCCTTACTGCCTCTGCAACTTTAGCTCCCAGCCCCTCCACTACACCCCTTGATAAGATGTGGAGGCAAGCCCCTCTTGAGTCTACCCAAGGGTCCCCTCTCAAGGTGTGGGAGACCTGGTTGCTATGTGTATGTGCGTACACACCCTATTCCAGCCTTTAGGATTACCTGGAAGTGTTACCCCAGCATGGGTGCAGTACTCAGTGGTGCCTGACCAGGTCAGGGGCACCACAATAGCAACCCACAATAAAGAATAACATAAAACAAAAAACAAAATAGGCAAATAGTTGTTACCCATAGCTGGTGGTATCATGTTTGAAACAACAATAAGCGCATAATATGTGTGTTAATACCCCAGATATTTTTTTAATTGCGATACATTTCGTAGATGTATTAAATAGAAGGCAATATATATATTTATATATATATATATATATATATTTATATATATATATATATATATATATATATATATATATATATATACACACATGTATAGCAGAAACTATTATAAATACAAAACATAAATCATAAAAAATTAAGTGCATAGTGCTAAAAATTTACAGTGAAAGTAACACCACTCAAAAACCCAAACCAGGAAAACCCCTGTGACAACGTTTTAAAGAGAAAAAGTCCTAAAATAGGGAAAAAAACATGTTAGATTATGCAAATTTAGGAATGAGTGAACCCGAACAGTAAAGTTTGTGGTTCATACCGGACACCAGGTGTCTGTGGCTCAGACCTGAGCACAGATCTTTAAAAAGTCTGTGTGTCCGAGTTTGGTTACTGTTCGTATGTTAAATTAATAAACTTTTTTGCTTGTTGAAAGGCTGCAGCGGAGCTAATAAACAAGCTTTATTACATACAGATGTTGCCTGTCTGCTGCTGTGAATAATAAAAATAATTAAAATGACTTGAGCTCCCACCTAATTTTGATAACCAGCGCAGGTAAAACAGGCAGCCACAGACTGCAGCCCTGAACTGTCAGCTTTACCTTGGCTGGTTATCAAAAATAGAGTGGATCCCATTCGTTTGTTTTTTTTATTATTTAAATAAATAATTAAAAAAAATTGAGTGTGGTTCACTCTATTTTTCATAACCAGCCAAGGTAAAGCACACAGCTGGAGGCTGCTATTACCAGGGTGGGAAGGATCATGGTTATTTGTCCCTTCCCAGCATAAAAGTAGCAGCCCGCAGCCACCCCCGAAGTGGCGCATCTATTTGATATGTCACTCATGGCACTTTACCCAGCTCCTCCCGATTGCCCTGGTGCAGTTGCAATTGGGGTAATTCTTTTGGGGTTGATGTCAGCTGAGAATTGACAGGGGTTAGTAACAGGTAGATGTCTATCAAGCACCCCCATTACTAACGTGGAAAGTAGAGAGTTAATAATGAACACACACACATACACACACACTCACACACAGAGGAAAAAATAGGTTTATTGTCACACTAGGCACAGGGAAGTACCAAGTGCACGGCAAAAGGGGAGGGAAAGGAAACCCTGTGTCTATTGAGACGGAAGATGATGACCCCTTACCAAACCTACTTCTGGACCCTGGGGTCCCTCACCACCCTAAATAGGTTCCGCACCTATGACCTGAGCCAGACACCTGACTCTATGTATCTGTAGTAGAGTTGAGCGCGGTTCGTGGTTCGAGGTTCTCCAGTTCTAAGCTCGAGTGATTTTGGGGGCTGTTCGAGATCGAACTAGAACTCGAGCTTTTTGCAAAAGCTCGATAGTTCTAGATACGTTCGAGAACGGTTCTAGCAGCAAAAAGCAGGGCTTTTTACAGCTAGAGTGTGCAGGAGCCATCGCTGGCAGCCTGCCAGACGCTGGTAACCAAGATAAACATCGGGTATCCAAGCAAAGCGCTTTGGTTAGTAACCCGATGTTTATCTTAGTTACGTGCAGGAAGCCCACACTTTCCCGCTCAGCTCACTCCGCCCCCTCCTGCCCGCGGCATGTACACATACATACATACATACACACACACACACACACACACACACACACACACACATGGTCCTGCTCGGCTTACCTGCGGTGATGAAGTCCCGCCATCCCGACCTCAGCGCTGTCACTGTCCTCCATGGCCGCCGCTTGTCACATCACCTCTCGCTTCCGACCCGAGACTGACTAGCGGTGACGTCACGGACCTCTCGCGATATTGATGTGAAGGCGCCGGTCATTGACCTGAGTGACAGGGGCTGTCAGTGTGCTGGAGATCAGCGCAGGTAATGTACCTCGCTGACAGCAGCACTTGTCATGCCCTGCAGTGACCTGGGCTGACCCATTGATGTTAGCTTAGGTCACTGCACTGCTCTCCCAGCCAATGGGGAACATCCTGCTCTTCATTGACTGGGACAGTGTGGATCGTCATGGCAACCCCTTGGATTACAGCAGACCTGGATTTGTTTTTCATTCTAATAAATTGGTTAAAGAGGGAATGTTTTGGAGAGTGTTTTTTCAAATAAAAATGTGGTTGTCGTCTATTTTTTTTTATTACTGACTGGGTTGGTGATGTCGGGTATCTGATAGACGCCTGACCTCACCAACCCCAGGGCTTGATGCCAGGTGACATTACACATCTGGTATTAACCCCATATATTACCCCGTTTGCCACCGCACCAGGGCGCGGGATGAGCTGGGGCGAAGCACCAGGATTGGCGCATCTAATGGATGCGCCACTTCTGGGGCGGCTGCGGCCTGCTATTTTTAGGCTGGAGAGAGTCCAATAACCATGGACCTCCCTAGTCTGAGAATATCAGGCCCCAGCTGTCTGCTTTACCTTGGCTGGTGATCCAATTTTGGGGGACCCCTACGTGTTTTTTTTTTTTTTAATTATTTATTTAATTTAAAATAACAGCGTGGGGTGCCCTCAGTTTTGGATTACCAGCCAAGGTGAGGTTGCCAGCTGTGGTCTGCAGGCTGCAGCCGTCTGCTTTACCCTAGCTGGCTACAAAACTAGGGGGAACCCTACGTCATTTTTTTTTCATTTTTTTGGCTAAATACAAAGCTAAGCACCCCTTAGTGCCACATGAAAGGTACCAAAGGGTGCTCCACTTTTTCTCCATTTTTTTCTCCACTTTTTCTCCACTTTTTCTCCATTTTTTTCTCCACTTTTTCTCCACTTTTTCTCCTCTTTTTCTCCTCTTTTTCTCCACTTTTTCTCCATTTTTTTCTCCACTTTTTCTCCACTTTTTCTCCTCTTTTTCTCCACTTTTTCTCCATTTTTTTCTCCACTTTTTCTCTACTTTTTCTCCTCTTTTTCTCCACTTTTTCTCCACTTTTTCTCCATTTTTTTCTCCACTTATTCTCCACTTTTTCTCCACTTTTTCTCCACTTTTTCTCCACTTTTTCTCCACTTTTTCTCCACTTTTTCTCCACTTTTTCTCCACTTTTTCTCCACTTTTTCTCCACTTATTCTCCACTTATTCTCCACTTATTCTCCACTTATTCTCCACTTTTTCTCCACTTTTTCTCCACTTTTTCTCCATTTTTTTCTCCACTTTTTCTCCACTTTTTCTCCATTTTTTCTCCATTTTTTTCTCCACTTTTTCTCCACTTTTTCTCCACTTTTTCTCCACTTTTTCTCCATTTTTTCTCCATTTTTTTCTCCACTTTTTCTCCATTTTTTTCTCCACTTTTTCTCCACTTTTTCTCCGTTCTTTTTCTATGGTCGGTCTACCCATTAGCTCTGCCATGCATACTGTAGCTCTACACCTACTGCACATGTTACTTTATGATTGACATCTCTTTCGTACCAGAGCTGTCTAAGTCTACTCTGACCCCATATTTGTCATTACTATATTGTCCTTGTACTGTATTATGACATTTGTATCATGTGTTTCATTTCTTGCTGTGTTGCATTTTTTTTGCTGCATCCCAATTGTACCTCTACATTGTTCGAGTTTATGTTATTGTTCTCTCACTCTTATGTGATACTGATTATTGTCATTTTTCATGATTACATGCAGATAAGTCCAATCTAACGAAGGCGCAGGCCGAAACGTCATTTGTAACTTGTTTTGGACAAAAACATATATGCTTATGAAAAAAAAAATTTTCTTAATACGGACCAATAAAGAGTGATTTTGCATTACTATCCGTTGTGACTTACTGACTTAGTCTGGGAGATTTAGAGTGCCGAGGTTACTCACTAATTTTATCTATTATTACCTCTGAGCACCTATATACCAGTGAGCAGAGCTTCCTCTACAGTAGTTCTCCTGATTAGGCATGCCCTTACCTCATGAGCAGGGCATTGCAGCTTTGGTAGCAACCATTACAACATGGACTCTGCTGCTGTGGACCTGGGGAGAGTGAGTGCAGATTCATTGCACCCACACTCCTCACATGAAGGGTCCGCACTCCTAGAAAATGGGGGATACGTTCCCTGAGTGTCTCCCCCCCATATCCTAGACGGTCCAGAGTCGTCGTGGGACCCCTTTATTTTTTTTCTTACAATAAATTGGTGAAAGAGGAAATGTTTTGGGGACTGTTTTTTCAAATAAATTTCTTTTGTCGATTTTTTGTTTTTGTTAGTACTGACAGTTTATGATGTTGGGTATCTAATAGACGCCATGACATCACAAACTGCTGGGCTTGATCTCAGGTGACTTTACAGCTAGTATCAACCCGATTTATTACCCCGTTTGCCACTGCACCAGGGCACGGGATGAGCTGGGGTGAAGCGCCAGGATTGGCGCATGTAGTGGATGCACTACGTCTGGGGTGCCTGCGGCCTGCTATTTTTAGGCTGTGAAGGCCCAATAACTATGGACCTTCCCACCCTGAGAATACCAGACCACAGCTGCCTGCTTTACCTTGGCTGGTGATCCAATTTGGGGGGGACCCTACTTTTATTGTGTAATTATTAATATTTATAAAATAATTATAAAAAAGAGCCTGAGGGGACCTCCACATTGGATCCCCAACCACGGTAAAGCTGCCAGCTGTGGTTTTCAGGCTACAGCCGTCTGCTTTACCCTAGCTGGTTATCAAAAATGGGGGGACCCAACGTCATTTTTTTTTTAACTATTTTTTAAATAGAAAAAATTAATGGGCTTCCCTGAATTTTGATTGCCAACCAAGGTAACGGCAGGCAGATGGGGGTGGCAACCCATAGCTGTCTGCTTTATCTGCGCTGAGAATCAAAAGTACTGCGGAGCGCTACGTCATTTTTTTAAAGATTTATTTTTACAGCACTGTGATGTCCAGCAATCAAAATACAGGGAAGCCCATTTTATTTTTAGTTATTTAAATAAATAATTAAAAAAAATATATATGGGCTCCCGCTGCATTTTTTGTATTGCTAGCTAAGGGTAATCCAAGCAGCTACTGGCTGCTAACCCCCACTGCTTGGTGTTACCTTCACTGGCAATGGAAAATCCAGGGAAGCATTTTTTATTTTTTTTGCCAAAAAACTACAAAAAAAAGGACGTGAGCTTCGCCATATTTTTGTATGCTAGCCAGGTACAGCAGGCAGCCACGGGCTGCCTCCAACCCCCAGTTGCCTATTTGTACCCGGCTGGGAACCAAAAATATAGGGAAGCCCATTTTTTTTTAATTATTTCACTTACTTCATGAAATAATTAAAAAACAAATGACGTGGGCTTCGCCCCATTTTTTTATCCAGCCGGGTACAACTAGGCAGCTGGGGATTGGAATCCGCAGCACAGGTTAGCCCGAGGTTTCTGGGCGCCTCTGCTGCGAATTTCAGTCCGCAGCCGTCCCAGAAAATGGCGCTCTCATAGAAGCGCCATCATCTGGCGCTGTATCCAACTCTTCCAACAGCCCTGGAGCCGGGTGGCTTGTTGGGTAATCATGAGTTAATACTGGCTTTGTTTTACTAGCCAGTATTAAGCCAGAGATTCTTAATGTCAGGCACGTTTGACCCGGCCATTAAGAATCTCCAATAAAGGGTTAAAAAAAACACCACACAGAGAAAAAATACTTTAATAGAAATAAATACACAGACACATTAGAGACTCCATCTTTATTACCCCCTGTCAGCCCTCCACGATCCTGCTCTTCTGTCTTCTTTCTTTCTAGTGTAGTAGTAGTGACGATTGTAGTGAGGATGAGATTCACCAGCTCATCACTTGAGGCTGGGGAACCTCCATCCTCACTACAATCCTCACTAGTGTAGTAGTAGTGACGATTGTACTGAGGATGAGATTCACCAGCTCATCACTTGGGGCTGGGGAACCTCCATCCTCACTACAATCCTCACTAGTGTAGTAGTAGTGACGATTGTAGTGAGGATGAGATTCACCAGCTCATCACTTGGGGCTGGGGAACCTTCATCCTCACTACAATCCTCACTACAATCGGGAAGCAGCGTGCAGCCTTCACTCCGTGAGTGATCAGTGCTGGCTGTCAGCGGTAACGCTGACAGACGCGTTACCATAGCAACGGTGCTCTCGGAGCCGCGGTTAGCGGTGACATCACCGCTAACTGCGTTGCTATGGCAACGGTGATCTCCGTTAATGACCGGCTGTGTCAGCCGGTCCCTAACGGAACGGGGAGTCGACCGTGTGCTAGAGCATGTCGCCGGTGCACGGCGATACACATATGTGCACCGTGTACCGGAGAGATGCACTCGCAGGTCCTACATGACGTGTCATAGTCATGTGACCAGTCTGTAGCCAATGAGATAATAGCCACGTGACTGGTCACATGGCTATTTTGACGTCACGATAGGTCCTGCATCTCTGCTGGCAGTGCAGGTCACCGGGAGGATTCAGCGATCATCGGATGGAATAGCGGCAGGAGACAGAGTGCAGAAGGGATCGCGAGGATTGGTAAGTGTTATGGCAATGTTTATTAACTGTTTGTGTACATTTATCATGCATTTTTATGTGTTTGTGATTGCCTCCCATTCTAGCCTATACGTTCGAGTTTGGTTCGTCGAAAGTTTGACGAACCGAACTCGAACGGGACCCCCGTTCGGCGAGCCGACCTCGAGCCGAACCGGGACCGGTTCGCTCATCTCTAATCTGTAGTCCTGGGCTCTAAATAAGGAATAAATGGAATAAGCTCTTTTTCAACCCCACTAAATAACCATAGAAGTCACAAGGAGGACACACAGGGGGAAATGCATGAACTACTTATCATTAGTAGAGAGAGAGGGGAGCCAGCACGATCTGAAAATGGCATGCATCATATAAAAAGTGCAAATTCACAGATTTATTCCAACTGTACTGTAATATAAATGAGATTTTTAGCAAATAATTGATCAATTCTTTGAGCCACCCCTGCCAACGTCACGGCAAATCTCAATAGGGGGGTCCTACTCTATATTCTGTATTTCATGTGTCATGCGGCCTCATATTTAAAGTTAAAAGCAGAACCATAATGGAGCACACATACCTGTAACCTGTATATATAACCGCTTCTATGTTGCAAAAGAGGCAAAATAGGCAAATAGTTGTTACCCATAGCTGGTGGTATCATGTTTGAAACAACAATAAGCGCATAATATGTGTGTTAATACCCCAGATATTTTTTTTAATTGCGATACATTTCGTAGATGTATTAAATAGAAGGCAATATATATATTTATATATATATATATATATATATATATATATATATATATATATATATATATATATATATATATATATATATATATATACACACATGTATAGCAGAAACTATTATAAATACAAAACATAAATCATAAAAAATTAAGTGCATAGTGCTAAAAATTTACAGTGAAAGTAACACCACTCAAAAACCCAAACCAGGAAAACCCCTGTGACAACGTTTTAAAGAGAAAAAGTCCTAAAATAGGGAAAAAAACATGTTAGATTATGCAAATTTAGGAATGAGTGAACCCGAACAGTAAAGTTTGTGGTTCATACCGGACACCAGGTGTCTGTGGCTCAGACCTGAGCACAGATCTTTAAAAAGTCTGTGTGTCCGAGTTTGGTTACTGTTCGTATGTTAAATTAATAAACTTTTTTGCTTGTTGAAAGGCTGCAGCGGAGCTAATAAACAAGCTTTATTACATACAGATGTTGCCTGTCTGCTGCTGTGAATAATAAAAATAATTAAAATGACTTGAGCTCCCACCTAATTTTGATAACCAGCGCAGGTAAAACAGGCAGCCACAGACTGCAGCCCTGAACTGTCAGCTTTACCTTGGCTGGTTATCAAAAATAGAGTGGATCCCATTCGTTTGTTTTTTTTATTATTTAAATAAATAATTAAAAAAAATTGAGTGTGGTTCACTCTATTTTTCATAACCAGCCAAGGTAAAGCACACAGCTGGAGGCTGCTATTACCAGGGTGGGAAGGATCATGGTTATTTGTCCCTTCCCAGCATAAAAGTAGCAGCCCGCAGCCACCCCCGAAGTGGCGCATCTATTTGATATGTCACTCATGGCACTTTACCCAGCTCCTCCCGATTGCCCTGGTGCAGTTGCAATTGGGGTAATTCTTTTGGGGTTGATGTCAGCTGAGAATTGACAGGGGTTAGTAACAGGTAGATGTCTATCAAGCACCCCCATTACTAACGTGGAAAGTAGAGAGTTAATAATGAACACACACACATACACACACACTCACACACAGAGGAAAAAATAGGTTTATTGTCACACTAGGCACAGGGAAGTACCAAGTGCACGGCAAAAGGGGAGGGAAAGGAAACCCTGTGTCTATTGAGACGGAAGATGATGACCCCTTACCAAACCTACTTCTGGACCCTGGGGTCCCTCACCACCCTAAATAGGTTCCGCACCTATGACCTGAGCCAGACACCTGACTCTATGTATCTGTAGTAGAGTTGAGCGCGGTTCGTGGTTCGAGGTTCTCCAGTTCTAAGCTCGAGTGATTTTGGGGGCTGTTCGAGATCGAACTAGAACTCGAGCTTTTTGCAAAAGCTCGATAGTTCTAGATACGTTCGAGAACGGTTCTAGCAGCAAAAAGCAGGGCTTTTTACAGCTAGAGTGTGCAGGAGCCATCGCTGGCAGCCTGCCAGACGCTGGTAACCAAGATAAACATCGGGTATCCAAGCAAAGCGCTTTGGTTAGTAACCCGATGTTTATCTTAGTTACGTGCAGGAAGCCCACACTTTCCCGCTCAGCTCACTCCGCCCCCTCCTGCCCACGGCATGTACACATACATACATACATACACACACACACACACACACACACACACACACACACACACACACACACACACATGGTCCTGCTCGGCTTACCTGCGGTGATGAAGTCCCGCCATCCCGACCTCAGCGCTGTCACTGTCCTCCATGGCCGCCGCTTGTCACATCACCTCTCGCTTCCGACCCGAGACTGACTAGCGGTGACGTCACGGACCTCTCGCGATATTGATGTGAAGGCGCCGGTCATTGACCTGAGTGACAGGGGCTGTCAGTGTGCTGGAGATCAGCGCAGGTAATGTACCTCGCTGACAGCAGCACTTGTCATGCCCTGCAGTGACCTGGGCTGACCCATTTATGTTAGCTTAGGTCACTGCACTGCTCTCCCAGCCAATGGGGAACATCCTGCTCTTCATTGACTGGGACAGTGTGGATCGTCATGGCAACCCCTTGGATTACAGCAGACCTGGATTTGTTTTTCATTCTAATAAATTGGTTAAAGAGGGAATGTTTTGGAGAGTGTTTTTTCAAATAAAAATGTGGTTGTCGTCTATTTTTTTTTATTACTGACTGGGTTGGTGATGTCGGGTATCTGATAGACGCCTGACCTCACCAACCCCAGGGCTTGATGCCAGGTGACATTACACATCTGGTATTAACCCCATATATTACCCCGTTTGCCACCGCACCAGGGCGCGGGATGAGCTGGGGCGAAGCACCAGGATTGGCGCATCTAATGGATGCGCCACTTCTGGGGCGGCTGCGGCCTGCTATTTTTAGGCTGGAGAGAGTCCAATAACCATGGACCTCCCTAGTCTGAGAATATCAGGCCCCAGCTGTCTGCTTTACCTTGGCTGGTGATCCAATTTTGGGGGACCCCTACGTGTTTTGTTTTTTTTTAATTATTTATTTAATTTAAAATAACAGCGTGGGGTGCCCTCAGTTTTGGATTACCAGCCAAGGTGAGGTTGCCAGCTGTGGTCTGCAGGCTGCAGCCGTCTGCTTTACCCTAGCTGGCTACAAAACTAGGGGGAACCCTACGTCATTTTTTTTTCATTTTTTTGGCTAAATACAAAGCTAAGCACCCCTTAGTGCCACATGAAAGGTACCAAAGGGTGCTCCACTTTTTCTCCATTTTTTTCTCCACTTTTTCTCCACTTTTTCTCCATTTTTTTCTCCACTTTTTCTCCACTTTTTCTCCTCTTTTTCTCCTCTTTTTCTCCACTTTTTCTCCATTTTTTTCTCCACTTTTTCTCCACTTTTTCTCCTCTTTTTCTCCACTTTTTCTCCATTTTTTTCTCCACTTTTTCTCTACTTTTTCTCCTCTTTTTCTCCACTTTTTCTCCACTTTTTCTCCATTTTTTTCTCCACTTATTCTCCACTTATTCTCCACTTATTCTCCACTTTTTCTCCACTTTTTCTCCACTTTTTCTCCACTTTTTCTCCACTTTTTCTCCACTTTTTCTCCACTTTTTCTCCACTTATTCTCCACTTATTCTCCACTTTTTCTCCACTTTTTCTCCATTTTTTTCTCCACTTTTTCTCCACTTTTTCTCCATTTTTTCTCCATTTTTTTCTCCACTTTTTCTCCACTTTTTCTCCACTTTTTCTCCACTTTTCTCCATTTTTTCTCCATTTTTTTCTCCACTTTTTCTCCACTTTTTCTCCATTTTTTTCTCCACTTTTTCTCCACTTTTTCTCCGTTCTTTTTCTATGGTCGGTCTACCCATTAGCTCTGCCATGCATACTGTAGCTCTACACCTACTGCACATGTTACTTTATGATTGACATCTCTTTCGTACCAGAGCTGTCTAAGTCTACTCTGACCCCATATTTGTCATTACTATATTGTCCTTGTACTGTATTATGACATTTGTATCATGTGTTTCATTTCTTGCTGTGTTGCATTTTTTTTGCTGCATCCCAATTGTACCTCTACATTGTTCGAGTTTATGTTATTGTTCTCTCACTCTTATGTGATACTGATTATTGTCATTTTTCATGATTACATGCAGATAAGTCCAATCTAACGAAGGCGCAGGCCGAAACGTCATTTGTAACTTGTTTTGGACAAAAACATATATGCTTATGAAAAAAAAAATTTTCTTAATACGGACCAATAAAGAGTGATTTTGCATTACTATCCGTTGTGACTTACTGACTTAGTCTGGGAGATTTAGAGTGCCGAGGTTACTCACTAATTTTATCTATTATTACCTCTGAGCACCTATATACCAGTGAGCAGAGCTTCCTCTACAGTAGTTCTCCTGATTAGGCATGCCCTTACCTCATGAGCAGGGCATTGCAGCTTTGGTAGCAACCATTACAACATGGACTCTGCTGCTGTGGACCTGGGGAGAGTGAGTGCAGATTCATTGCACCCACACTCCTCACATGAAGGGTCCGCACTCCTAGAAAATGGGGGATACGTTCCCTGAGTGTCTCCCCCCCATATCCTAGACGGTCCAGAGTCGTCGTGGGACCCCTTTATTTTTTTTCTTACAATAAATTGGTGAAAGAGGAAATGTTTTGGGGACTGTTTTTTCAAATAAATTTCTTTTGTCGATTTTTTGTTTTTGTTAGTACTGACAGTTTATGATGTTGGGTATCTAATAGACGCCATGACATCACAAACTGCTGGGCTTGATCTCAGGTGACTTTACAGCTAGTATCAACCCGATTTATTACCCCGTTTGCCACTGCACCAGGGCACGGGATGAGCTGGGGTGAAGCGCCAGGATTGGCGCATGTAGTGGATGCACCACGTCTGGGGTGCCTGCGGCCTGCTATTTTTAGGCTGTGAAGGCCCAATAACTATGGACCTTCCCACCCTGAGAATACCAGACCACAGCTGCCTGCTTTACCTTGGCTGGTGATCCAATTTGGGGGGGACCCTACTTTTATTGTGTAATTATTAATATTTATAAAATAATTATAAAAAAGAGCCTGAGGGGACCTCCACATTGGATCCCCAACCACGGTAAAGCTGCCAGCTGTGGTTTTCAGGCTACAGCCGTCTGCTTTACCCTAGCTGGTTATCAAAAATGGGGGGACCCAACGTCATTTTTTTTTTAACTATTTTTTAAATAGAAAAAATTAATGGGCTTCCCTGAATTTTGATTGCCAACCAAGGTAACGGCAGGCAGATGGGGGTGGCAACCCATAGCTGTCTGCTTTATCTGCGCTGAGAATCAAAAGTACTGCGGAGCGCTACGTCATTTTTTTAAAGATTTATTTTTACAGCACTGTGATGTCCAGCAATCAAAATACAGGGAAGCCCATTTTATTTTTAGTTATTTAAATAAATAATTAAAAAAAATATATATGGGCTCCCGCTGCATTTTTTGTATTGCTAGCTAAGGGTAATCCAAGCAGCTACTGGCTGCTAACCCCCACTGCTTGGTGTTACCTTCACTGGCAATGGAAAATCCAGGGAAGCATTTTTTATTTTTTTTGCCAAAAAACTACAAAAAAAAGGACGTGAGCTTCGCCATATTTTTGTATGCTAGCCAGGTACAGCAGGCAGCCACGGGCTGCCTCCAACCCCCAGTTGCCTATTTGTACCCGGCTGGGAACCAAAAATATAGGGAAGCCCGTTTTTTTTTAATTATTTCACTTACTTCATGAAATAATTAAAAAACAAATGACGTGGGCTTCGCCCCATTTTTTTGTCCAGCCGGGTACAACTAGGCAGCTGGGGATTGGAATCCGCAGCACAGGTTAGCCCGAGGTTTCTGGGCGCCTCTGCTGCGAATTTCAGTCCGCAGCCGTCCCAGAAAATGGCGCTCTCATAGAAGCGCCATCATCTGGCGCTGTATCCAACTCTTCCAACAGCCCTGGAGCCGGGTGGCTTGTTGGGTAATCATGAGTTAATACTGGCTTTGTTTTACTAGCCAGTATTAAGCCAGAGATTCTTAATGTCAGGCACGTTTGACCCGGCCATTAAGAATCTCCAATAAAGGGTTAAAAAAAACACCACACAGAGAAAAAATACTTTAATAGAAATAAATACACAGACACATTAGAGACTCCATCTTTATTACCCCCTGTCAGCCCTCCACGATCCTGCTCTTCTGTCTTCTTTCTTTCTAGTGTAGTAGTAGTGACGATTGTAGTGAGGATGAGATTCACCAGCTCATCACTTGAGGCTGGGGAACCTCCATCCTCACTACAATCCTCACTAGTGTAGTAGTAGTGACGATTGTACTGAGGATGAGATTCACCAGCTCATCACTTGGGGCTGGGGAACCTCCATCCTCACTACAATCCTCACTAGTGTAGTAGTAGTGACGATTGTAGTGAGGATGAGATTCACCAGCTCATCACTTGGGGCTGGGGAACCTTCATCCTCACTACAATCCTCACTACAATCGGGAAGCAGCGTGCAGCCTTCACTCCGTGAGTGATCAGTGCTGGCTGTCAGCGGTAACGCTGACAGACGCGTTACCATAGCAACGGTGCTCTCGGAGCCGCGGTTAGCGGTGACATCACCGCTAACTGCGTTGCTATGGCAACGGTGATCTCCGTTAATGACCGGCTGTGTCAGCCGGTCCCTAACGGAACGGGGAGTCGACCGTGTGCTAGAGCATGTCGCCGGTGCACGGCGATACACATATGTGCACCGTGTACCGGAGAGATGCACTCGCAGGTCCTACATGACGTGTCATAGTCATGTGACCAGTCTGTAGCCAATGAGATAATAGCCACGTGACTGGTCACATGGCTATTTTGACGTCACGATAGGTCCTGCATCTCTGCTGGCAGTGCAGGTCACCGGGAGGATTCAGCGATCATCGGATGGAATAGCGGCAGGAGACAGAGTGCAGAAGGGATCGCGAGGATCGGTAAGTGTTATGGCAATGTTTATTAACTGTTTGTGTACATTTATCATGCATTTTTATGTGTTTGTGATTGCCTCCCATTCTAGCCTATACGTTCGAGTTTGGTTCGTCGAAAGTTTGACGAACCGAACTCGAACGGGACCCCCGTTCGGCGAGCCGACCTCGAGCCGAACCGGGACCGGTTCGCTCATCTCTAATCTGTAGTCCTGGGCTCTAAATAAGGAATAAATGGAATAAGCTCTTTTTCAACCCCACTAAATAACCATAGAAGTCACAAGGAGGACACACAGGGGGAAATGCATGAACTACTTATCATTAGTAGAGAGAGAGGGGAGCCAGCACGATCTGAAAATGGCATGCATCATATAAAAAGTGCAAATTCACAGATTTATTCCAACTGTACTGTAATATAAATGAGATTTTTAGCAAATAATTGATCAATTCTTTGAGCCACCCCTGCCAACGTCACGGCAAATCTCAATAGGGGGGTCCTACTCTATATTCTGTATTTCATGTGTCATGCGGCCTCATATTTAAAGTTAAAAGCAGAACCATAATGGAGCACACATACCTGTAACCTGTATATATAACCGCTTCTATGTTGCAAAAGAGGCAATTGTGGATAGAGGCCAGCCCAGGTCCCAGCATGTGGAGCAAGCTCTACACATACCAGGACTATATCAGAACTGACCCTCCCAGTGCCAGAGAGCAACCATTGATAAAGGCGGACCAGATCCAAGTATGGTGCTTAATTAGCAATGCCTGTGGAAAGGGTGAGGCAACTGAATGTGTACAGCTACCAACAGGAGGAATATATTGCAAACCAAGATCAGGCGTGCATAGCATGGTGGTGACCAACCACCAGACATTTGTAGCATAACTACAACCAAACAGAGAGAGAGGGGAGCCAGCACGATCTGAAAATGGCATGCATCATATAAAAAGTGCAAATTCACAGATTTATTCCAACTGTACTGTAATATAAATGAGATTTTTAGCAAATAATTGATCAATTCTTTGAGCCACCCCTGCCAACGTCACGGCAAATCTCAATAGGGGGGTCCTACTCTATATTCTGTATTTCATGTGCCATGCGGCCTCATAGATAAAGTTAAAAGCAGAACCATAATGGAGCACACATACCTGTAACCTGTATATATAACAGCTTCTATGTTGCAAAAGAGGCAATTGTGGATAGAGGCCAGCCCAGGTCCCAGCATGTGGAGCAAGCTCTACACATACCAGGACTATATCAGAACTGACCCTCCCAGTGCCAGAGAGCAACCATTGATAAAGGCGGACCAGATCCAAGTATGGTGCTTAATTAGCAATGCCTGTGGAAAGGGTGAGGTTGAGGTTAGTAGAGATGAGCGAACCGGTCCCGGTTCGGCTCGAGGTCGGTTCCCAGAACGGAGGTCCCGTTCGAGTTCGGTTCGTCGAACGTTCGACGAACCAAACTCGAACTGCATAGGAAACAATGGCAGTCAATCACAAACACATAAAAACACCTAGAAAACACCCTCAAAGGTGTCCAAAAGGTGACAAACAACTCACAACACAACACAAACACATGGGAAAGTGACAAGGACATATACTCATGCGAAAACAAAAGAGCTGGACAAGGAAAAAGAGGAGGACACACAGATATATGAGTATATGCAAGGAAACATCGATGCCATTACTGTGCAACTTGAGCCCTGCTCATTTTAGGCTTCCAATCTGGATAAATTGCCTGAGATTGCCACGTACGCCTTGGGGATCTTGTCGTGTCCTGCAGCCAGCGTTCTCTCGGAACCTGTCTTCAGTGCTGCTGGGGGTCTGCTGGCAGATAAGCACACGCGTCTGTCCACCATGTGGACATGGCTCTCAGAGGACTTTTCTTCCCCTGGGTCAGCCAGGGGACGGGAAAGGCATGCGTATTTTTGAGAGTGCTTCATGCAAAGCATCTTTTTCATTTTGAAAAGGGGCATCAACTGATGTCAGTCAAGTGGGGTGTGTGTGGCCCAATTAGTGGCAACAAGGGAGATAGTGGTTGGAGTACCCTCGCTGTGTTTCTAAAAGAACCAAAATGAACAAATCATGGCTCTCAGAGGACTTTTCTTCCCCTGGGTCAGCCAGGGGACGGGAAAGGCACGCGTATTTTTGAGAGTGCTTCATGCAAAGCATCTTTTTCATCTTGAAAATTGGGTCAACTGATGCCAGTCAAGTGGGGTGTGTGTGGCCCAATTAGTGGCAACGAGGGAGACTGTGGTTGGAGTCCCCTCGCTGTGTTTCTAAAAGAACCAAGATGAACAAGTCATGGCTCTGAGAGGACTTGTCTTCCCCTGGGTCAGCCAGGGGACGGGAAAGGCACGCGTATTTTTGAGAGTGCTTCATGCAAAGCATCTTTTTCATTTTGAAAAGGGGGGGTCAACTGATGCTAGTCAAGTGGGGTGTGTGTGGCCCAATTAGTGGCAACGAGGGAGACTGTGGTTGGAGTCCCCTCGCTGTGTTTTACATGATTTTCGAAGGGCATAACATGCCTAAGAGGTTGAGTTTCATCATCTGCAACTTGTTGGCAACAGAAAGGCTGCCTTTACACCCTTTTGAGACCGAGGATTTTTGAGACCTTATGCCCATTGCAGTGCCCCAAGAGCCGATGGCCAGTCGTCACTCCTTCTCCAAGAAAGGCGTGCCCGCGCTACCACAGTAAGTCGCACACAACCTCACCGCTTCCTTGAGAAACTCTGTGTGTGACAGGGTGCATTTCAACACAGATACTTGGACCAGTAAGCATGGACAGGGGAGTTACATGTTGCTGACTGGGCACTGGGTAACTATGGTGAGAGATGGAGAAGGGGTTGCTGTACAAGTCTTGCCGTCCCCACGACTTGTGTGTCAATCCTTCCTCTGTATGTACAAGTTCCTCCACTGCTTCTGCCTCCTCAACCTCGTGTGGGTCCTCCACCTCGGCCCAAACCCTGTGTGGTCAGGCCACCCTTCCTTGTAACTGCGCCCAAGGAATCCCACACACCTCCTTACTATGCTGGCAACACAGCTCAAGGCCATCAGGCGGTCAAATGTTTACTTTGAAATGTGGGGGAAATGTGAGACACCGCTGAGGAATTGTGGACGGTTAGCTCTGGAGAGTGAGACCGAGTTTCATCAATGGTTGTCTCCACTCAACCAGCAGTCAGGGAAGGTCGGGTGCAACAATGATGCAAACCAGTCTGCGACCCTTCTTCAGGGCAATGTGACACACGTGCCTTGTATGGCTCACGTGTTGAACCTGGTTGTCCAGCAATTTTTAAAACACTATCCCGGCCTACATGGCCTTCTGCAGAGGGCACGGTGTAACGCCTGCCTGGATCGACACACTCAGATGGACTGTAAAGGATAGACTAGAGGAAAGCCACTCACCAAGCTGGACACCCAGAACCCTGAAACCCTTTAACCCCTATACAGTGATTTGGAATTACACAGGGCCCAAGTTGATCAATACCTGTGGAAGGCTGCAGTTCCAGAGAATAGTAGTCATGCAGGGTCAAAAACATTAATTGAGGAAGAGGAACAGAATGGGATGGCCAGGACTTAATCAGAAAACAAGCAGAGGTGAAATGCGGATCGGCCAACGAGGTACATAAACAGCAAGCAGGAAACGTAGTCAGGTAACAAGCACACAAACTCATAAAACTGAACTAGGGGTAACAGTAACAAGAGGTTCATAGCTTTGTCTGGCAGTGGTCTGCAGACAGGAGGGGCCTAAAAAAGGGTGTGGTGTCTTCCCATTGGGACCAGAGTACAAACTGATTGAGTGGACTACGTTGGTGACTTAACAGCCGTGTGCGGCAATGATGCAAACCTGTCTGCGGCCCTTCGTCAGGGCAATGTGACACACATGCCTTGTATGGCTCACGTGTTGAATCTGATTCTCCAGCAATTTTTAAAATACCATCCCGGCCTACATGGCCTTGTGCAGCGGGCACGCTGCTATGTGCTCACTTTCATCCTTCGCACCCAGCAGCTCAACAACTTTCATCGCTCCGGAAGTCTTAGGGTCTGGCGGTTAAACGCCGGAAATGCGATGTTCCGACACGCAGGAATTGGAATCTGCACATGTTGCAGCGTGTGTGGCAGCACCGCAGAGCCCTGCTGAAATACGGTATGACGTATACCCTGGGCTATATAATAAACTTAGCTCTGGCACACTAAAGTGATCAATGAGATGATAAAAGACTCCTTGAAATGCTGAAAATTCTTTTATTAGTGCAAAAAAGGATGATAAATCGTCCGACGTTTCGACCTTATTCACAGGTCTTAATCATGGACATGGTTATCTACGATCATAGGGGGTTACAAAATAATATAAACATGTAATTAGTACAGCATATTAATCCAGTATATCGTGGTACAATAAATCATTTAACCATGATGCACATGCAAGAATTTTCCTAAAAAGCATAAAGGATGCAATTATACAAAGGGGAACAGAGAATTCCCATAAGGCCCATTTGAGAGACTATTCAAGAAAAAAATATAAAATAAAATAAAAATAAAAATGAAATAACCAAAACAAAGTCAGGCACAATGGATACACACCTATATGAGTAACACGGTGGTGTGTGTTCAATTGTATCGCGTCATTGCCAATGGTACAAATGGAAAACTCGTAATCCTACATAGTCAAAAGAGTGAACACACATCATGTCAAAATCACAAAAACCTGATTATGAGAAAAGAACTCGATTTTCATACTGTGTCCAATATAGCAGTGTGAACATATATATGTCTCGGTACCTTATGCACTTAGAATTTCTAGTGTAGATAATGCGAGCCTATTCCAAAAGCTGGAATTGGGTAGAATCTAAAATAAATGGCATAAGAATTATTATGACACATGGGCTGTGACAAAAACATGGGCCGTGAGACCAAGAGGTAAAGATGAAACTACCTATATCCCTACACAGTGATAGGTGATGGATGTCACTCCATAATCTAGGTGAGAGGGGCTCTTATATCAAAGGATTCCCAGTCACCTCAGAAATATGAAAAATAAGAAAAATAAGATAAATGGTATGATAATGAATAGGTGGTGGGTTGTACTACCTAAAAGAGATATGGAACATAGGACACACATCAGTGACCACTGCATATTCCAATAGAAGGGAGAGGGAACGAGAGAAAAGGAGAAAAGAGAAAAGAAAAAAAATCTTTTAAAAAGGAATGAATGTCACTACCTGAGTTACTGCTGGAAAAACCCCAATGGGTGTAGTGAGGGTTGGTAGAATGCACTCACTGAAGGGTTTTCAGTTGCCTCAAATTCATGAAAAGGCAAGGGTGCCTGGAGAGAAGAGGGGGGAGTTCGTATACCGTGAACAGTACAAGATATGTGTATCGCATGTACTAGTGTAAGGATATATACAGGCTATCCATGAAAAATAGTTTTTGAAAAAAGGTAAGGAATACCTGTATTGTTATATGATAGCCACGTATTAGATTATGTTATAAGGGTGTATCCAAATAACATATTGGTGCAGCTGAAAGATTCTTAGTAGTTTCAGGGTCACAATCTCTATAGGCAAATATTGCAAAAAATTAGAAGTGTACATACATGAAAAAATAACACCAATATAAGGTACATATAGTGTGCAGAGCGTTCCAATGATATTACCTTTATGAGCATAAGGGACTCAATCATTAAGGCCTTGTGGAAATTCAAGGGAAAAAACGTCCCAGTGGGGCTCTATGGGGAACCCTATAGGGAACATGACATAAATAATAGCATATGGGATGAATATATCAGACACCATAGTGTAGGCCAGATAACATACCTGGTGTATGCTGGTGGAGGTAAAGGGCGAACAGAGCGCTGTATAGGGACTGTGAAAGAGGGCATAAGAAACAATGGGTAAAGGCTCCTGATATCGTGGCTTAGACCGGAATGAACCGGTACACATACCTCTCAGTGGTGGTGCAGGGTATCGGGTGTAGGCCCCAGGGAGGAGTGCATCCGACCGTGGCAAGGGACTTATTTATACTAGGGAGCAGTGCATTCCCCGTCCGACTTCCTGGACGGTGGAACGCAGCGTGTGGCCGGTGAAGCGCACGCCGCGCATGCGCAGTGCAACCAGTGCACCGCGCATGCGCGGGGAGCGTCACACGCGCCGATAATGTGAAACTACTAAGAATCTTTCAGCTGCACCAATATGTTATTTGGATACACCCTTATAACATAATCTAATACGTGGCTATCATATAACAATACAGGTATTCCTTACCTTTTTTCAAAAACTATTTTTCATGGATAGCCTGTATATATCCTTACACTAGTACATGCGATACACATATCTTGTACTGTTCACGGTATACGAACTCCCCCCTCTTCTCTCCAGGCACCCTTGCCTTTTCATGAATTTGAGGCAACTGAAAACCCTTCAGTGAGTGCATTCTACCAACCCTCACTACACCCATTGGGGTTTTTCCAGCAGTAACTCAGGTAGTGACATTCATTCCTTTTTAAAAGATTTTTTTTCTTTTCTCTTTTCTCCTTTTCTCTCGTTCCCTCTCCCTTCTATTGGAATATGCAGTGGTCACTGATGTGTGTCCTATGTTCCATATCTCTTTTAGGTAGTACAACCCACCACCTATTCATTATCATACCATTTATCTTATTTTTCTTATTTTTCATATTTCTGAGGTGACTGGGAATCCTTTGATATAAGAGCCCCTCTCACCTAGATTATGGAGTGACATCCATCACCTATCACTGTGTAGGGATATAGGTAGTTTCATCTTTACCTCTTGGTCTCACGGCCCATGTTTTTGTCACAGCCCATGTGTCATAATAATTCTTATGCCATTTATTTTAGATTCTACCCAATTCCAGCTTTTGGAATAGGCTCGCATTATCTACACTAGAAATTCTAAGTGCATAAGGTACCGAGACATATATATGTTCACACTGCTATATTGGACACAGTATGAAAATCGAGTTCTTTTCTCATAATCAGGTTTTTGTGATTTTGACATGATGTGTGTTCACTCTTTTGACTATGTAGGATTACGAGTTTTCCATTTGTACCATTGGCAATGACGCGATACAATTGAACACACACCACCGTGTTACTCATATAGGTGTGTATCCATTGTGCCTGACTTTGTTTTGGTTATTTCATTTTTATTTTTATTTTATTTTATATTTTTTTCTTGAATAGTCTCTCAAATGGGCCTTATGGGAATTCTCTGTTCCCCTTTGTATAATTGCATCCTTTATGCTTTTTAGGAAAATTCTTGCATGTGCATCATGGTTAAATGATTTATTGTACCACGATATACTGGATTAATATGCTGTACTAATTACATGTTTATATTATTTTGTAACCCCCTATGATCGTAGATAACCATGTCCATGATTAAGACCTGTGAATAAGGTCGAAACGTCGGACGATTTATCATCCTTTTTTGCACTAATAAAAGAATTTTCAGCATTTCAAGGAGTCTTTTATCATCTCATTGATCACTTTAGTGTGCCAGAGCTAAGTTTATTATATTGACTTCAATTTTTTCTGAGCACCTACTGCATACACAGTGAGCCAGACATATTCTATTACAAGTATACCCTGGGCTAACTTGATCCAGAGGTGGTGCAGATCACGCTGCTGGAGTGGTGTCAGATCAAGGACCTATGCACCCTTCTACACAGTTTACAAATGTCGACGAAGATGTTTAGCACTGGCAATGCCATTCTCAGCGTGACAATTCTGGTCATCTACATGATGGAGCACACTGTAAACATTATTCGGAGTCAGGTATTGGTCCAAGAGGAAGGTGAGGAAGTACAGGAGGAGTCATATGCAGAAGGGATAATAAGATCTACAAGGTCCATACGATAAGCGGCACCTAGGCAGCAGTTATGGTGGGGGATAGGGATTAACAAGGGCGCATAGTATCAGCAAAAATTGTTGAGGAAGGTGCAGGAGCCATGAAGAAATGGAGGACGAACTTGCGATGGGCATGGAAGACTCAGCAGATGAGTGAGAGCTTGCTCACATTTCGGTTGTGCGAGGTTGGGGGGAGTGGGCAGAGGAAGGAGGCACGATTCTCACCTCTCTGCCACCAACACACCAAGGACTTGGTCCTCCTGGATGCACAAGACACATGAGCGCCTTCTTGCTGCACTACCTACAACATGACCCTCGGATTGTACGAATTCGAAGTAATGCTAACTACTGGGTTGCCACACTGTTAGATCCCCGGTACAAGACAAAATTTGGCGAAATAATTCCTGCCATAGAAAGGGACGCACGTGTACAGGAGTATCTTCAGAAGGTGGTACGCAATCTTCGATCTGCTTTTCCACTAAACACCAGTGCTGCACAGAGTGAATCTCAACGCTTTGTCATGGATAGGAGGAAATGGTCTTTTACTTGTCCACATCTGAGAGAACGAGGACTGGCTGCTGTGCTGAGATGGCATTGAGTACGGTGTCCCTGCAGAGTTGCACTTTTGGTCATATACAAAATGAGTTGAAAAAGGACAGATGCTGGTGGAAAGGGGAACAGGTGTGTTGGAAAGGGGAAAAAAGTTTTTGTCCGTGGGTTTGGTGGTTAAGCAAAAGTAACATTTGATGAAGAAACACCATCTGTTACGGTGGGACTGGCAGATTTGGATAAGGTGGTATATACTATGTTACCGCTATAAAACGAAAATTAATAAGAAAAGAAAGAGAAAGGTATATATCCCCATCAGCAGTCAGTGTCCACCGTGCTCCCAGATGGAAAAGGAGAGGTTGGCAACTGGAAGGTTCGGTGGAGGATACAGAGCTGTGTGGCTATGAAACTAATAGTAGCCTGAACCAAGTTAGACGCCACTCGGATCTTGAGACTGGGAGCCCTGTTAGCGTCACAGGCTCCACACGCCCACCCAGCCCAGGAACTCCCTGTTAACATCACACAGGCCATTCAGTACACTGACCGTATGCATTGGGGCCACACCTGTGGACAGCAGGCGCATCAGCAGCAGCAGGCCTGTTAATGCCACTGGGCTGCACAAGCAGGACTTGTAGGACAGGAGCTGGTCTTAACCGTTCTGCGTTACCAACTGTGGTGGCGGCCTGCATCGACGCCCTATCCCTGCCTACCTCTGGCCTAAAGCCGCAATGGGTTCAACACATGGAGGTGTGCTCTTTCGGAGCATAATAGAAGACTGCGCACCTCCTTGTTGTCTCCAGCCCCTTTTATAACCTGGGTCCGCCCCAAACCAGGGTGGACCACAATGCACCTCCTGGAGACAAAAGCAGAGTGATACGTCATGAGTGGCATAACTAGCGTCCTTTTTGGAACCGCAACTTCAATGATGACCTCATGGCTGTCATGACCCAAACACCTCACCAGTCATCGTCTGACCATCAATAATGAGGTGACAAGTCATAGGGGCGGGCCTCTGCAAGCCATTTGGGAGTGGCCTGGCGACATCGTCAGGACACCTGATGCCCTGTGGTCTGAATGGGCCCCCCACATCAGGAGCAGGGCCAAAGAGTTCATTACCGGACCTAGTTTCTGATGCAGTAAGTGCCTGACCATGGTCAGTTGCATGAAATACAGTCTCTGAAAAAAGACTATCAGCTTTAGCATGGTGTCTAGGCACAACACAGGACTTAGACCTGGCACGGAGTGCAAGTACCTGTGCAAAGAGGCTTTTCGCACTAAGTGTGGGAACATGTGCTGTAGCCCGAAATGAAGACATAGGGGCACTTTGCACACTGCGACATTGCAGGTGCGATGTCGGTGGGGTCAAATTGAAAGTGACGCACATCCGGCATCGCATGCGACGTCGCAGTGTGTAAAGGCTGGATGATACGATTAACGAGCGCAAAAGCGTCGTAATCGTATCATCAGTACAGCGTCGGCGTAATCCATAATTACGCTGACGCCATGGTCCGAAGTTGTTCCTCGCTCCTGCGGCAGCACACATCGCTGTGTGTGAAGTTGCAGGAGCGAGGAACATCTCCTACCGGCCTCACTGCGGCTTCCGTAGGATATGCGGAAGGAAGGAGGTGGGCAGGATGTTTACATCCTGCTCATCTCCGCCCCTCCGGTCTGATTGGCCGCCTACCGTATGACGTCGCAGTGACGCCGCACGACCCGCCCCCTTAACAAGGAGGCGGGTCGCCGGCCACAGGGACGTCGCACGGCAGGTGAGTGTGTGTGTGAAGCTGGCGTAGCGATAACTTTCGCTACGCCAGCTATCACCACATATCGCTGCTGCGACGGGGGCGGGCACTATCGCACTCGGCATCGCAGCATCGGCCTGCGATGTCGTAGTGTGCAAAGCCCGCCTTAGCCTCAGGAATGGCACAGTCAGGCTGAGCATACTCACTAGGCGAAACACTGGAGTTAGGCTGCGGCTGGGGTAAATCGGCACACGCATGCGCACTAGCTGCCTCTCCACACTTAGACGTGGAGGAGAAAGCAGCCAGCTGGACAACCCGAGGCACAGGTCTAAATGGCAGCTGATGCCTGGGCGCAACTGAAACCGCAGCAGGCTGCTTGCGTTTAAGGCGTCACCGTTTTGTAACAACAAATACCATCCAAAAGAACAGGTGTACTTCTTCCCATGGATAATCTGATATGATCCCTTTTTTCATGGACACGACCATCGCTAACAAATGTAGATGAGGCCAAAACAGCAGCTGCTTCAATGGATCTGAAGTCCTCCATAAAGTGGCCTCTCCTCCACCCCAATTTCAAGATCCCAAATACTCCATTCCTCTGTGGTGTCAATCCAATCGCACTTGCTTCCTAACAGCTCTCAAGTTTCCACCAGCACTGCTGAGTATGGGGTAACAGAGACGGTTGAGTTTGCATAGCTGTTCAGTCGCACTATAGCCTGCGAATCAGAGGTCTGCTCCAAAGCTGCAATGAGTACAGACAAGGAAGTTATTATTATTTTTATTATTATTGATTTATAGAGCACCATTGATTCCATAGTGCTGTACATGAGAAGGGGGTTACATACAGAATACATATACAAGTAACTATAGACAGACTGGTACAGAGGGAAGAGGGCACTGCCCTTGCGGGATTACATTCTAAAGGATTTTTGGGAGGAGACAGTAGGAGTGGTGTAGGTTGAGCGTCAAGTACGTATGGTGGTGGTGTCATTGAAGGTTATAGTCATTTCTGAACAGATGAGTTTTCAGATTCAGTTTGAAGCTTGCGGGTGTAGCAGATAATCTGACGTGTTGAGGTAGCGAGTTCCATGAGACAGGGGAAATGATCTGCACAGATGGCCAGAAGCTTTGTGAGTGGGATTCAGGCCCCGATGAAGAAGGTGCTGAGCCTAATCTACACCCTCATTTCCAAAAAGTCAATCCTCCTGGTGGAGACAATGGGGAACATGATGAGGAGCACAGATACCTGATTGGAATGACAACTTTACTATTTGGTCAGGGCAGGAAGAGGTTTTCTCGGAGGACTCAGGACGAGGGGAATGAAAACACACAGGGTTATTGATGAGGTTGGAGACCACACTTACTGTCAAACCAAAGTCAGCCAGTCGATGAGGTCAGCAGAGGAGGTGGAGGAGGAGGCTACTGACGACGAGGTTACATTGCGTCTTCCTGGCCAGAGACAAAGTACTGGAAGCACGTCAACAACTGAATCCTGGACCACAACTTTGACTCTGAGCAGAAGTCGTGTTGGCTATGCAGGTCGCATGGGCTGTAAGCCTTGCCTAGCCTGTGAATTTTTGGACATCGCAAAGGATCACCCAAGTCATGGAATCTGTAAGATTTGTCAACAATCTGTAAGTAGAAGGCAAACACTCACACTTTTGAGTACTTCCTCCATGAAGTATCACATGGATATGAATTGACAGCGTGAAGGTGTATTGCTCAGCTTTAGCAACTGTCAACGCAATATGCTTATTTGCCATTCATTGCATGCATTGTTGCAGACTACACACAAGGGGCTGCTGTTTTTTTGGATCTGCCTTTGGTCACTATAGCAATATAAAATTGCTCTTCGGGTGTGGACTTGGAGATGCTGTCTATGAACAGAAGGAAAAGCTAAAGGTGTGTGTTACAGCAAGGAGCCACCGCGGAAACAGTTCGTTCAATTGTGAGGGGAGTTGTGTTGTACTTTGATGATGAGCACTGTAACGTCAGTGAGAAGCATCCTGTGCCACAGACCAACATTCTTACGGTGCTGTCTATACTGTTTACCGTGAGAGGAGCGTAAAGTCTGTATTTCTGGCAACTGGACATCACAGTACCCGGGTACGGTAGGCTGTGCCCAGACAATAATGCGGGCACGCAACACTTTGTTTTATTAGCAAAACACATATCTGTTCTGGGTAGGCCGACTATATAGACAATAAGACTTGCTGCCTCTGCACTGTCAAATTGTCACGTACAGTTTAAATCATAGAGGGACAGCAACACATGTTTGCATTGACTGTTGCTTTTCAAGATTTCCATGACTGTGTTGCAGAGCTGTGTGGTTTGCATTCACACTGTTATCATCTGCATTATCTGTGAGGCTTCAGCTAACAAGGGTATTCAGGGGGGGTAATGTGTTTTGACTATGTTTAGGTAGATAACTTGGAAGCTCTTTTGATGCGCCACTGGTAAGTCGTGTTCGCACACACACACACACACACGCACAAACACACAATTACTGCTACACAGAGGGATTGTACAGGTGCTAGAGGTGGGGAGACAGAAGGCGCAAATAGGGTCTTACCCGGTATGACTGGAGATGACAGAAATAAGAGTACACTCACCTGATCTGGTTGTGCCAGTCACAACTCCTGAGATCGCATGTGAGTGTCAGATTGGTTTGAAAGCAGCGGCCCCGTGGCTAGCAATTGTCAAATATATAGAAATAGGAAGACGGGTTTTAGCCGCGCTGAAAAACCACTGGTACAGGATTAATGAAGAGGTTTCAGACTGGAACCGTCTCCTTCCTCAGGGAAAAAAGAAATCATGCAGCTGTCTAACAGTCAAATGTTATAAAGGAGCTCCTCCTTTATAACATTTGACTGTTAGACAGCTGCATGATTTCTTTTTTCCCTGAGGAAGGAGACGGTTCCAGTCTCTGAAACGCGTTGTAAATGCTGAAATAAAAAAGAAACCTCTTCATTAATCCTGTACCAGTGGTTTTTCAGCGCGGCTAAAACCCGTCTTCCTATTTCTATATATTTGACACAGAGGGATTAGCAGGTAGTAGGCAACAGAATAGATTGTTCAATTATTTAAATTGTATGCATGGTTCTTATTGTTTGTTTTGGTAAAGTTAAACAATCATTTATCAACCCAACTGCCTAGAGTCCTTTTCCTGTTGCCTGGTTTTGCTACATACTGGGTAGCCCACCCTGTACACAAGTTAAAATGAAGCATAAGTCGCAATGTGAATTTCACTGTGCTACAATGCGGCCTAGCGTGCCTGTGCAACCACCGCCTGCCCCATCAAGTGCATCTGCGTGCTCTTCATCCTCTGTGACTGTGGGGACAGCAGTCACACATGGTTTTTCACACTGAACTTCCACTCCTTTACCCGCAACAGGGAGTGTGATTGGCAGGTCATCACTTGTTTTGGAAGTGGAAACAGAAGGTATTGTTGAGCTGTCAGACATCGAGAGAACCATCATTGGATGCAGGCTACATTATATCCACGCCTGCACCTTCGTCACAGATTGGCTGGACTACCTGCAGTTAATAATTGCATTCCAGAAATGGAAAGGAGAGTAGAATGCACATGTGTTGTACCTTGCTTGGCAGCAAAGGAACACTAACTTAGTATTCCAGACAATTTTAGGATGGCTGAAAAAGAGTCAGCTCTTTGGGCAAATTAAATAGCGTGGCAAAAGTGGACAGATGGGTACAGTGGCTGTGTTCTGTGGGTACCAGGACAGTAAAAGAAGCCTCACTTTCTATCCCTCCTAATGATCAAATGCAGCAAGGAATTCCCTGAGTTTGCTATAAAATTAGCATAGCTAAATGTGCATGAGGGTGTCATGCAGAGGTGCTGCACATAGCTTGGCACCAGTGGCACAATAAAGGAGTCCAACAGCCAGTTCTATGATGCCACTAAAAGGCAGTATTTTTTGCTATCATTATAGCTTATTAAAAACAGAGCAGGAGGGTGTCCTGCACAGGTACTAGAAATAGCTTGGCACCAGTGGGGCACTAATGGAATACAACAGACAGTTCTATGATGCCACTTAATGGCAGTATTTTTTGCTATCATTATAGCTTATAAAAAACAGAGCAGGAGGGTGTCCTGCACAGGTGCTAGAAATAGCTTGGCACCATTGGGGCACTAATGGAATACAACAGACAGTTCTATGATGCCACTAAATGGCAGTATTTTTTGCTATCATTATAGCTTATTAAAAACAGAGCAGGAGGGTGTCATGCAGAGGTGCTGCACATAGCTTGGCACCAGTGGGGCACTAATGGAGTACAACAGCCACTTCTTGTATGCCACTAAGTTTACTCAATTTTTGGTATTATAATGTATTAGTAACAAAGAGTTTGAGTGTGCAATGCAGGCAGACGTGCTGCTAATATCTTTGCACTAGTGGGACAATACAGAAGTCCAACAGCCACTTTTTGTATGCCACTAAATGACAGCATTGTTTGCTATCATTATAGCTTATTAAAAACAGAGCAGGAGGGTGTCATGCAGAGGTGCTGCACATAGCTTGGCACCAGTAGGGCACTAATGGAATACAACAGACAGTTCTATGATGCCACTAAATGGCAGTATTTTTTGCTATCATTATAGCTTATTAAAAACAGAGCAGGAGGGTGTCATGCAGAGGTGCTGCACATAGCTTGTCACCATTGGGGCACTAATGGAATACAACAGACAGTTCTATGATGCCACTAAATGGCAGTATTTTTTGCTATCATTATAGCTTATTAAAAACAGAGCAGGAGGGTGTCATGCAGAGGTGCTGCACATAGCTTGTCACCATTGGGGCACTAATGGAATACAACAGACAGTTCTATGGTGCCACTAAATGGCAGTATTTTTTTCTATCATTATAGCTTATTAAAAACAGAGCAGGAGGGTGTCATGCAGAGGTGCTGCACATAGCTTGGCACCAGTGGGGCACTAATGGAGTACAACAGCCACTTCTTGTATGCCACTAAGTTTACTCAATTTTTGGTATTATAATGTATTAGTAACAATGAGTTTGAGTGTGCAATGCAGGCAGACGTGCTGCAAATATCTTTGCACTAGTGGGACGATACAGAAGTCCAACAGCCACTTTTAGGATGCCACTAGGTACACTCAGTGTTTGCTAGTATAATGGCTTAGTAACAATGAGTTTGAGTGTGCAATGCAGGCAGAGGTGCTGCAAATATCTGTGCACTACTGGGACTATACAGAAGTCCAACAGCCACGTTTAGGATGACACTAAGTTCACTCAGTGTTTGCTAGTATAATGGCTTAGTAACAAATGAGTTTGAGTGTGCAATGCAGGCAGACGTGCTGCAAATATCTTTGCACTAGTGGGACAATACAGAAGTCCAATAGCCACGTTTAGGATGACACTAGGTACACTCAGTGTTTGCTAGTATAATGGCTTAGTAACAATGAGTTTGAGTGTGCAATGCAGGCAGAGGTGCTGCAAATATCTGTGCACTACTGGGACTATACAGAAGTCCAACAGCCACTTTTAGGATGCCACTAGGTACACTCAGTGTTTGCTAGTATAATGGCTTAGTAACAATGAGTTTGAGTGTGCAATGCAGGCAGAGGTGCTGCAAATATCTGTGCACTACTGGGACTATACAGAAGTCCAACAGCCACGTTTAGGATGACACTAAGTTCACTCAGTGTTTGCTAGTATAATGGCTTAGTAACAAATGAGTTTGAGTGTGCAATGCAGGCAGACGTGCTGCAAATATCTTTGCACTAGTGGGACTATACAGAAGTCCAATAGCCACGTTTAGGATGACACTAGGTACACTCAGTGTTTGCTAGTATAATGGCTTAGTAACAATGAGTTTGAGTGTGCAATGCAGGCATACGTGCTGCAAATATCTGTGCACTAGTGGGACGATACAGAAGTCCAACAGCCACTTTTAGGATGCCACTAAGTTTCCTCAGTGTTTGCTAGTATAATGGCTTAGTTATAATGAGTTGGAGTGTGCAATGCAGGCAGACGTGCTGCAAATATCTTTGCACTAGTGGGACTATACAAAAGTCCAATAGCCACGTTTAGGATGCCACTAGGTACACTCAGTGTTTGCTAGTATAATGGCTTAGTTATAATGAGTTGGAGTGTGCAATGCAGGCAGACGTGCTGCAAATATCTTTGCACTAGTGGGACTATACAAAAGTCCAATAGCCACGTTTAGGATGCCACTAGGTACACTCAGTGTTTGCTAGTATAATGGCTTAGTTATAATGAGTTGGAGTGTGCAATGCAGGCAGACGTGCTGCAAATATCTTTGCACTAGTGGGACTATACAAAAGTCCAATAGCCACGTTTAGGATGCCACTAGGTACACTCAGTGTTTGCTAGTATAATGGCTTAGTTATAATGAGTTGGAGTGTGCAATGCAGGCAGACGTGCTGCAAATATCTTTGCACTAGTGGGACTATACAAAAGTCCAATAGCCACGTTTAGGATGCCACCAGGTACACTCAGTGTTTGCTAGTATAATGGCTTAGTTAAAATGAGTTGAAGTGTGCAGAGGACAGGAGGGTACAGTGCCAGGATTGTGGGGCTCTGGGTAGAGGAATGGAAGCCTGCCTTTCTATTCCCTCCTAATGGGGAAATGCAGCGAGGAAATCCCTGACCTTAGCTACACAGACGCTGTCTCTGTTTTCAGGACCTGTTACCTATGGCTCTGACCCTGCCGGTACGAGCCCTTAAAAGGACTGATAGAAAGTGCTCTCCCTAAGCTCTCCAGCACTGTGTATGGAGCGCATACAGCTGTATCGGCGATAGGACTCAGGACGGAGCTGCGCCAGTGATGTCTGACACCAAGGACGCAGAAGGCAGATAATGGCGTCCTGGAGGAAAATGTCCGGTTTTATAATGCAGGGACATGTGACATGGACATCCTATCACACATGCCGTTGCTTCTCTGGCTAAAAGTCCACTTAGCTGTGTCTGTGTCTGGGATTGGCTGCCATAATGGCCCTCCCCACTACACGCGCGCGCTTAGGGAAGGAAGACAAGGGAAAAAAAAAAAAATGGCGATCGCCATTATACACACAGCAGTGATCTGAAGGCGCTGTTCCCGCACACTATACACTGAAATTTCATAATAGTGTGAGTCACAGAGTGACTTACACTATTACAGCGGAAAGCCAGCTAGGAATTAGCTGTTTTTTTGCTGCTAGAACCGTTCTCGAACGTTTCTAGAACAATCGAGCTTTTGCAAAAAGCTCGAGTTCTAGTTCGATCTAGAACAGGCCCCAAAATCACTCGAGCCTAGAACTGGAGAACCTCGAACCGCGAACCGCGCTCAACTCTAATCATTAGATAACTCAGGCAGACGTTCAGCAGAGCTTTCAGCAACAAAACCACAGAGGATTACAAACAATCTGCTTGCAACCTCGGCTAGAAGGAACTGAAAATATCACCAGCACAGTCCAAAGGAAGGAAGGGATATTTAAACACTAAGGGAATACTGATAATCAACAACTGGGTGGAAATTGAGCTCTTGCTGGGTCTAAAAGGGAGAGAGATTAATCCAACAAGAAAGCTACCTATACCAATGAATACTGACAGCAGGAACCATGGAAAGCCAGGGAGCATTCTGCACAGCCAGACGCTGTGACCTTCTGTGGCCAGAAACCACATGACTGTCTGTCCCACATGACACAGCCGTGACATTTATTTGAATAAACACTCCCTCATATGCCCTCGTTCACCAATTTATCATTAAAAATAATCCTGGAAGTTCCGACGTAATCCAGTTGAGGAAAAAACACTCTACCACATGCGTTCATTCACCAATTTATTAATGAATTAAATCCTGGAAGTTCAGATGTAATCCAATGGCATAATGTTTAACGACATCTATTGATTCCCATGGTATTGCGTTCTGAGATCTTTGACAGAACGCAGCTCCACAGGTCACCCTTGTGAGAAATTTCATACTGTCACGCTCACTGGCTCCCCTGCCATGCTTCCCGGCCCCCCTGCCATGCTCACCGGCTCCCCTGCCACGCTTCCCCGCTCTCAGGTCACGCTCCGTCACTCCCGTGCCATGTTTCCCGGTCCCCCGCTCCACAGCCTCCGTGCCTCATCACCTGCGGTCTCCAGGCAGCCCGGTCCCTGCTCCCGGTGCCCATCGGCAACGCTGAGCCAGCCCGGCACTCCTGCCTCCTGTGCACCGCTCCCTGCTCTGGCTTCTGGCACCCGGGCCTCGCGCATGCGCATTAGGGCGCGCACGCGGTCATTAACCCTCTCTTAAAGGGCCAGTGTCCTCCAACAGGATATTGAGGAATCAGGTACAGAGTATATAGGGGGATCCTTTACAAGTGGGTGGGGCCTGTTCTTCGTGTTTGCTAAGCTAGGAGTCAGGTCTCCTTGTGTCTTGTGCCATACTTACCTATCTCTCTTGTAGAGTCGCTCCTGTCTCGCCAACCAGTCCTGAAGATTCCCGAACCCAGAACGGTGACTGTCTGCCATCCCGTCAGTCCCTACCATCTCCAATCCCTGGATCCGTGTGGTGACCCACCTCCTCGCTCCGTTGGTTCCGGATTCTGCCTGACGTCATCTCGGCCTCCGAACCTGAGCTCCGTCACCCGGACTACCTTCAGAGACTCCGTGGTCCCAGGGACTTCTTCACTCCACTCCTCTGAACGGACTGTCCTGCTACCCGTAGTGCTCCGGCTACCGGGCACCTTGCCCTCGGTGAGGTGTTCAGCCCAGTGGATCCACCTCCTGGGCCTGCCCGTCCACCTGGTCCTAACACATACTGACTACTGACCGACAGCAACACCTATGCATCTTCCTTCTGAGAATCTTCTCAGAACAAGGCTCCATAGGTCCCTGAACATCAGCGGCAGTCCGGAAATTCTCACGAGCAGTGAAGTCAGCAAAAAAAAAATCCAATAAAGCGCTGCTTAAGTCACCTGAACACTGCAGTCACTCATAGGACACATTCGTCCTGCTGCTGGAATAGTGATGTTTCCTCGTCTTGTGCTGCTATGTGAGCATGAATTAGTTTATTTCTTTCAAATCCAAACTACTGGGAAAATGTTCTTTTTGTCTGGATAACCCCTTCATGTGCAGGGATGGATGCAATTTTCTTACTTTGGACTTTAAATGAAATTAAATAATGTGTGTTAACATTTTAAATAGTTGAGTCACAAGGGAACCACACAGTTTACTCTTTTCCATCCATAATATGTAAATCCGTGCTTATGCACTAATTAATTCTATGGTATACACCACTGACATGTTTTGTCCTTGATGTCCTTTTCTAAGTGCAAACATCCATCTCACATCCATGAATATGGTTGTATTTTTTTTCATACTTTTCTATTATGTAAGGAGTAGTATACCAATTATGGTTGCTCTTTGTAAAGACTGTATTGTATTGTACAGAAACATGATTCATGAAGCTGAAGATAAGCTAGTGCATATTCGACATAGAAAATTAAACATTCTCAACAATATAAATTCTTTTTTTCACTAAATCTATGCAGTCATATTTAAAATGAAGAGGAACTGCAGGCAAAGCTACTTTCATTTTTTCTACAATAGTGTTTAATTGCAAACTAATTATGATAAAGCGCTGTGACAGAATGTAGGTCTGGGACAATTATTCTACAATTATCTACTGAAAATATCAAGCAAAAATCTACTGCTCATTATTAGCAAAACCTTTTGTAAGAAGAAGAAAAGTTTTTACAATACTATTAGTGACCTTGAAGCAGACACGGAAAAGCACAGCGTGTGTTACATAAAACAAAAAGAAAATAACCTTATAAGTATCTGGAAACTCAAAACCCACAAAAAGAGTCACAGAGTGTAAATTTCAGAAATAAAACAAACCTGAAAAGACTCTACACAGGGCTGGCTCTAGCTTTTTGTGGCCCACGGGCGAAAGAATCTCAGTGGGCCCCATGCACATGCAGACACACACATACCAAATACGTACACATACAGGCATACCTACACATGTATATTATACATATTTGATGACAAATTCACAAAAGTACACATAAATAGGCATACAAATATGCACAGTCATATATAGATATACACACCATTCATGCACACACTAGAGATATTTTTATTATGTGGAAGCAAAAAGCAGCTTCACTGACCTCCCCCACTTGTCTCCCATCCAGGGCCTCCCAGGCCTGTGGCTGTGTGGGATGCACCTTGTAATTGCCATCACTAACAGACAAGGCCACACAGCTCACACTGAAACTGCAGTATATACATCACAGGGAAGGCTGGGGACAGACACATTACTGGGGCATACAGCTCTGGTGGAGGCATACAGCACTAGAGTGGGGCATTCAGCTCTTGGGAGGAACATACAGCTTTGGGGAGGAACATACACCTCTCCGGGGAATATATAACTCTGGGGGACATACAGCACTGGGGTAGGGGGAGATATAGCTCTGGGGGGTATATAGCACTTTGTTGAGGGGACATACAGCTCTGAGGAGGTATACAGTACTGGGGTGGTGAATCATACAGCTCTGGGGGGTAAACAGCACTTGGGTGAGGGGACATACAGCTCTGGGAGGTACATAGCACTGGGATAGGGGACATATAGCTCTTGGAGGTATACAGCACTGGGGAAGGGGAACATAGAGCTCTGGGGAATATACAGCACTAGGGTGGGAGACATACAGTTCTGGGGGGCTATACAGCACTGGGGTGTATACAGCACTGGGGTGAGGGGGCATACAGTTTTGGGGGGTATACAGCACTGGGATGGGGGACATTCAGCTCTAGGGTGTATACAGCACTGGGGTGGGGGTATACAGCATGTGGGGTATACAGCACTGGGGTGGGGAGACATACAGTCCTGAAGGGTATATCTCACAGGGGTGGAGGACATTTTTCTCTGGAGGTATACAGCACTGGGTTAGGGGGACATACAGCTCTGGAAGGTATTCAGCACTGGGGTGGGGGCTTACAGCTCTGGGGGTATACAGCACTGGGGTGGGGGTATACAGCTCTGGGAGGTATATAGCACTAGGGTGGGGGACATACAGCTCTGGAAGCTATACAGCAAAGTGGTTCAGGCATACAGCTCTGGAGGGTATACAGCACTTGGTTGGGGGGCATACAGCTTTGGTGGGTATACAGCACTGAGGTGGGGGCATACAGCTCTTGGGAGTATACAGCACTGTGGTGGGGGCATCCAGCTCTGGAGGGTGTATACAGCACTTGGGTGAGGAGACACACAGTTTTGAGGGGGTAGACAGCACTGGGATGGGGGACATTTAGCTCTGGGAGGTATACAGCAATGGGGTGGGGGTATACAGCTCAGGGGCTAAAAAGCACTGGGGTGGGGAGATATACAGTCCTGGGGGTATACAGCTCTAGTGTGGAGCATATTCAGTTCTGAAGGTATACAGCACTGGGGTAGGGGGACATACAGCTCTGGAAGGTATATATACAGCACTGAGGTGGGGGAACATACAGCTCTGGTGGGTATACAGCACTAGAGGGTATACAGCACTGGGGTGGGGGGACAAACAGTTATGAAGGTATACAGCTCTGGGGTTGGGGAGAAATACAACTCTGAGGAGGCATACAGCTCTTGGGGCTATATAGCACTGGAGTGGGGGATATACAGCTCTGGGGGGACATACAGCAGGACGCTGCCAACGATGTGGATCCTTTCACATCTTTGGGATGGGAACACATTGCGCGTTTGCTCCGCCAACAGATTAACTTTAATGCACCTGCACGCAATGTTGAGCAATGAACACTGCATGCAAGTGTGGATTTAAAAGGCTGGCAGCTAGCAAAGTACAGCTGCCAACCCAAGCACTGCGGTCCCTGGCAATCGGCCTGGGAGCCACAGAATAAATTACCACTCCTGCCAATGGTGAGTGGGCCCCTCATGGCACTCCAGAGCCCTAGCACTTGCCCTGGTGAGCCAGGTGCTCACATTGGCCCTGACTCTACACTCTCTGACTCTCATATGCAAGCAAAGCATATGAAAATGAAGAAATATGTCCAATGACTGTTGACCCTATATTAATTGGTAGATTAGATTAAATTTAGAATATGCAAGCCTATTGTATTCTCTTCTCTATAGGAAGTTGAACTGAAGATAATGATAAAACTGGTGTGGATGGGTTGAATACAAATTGTAATTACTCAGCAGGGTGGCTGACCCTTATTTAGCTTGTCTATAGTTCTACCACATTGTGTACTTCTTAGGGATATTGCTAAGGTCCTAAAAAATCAGAGGCCCAAACTCTAAAGAAAATGGCTTCTCATATATCTCCCCTCCAACTACTTAAAAAAATATCTATACATTTATAATTTTTGTATGCCACTGCCAGTGGCATACCATCTATGGTAGTATGCCATGCGACAGCTATGGCGCCCATGCACTGTGGGGGGTCTGCCAACCCCAGAGCCTACTTCAGATGGATGTGCATCCGAGGGCCTGCATCCAGCTGAAATGTAATGCAACAAAGAGACCCATCTGGTCCCTGCACTGCAAATATGCCCGCTGTTTAGGAAAATGCATATTCACTGCTCCCCTAGCCGATAATCCCACCCACCTGTTTAAACTGAAACCAATGCTATGAGGTGGGTGGGATTATGCATGTGGGGAGTAGTAACTATTCATTTTCTTCAATTGCAGTACACGTAATCACCCATCAGCCGGATTTCTGCAGATGCTGGGTTATCATGTGTGCTGCTATTAAACAGAATAACTATTCACTGCTTCTATGTCCAAAATCCAAGGCTTGGGAAGCAGCAAATATGCTGGCAGCTGATACCGATGTAATTGGGCACGTATGGCAGTGATGTCACATGTGCTGCGTTGCTTACATGCTATAGTCGGTTGCCGGCATCAGACGAGGACACCAAGCTCTGTGGCAGCAGAGGGGAGGTGAGTATAATCTTTTTTTGTTTTAGTGTGTGTGGCATGATGGGATCATATGTACCAGGATGGGGCCATGATGAGGGCCATGTACCAGGATGGGGTCATGTTGAGGGCCATGTAAGAGGATGGCACCATGATGAGGGTCAAGAAGCAGGATGGGGCAATGATGAGGTCCATGTACCAGGATAGAGCCTTGATGATGGCCATATACTGGGTGTCATAATAACTTTGGGATAGTGGAGAACAGGGGCTCCTAAACTGTCCCTCAAGTTAGGGGGCCCTATGCTATCCCTATTCTCAGGGATTCTGCTAATGCTGGAGAGTTCTAAGTCTCCTAACTTGCCCTACTCCTGACTAATGACAAAAAAAGACAGTTGCACTCTGTAATGCAATAAAATCACCTGTGGCTATTGGGGGATGGGTGCACACTCAGAAGACCTGACCCTATAATCTACACAAATAGATTTATGGCACTCCCAAACATGCAGTGTGAACAGGTGATAACTGAACATGACATACAATGACAAAAAAAGCATGCTAAAGCATGTAAACTGAATGTAAGAATATAGACATGCAATACTGGTCAAGGAAATCTAAGAAAAAACGGAGATATTTAGCATACAAAAATGGCTATTTCTAAATCTGCCCACTAACCACGTTAAGGCATATCTCGTAATACTGGATACCTATTCTGAACTAAAGCCTCTCTCTGGGTTTAAAAAACTCCATGCATATGTGCAAGTAGAAACCAGCTACTGGAGAATAAAATCATCTGTGGCTAATAGGGGAGGGATACATAGTCAGAAGGCATGACCCCATAATCTACATAAAAAATAAAAATGCATGTCTATATTCTTACATTCCTGCTCCTGATAAGTCCTGATCTAATACCCCCTCCACCTCCCCCAGAGAAGGACAGGACAAGAGTGTGTTGAAACTACGAGTAAAGACTAGGGAAAAAACAAAAGTCTGTCACACGGCACGCACACACACACACACAGGATAAGACAATAATAAATTCAAAAGGAAGACAAGAGCAGAAAGGAAGTACAAAACATCAGGGGTACACTCCACAACCAATACAAGCAGCACTAAACACATCTTTCACCAGAAAGAGTCTGGTACAACACACCTCACAGACCAACACAGAATAAACTATAGCTGGCATAGGTAGAAGGATTCCAACAATATAAATATGAGGGGAGCAGAAGTAATAGATTAATGGAGCAAGCAGAATAACAGAAATTAACTCTTGCTACCCTACCTATGAATTTGCACACAGCAGGTCGATGCCTGAGTCTGCCTGTGTTGATGCCAGACACAAAAGAAACCAAAGGGCAGAGTGTCAGAATCTGCAATCTGAACAAAGTTCAATAATGCCATGACAGTCGGCGAAGTTTGTGCAAAACTCCATGTGACACCAGGATAGGGCCATGATGACGGTCATGCACCAGAATTGGGCCATGATGAGGGTTATGCACCAAGATTTGGCCACGATGAGGGCCATGTACCTGAATGAAGACAAATATACCAAGAGGGGCCCAGGATGTGAAAAAAAAACCAGGATGAGGACATATATGCCAGGTTTTGGATAAATATACCAGGATGGGTCCATTTATACAAGGATGGGCCCATTTATACCATGATGGCACCAAATATACCAGAAGAATGAGGAGATATATATATATATATATATATATATATATATATATACACCAAAATTGGGACATATATTCCAGGATGGGCCCAGGATGTGGACATATACTAGGATGGGGTCATATATAGTAGATATACCCAGAAAGGGGACAAATATACCAGGATGAAGACAAATAAACCAGGATATGCCCAGGGTGTGGACATAAATACCAGGATGGGGGACATGACTTATATACCTGAATGGGCCCAGGATGGGGACATATATTCCAGGATGGGGCCAGGAAGTGGACCTATACCTGGAAGGGGTAAAATATACCAGGATGGGGACATATTTATCAGGATGGAGACATAATTACTAGGATGGGGGATAAATTTACCAGGAGGTTGCACATGTTGAAGGACATTAGAACATTATGGGGGACACTACTACATAATAAAAGTGAATGGGGCAACTTGTATGTCTTTATAGGATTTACAATGCTGCACTGGCCCATACATCTGACCAACATGCACAAACTTTGCATCGGGGCCCATCAACCTCTAGTTATGCCACTGGGTTACAGGTTCCCTTTAGAAATAAATCTGTAAGAATAATGGCCAGCCATCTATCTACTTTGTCTAGGGGGGCATGGCAAGCTGCACCATGTATTATGGCACATGAAACAATGTTATATACCACAATGTATTATGGCATGATATACAATGGCACACGGTGAGATGTATTATGGCACAGTGTTTTATGGCACATTGTTTTATGGCACCATGTATTTTGGCACATTACACTGTATAATATGTCACAATGCAAAAAGTATGATTTTGACCGCCACCATGCCGTGCACGCCCAGTGTGGTTTGCAAATTCCTTCTGTCGCCATCAAAATTCAGATTGGTGCTTGTTCACACACAGCCACCGCCTCCAGCTCCAAGGCATCATTATTTAAACACCACCTGCCTGAACCTTTTTCCGCCCTCATCCATGTTTGCTGGTCTGGCACTGTGAGGGCCAGTCCTGACATTGTGCTGGTGTGTGTGGTTCCACCACACACACTGGTACCTGGGCTGCCTTTATTCGCGGTTGTCAGTCCTGGCAGCATGGGAGCGGTTCAGACATGTCTCGGGTAAGTGTTGTTTTCATATGGTCCTGCTCATTATATGAGACCTTATGGTACATAATAATTTATAATATAGCGTTAGGGACCCCCCTATAGAGATTTTCCGAGATGGGGCAGGGGGGCTCAAATCATTGATCAATCATTTGCAAAAAATCTCATTGAATTGTTACAGTAGGAATGAATTTGTGAATATTACACTTTTTATTTCTTCATTGTTGCATGCCATTCATAAGCAGTGCTGGCTCCCCTCCTTTTTTGAGACCTCCTCTATGTATCTTCCAGGGTGTAGTGGTGTACTTCCTAAGTGTTGTCAGCCCTTGCATATATTGTGTAGGCTTTACTAATGTAGGAGGCCCACTCCTAATAATGGAAAAAAAATGGTTTTCTGAGGCCCACTTCTAAGTGTCTTCCAGGGTGTATTAGAGTTCCTCCTAATTTTTCGCAGGCCTTGCATGAAGTGCAAGGAGTCCCAGTACATAACAATTTTAACAGAATAATGTGTATGATGCTCTCCTTTATGTCTAAACAAGATACTGTATATCAGAGTCCCTCTTCCTGCTAATTTTGGCAATTCTTGCATTGTCCTCATAGATGTTGTGAGGTTCAGAGTCTCTCCTTCATAAATTAAAAAGGATGTGTCTGACCATGTCACACACATCACATGCCCAGATAACGCAGTAAAATGTTACCATTACATTTACCAGTTACATTTACCAGTGAGTGGGTTTAACTCAATTTCTCCCTCTACTTTGTCATGTATTGTAGTCAAAGGCAATGAGGAAATACTGTATTTTTCGGACTATAAGACGCACTGGACCATAAGACGCACCCTGGTTTTAGAGGAGGAAAATAGGAAAAAAAATTTAAGCAAAAAATGTGGTCAAGACACACTGTTATGGGGCGAGGATCTGCTGCTGACACTGTATATGTCCCCAAATTCTCTTCTAAGGTACCCCATCCTGGTAATGATACTCCTGCCTTGTATATGATCCCATCCTTGTATATATGTCCCTCATCCTGGTATAGCCCCCATCCTGATATATACCCCCATCCTGTTATATACCCCCATCCTGCTCATATACCCCCATCGTGCTCATATACCCCCATCGTGCTCATATACCCCCATCCTGCTCATATACCGCCTTCCTGCTATATACCCCCATCCTGCTATATACCCCCATCCTGCTATATACCCCCATCCTGATAAATACCCCCATCCTGATAAATACCCCATCCTGCTGATATACCCCCATCCTGCTATATACCCCCATCATATACTCCCATCCTGCTCCTATACCCCATCCTGCTCATATACCCCCATCCTGCTCATATACCCCCATCCTGATATATAGCCCCATCCTGCTATATACCCCCATCCTGCTCATAATATACCCCCATCCTGGTATATGGCCTGTATTCTATGGCACAGAAAAAAAATAAACGTTTATACTGACCTTTCCTCACTCCCTGCAGCATCGATCATCTTCCTCTCTGTGTCAGCAGCAGCGCCGCTGACCTGTGTGGAGCTGTTCTCCTGTAGCATTGTGATGTCCTCCTTTCTGCGGCCGCTGCTGTGTGTGGAGAGCGTGCACAGCGATGACGTCATCCCTGTGCTCACCGCTCTCTACACAGATCAGCCGGCTGACAGACAGGAGGACATCGCGGTGCTGCAGGGAACAACCGGTGAGTATACCGTACTTATTCACTGCCCCCCGCGCTGATGATGATGCGCGGGGAGCAGTGAATACAGCCGCACATGATCACTCCAGGCTGTAGTTCCCAGGGGTGATCATGCAGGCCGGCTATTTACTATGCATGCACCCCCCACCCATCATCCCTCCAACCTGTCAACGCCGGCTTCAGCGCTGAGAGATGATGGGCGGGAGGATGCATGCATATGAAATGAGCGGGCCCACTTGGTCACAGCAGGCGCTGCACAGCCTGCTCGTGCCGCTGATGACCCGCTCCACCGCAGCACCCTCATTCTTCGGAGACCTATATTCAGACTATAAGATGCACCCCCCACTTTCCCCCAACATTTGGGGGGAAAAAAGTGCGTCTTATAGTCTGAAAAATACGGTAAGATGAGGGATGGCCTGGCTGTATTCACGTTACATTTTTGCTGCATTTTTTGCAGCATTTTTTCATGAGTTTTATGCAAATTAAAAGCTTGTTTTTACAGTACCCGCAAACGCTTCAAGAAGTCACAAATAAAGTCACAATAAAGTCCCATAGGTTCATAAGGTGGCCAGGTTATAAAAGGACTGGCAGCATTTCTGGCTATAATGGATGCAAGTCAAAAGGAAGTTATGGAGGGTTTAAATAGTGCCCCTATCTTCATGAGGTAAAAAGGGATATGTCTAACCCTATGTGCCAGGTGTCCCCACATTGGCCAATACACATGTCTGCAAATGATAGCCTAAAGACTAATGCTGGTGTCATACGGGACGATCTATTGTGCGATTAGTTGCAATTAGTTGCCCGTGGCGCACAGTCGTTTACCCGTACTTACCTCCCAGGCGACCTCGCTGTGGGCGGTGAACATCCTCTTCCTGAAGGGGGAGCGACGTTCGGCATCACAGCGACGTCACTCGGCAGCCGGCCAATAGAAGCAGAGGGGCAGAGATGAGTGGGACGTAACATCTCGCCCACCTTCTTCCTTCTGCATTAGGCTGTGTTCGTCGTTCCAGAGTTGTCACACGGAGCGACCTGTGCTGCCCCGGGAATGACAAACAACCGGAGCACAGAAGGAGGATCGACATTTTGAAAATGAACGACGTGTCAACGAGCAACGATAAGGTGAGTTTTTTTGTTTGTTCACAGTCGTTCGGAGGTGTCGCACGGTACGATATCTCTGACGATGCCGGATGTGCGTCACGAATTTCGTGACCCCGCCGACATATCGCACGATATATCGTACCGTGTGACGCCGGCAATAGGATTAGTCTTTAGAAAATGGCTACCACTGCATTAGTCACAAAAAAATGAAGGCTTACACAAACACCACCAATAATGTCCAAGAGTGTAAGGAAGGGGCATGTAGTGACAAAATGCCAGATCAGAAAGGCATGCAGCAAACAATGATCTATCTGCCTCTGGGATACTTGTCCTATTTATTAGGCCTCTGACACACATCCATGCCGCCGGTACGTGTTTGCCATTTTTTGCACGTACCGGCGTCACAGAGACACGTTCAGCAATGCTACCCTATTGTAGCAGGCACACACACGTAAAACCACACGGAACGTGTGTCCGTGTGCGTTTGTACGTGTGTGCGTTTTTCTACACACTGACATGTCCACGTTTTCTCCGGCAGCATGGGTGTCACACGGCCCGCACCCATACCACACGGATGTAGTGTAGATGCGGTCCCGTGTGACACACGCCGGAGAAAACACACGTGTCAGTGAAAAAAACCCCAAAATATTTACTCACCTTTTCCAGCCCTCCTGTCTCTGCCGCTGCTGCCACTTGCTGCCGACCACCGCTCATTATGCTCATTTAATATTCACTTCACTGCGGCCGGCAGCAGCAGCAGCGGGGAGACGGCAGGGCTGGAGACCAAAGATCAGTACCACGGACAGCAGCGGGGACCACGTGAGTATGCAAATTACCGGTTCTACGTGTGCTATCGCGGAACACACATGGACCGCACGTACCCGAGACAAGTACTTACCATACGCAACACGCAGGGTAAATACGTGTCTCGCGGCACGTGCATGTTTTTAACGGAAGTGTGTTTCAGGCCTTAAGAAAAGTAAACAACATATGCCAATGGCGCATTCATAGGTATCTGTAGACATAACATCACCCCATTTGTCATCTCCCATTACAGAAGTATCTGAATTTACTGTAATCTCTATATGATATCCAGCTTTATATGATATAACAGCCTTAATGGATTTTCTGGCTCCATTCACATTCATAGGTGGGGTAATAGTGGTTATCGTGCACTGGTTGTACTCATTAAAAGACCAACAGGTGCACAATATTTGCTGATCTCACATGTCCCTGTAGATATCTATAGAGCTGACACTACCAGCACTGCTTACTTCTTGATGTGGAAGTGCGCAAAGCCAGAATAACCAACTAGTGCTATCCGTTTAACAACCAGTTTTTCATCATTGGTTGCAATATGGCTTCTATGATTTCTTCAAGTACATTTTGGCTCATTACCAGGGTCGGACTGGCCCACTGTGGCAACTGTACAGGGCTGTGGGGCCTCCTGTTTCTAAGGGCTAGCTTTTGCTGGTGGGCAGACTGAGCAGCTCATCAAGGGCCCCCACACTCTGGGGGGCCCCCAGACTTTCAATCATAAACGTCAGTTATCGTACAAGTTCTGTACGATCACTGTAGTTTTTGCAGTTGCAGAATGACCTTTTTTTATATCACAGTCATGTGACTCACCAAAATTCCTAACGCTGCTCTGTGAGAGTCCTCAGGCCTGCCCAGATGAGGTACGCAGGACCTGGAGATTGTGCTGCTATTCCACAGTTGCATAATGACTTTTAGTGACATCACAGTTATGTGACTCACCAAAGGTCCTAACGCTGCACTGTTGGAGTCCCCAGGCCTGCCCAGATAAGGTGAGCGCAGGACCTGGAGACTGCACTGTTATTCAAATGTATGCAGGTCTTTCAGTTGCGCATACATTTGAACAGTGTGGCGACAGGACTGAGGCAGATGAGCGCTGCTCAGCCCCCCACCGACATACCATCATCACCAGGGCCTGGGCTCTAAAGAAGAGGAGGAGGAAGCGCAGTGACAGGTAAGCACTCCAGAGGAGCCGAAGATGACATGTACAATGATTTTACAGGAAGAGCTGTGGTGGGGAAGGAGCAGTATTACTTTAAAAGGGACATTATGGAGCGGTGGAAGACAGTGGGAAACATAATGGGTCAGTTGGGGACATTACAGGGCAGTGGGAGACATTATGGGTCAGTGGGAGACATTATGACTCAATGTGGGCAGCTTTATGAAGCGAATTAGGACATTATAGGGCAGTGGGAGACATTATGGGTCAATAGTTAGGATTATGAAGCAAATTGGGACATTATAAGGCAATGGGAGACATTATGAATCAATAGGGGACATTATAGGGCAGTGGGAGACATTATGGGACAGTGGGGGACATTATTAAGTAAATTGCGACATTATAAGGCAGTAGGAGACATTATGGGTCAGTGGGAGACATTATGGGTCAGTGTGGGCTGCTTTATGAAGCAAATTTGGACATTTTAGGGCAGTCAGACATTATGGGTCAGTGGGGGGCATTATGAAGCAAATTGGGACATTATAGGGCAGTGGGAGACATTATGGATCAGTGGGGGACATTATGGGTCAGTGGGGGGCATTATTAAGTAAATTGCGATATTATAAGGCAGTAGGAGACATTATGGGTCAGTGGGAGACAGAACTTGTGTTTAAAATGGCACTGATGATAATATTAGTATTATTAGTATTGTGGTGTTTATTCATGATCATTATTGTAGTATTATACGTCCCTGTGTAGTAGTAATATGTGGTCTGGTCACGGAGTGCTGGTAATTGTCTCTTGTGTGTTCCATTATTTGGTCATTATGTGGTCTCGTCACAGTTTCACGGTATTTCTCCCTTGTATGTGGTTGTATTTTGTCACAATGTAGTGGTAATATGTTGTCTGGTCACGGTGTGGCGGTATTTCTCCCTTGTATGTGGTATTATTGGTTTTGGTATAGTGGATTGTGTTGTGTATGGAGGTTACTTTTTCTCTCTTTAAGAGGGAGTTTATTTGCAATAGAGAGTAAGTACTTGGACATTTAACCCTTCCTTGTTCTGAGACTATTACACTGCAGCAAATATGCACTTACAGAGGTTCTCCACTAAAAACAAATAATCACCTTTTCTAGGGCCATGTGCACACGTTGAGTATTTGGTCAGTATTTTACAGCAGTATTTGTAGCCAGGAGTGGTAAAATCAGAGAAAAAGTATAATAGAAACATGGGCACCACGTCTGCATTTTTCACCCACTTCTGGTTTTGGCTACAAATACTGATGTAACACTGACCAAATACTGAATGTGTGAACGTGGCCTAAGGATAAGTGATAATTTATTTATAAGTGGAGTCTGATTGCTGAGCCCTTCACCGATCTGCAAAATGTGCAACTTTTATCCCCCATTACACTGGAGTTCATGTCCGACTCGACCCCTGATCCATTCATTCACTCAGTGGCTGCCGTGTGCTGTTTTTGGCTTTTTCTGTCAGCCTCAAAGAGGATGAATGGAGCTGCGGCCACATATCCCACTTGCTGCTGCATTCTATAATGGGGATATAAGTGCCCTGTCGGGGATAAAAGTTCCCCATTCTTCTGATCGGTGCGGTTTCCACTGGTCTGGTTCCACCGATCAATAAGTTATCACCAGTGGCGTAACTAGAGTTCGATGAGCCCCGGTGCAAAGTTTGGACCTGGGCCTCCCTCCACGTACACCGACACTCAGGGTATGGGATAATCATGCTGACACTTGGGATATGGGATAGTGTGGCTGACACTGGGTTCTTTCCCTCAGCATCCAGGTCTCCCATGATCTGAAATCCCTTTTTCTATGAGCACTCAGCTTTCCTATGTTCTGATATCTTAAAATCAGCACCCACCATCCCCATGCTCTGCTATACATCTTTTTCTCAGCACCCTTTTTTCCCATGATATCAGAGCATGGGAAAGCTGGGTGCTGAGGGAAAGAGCCTCAAACCCATCCCATGCTTGTAGCTTAGTCCCCCTTCGTATATAGCTCTCCAAGTACTATAATGGCCCCCACATACCATTCCATATAGTATAATGGGTCCCCCATAATCTTTCATATATTAGAATGCACCCCCATAGTCCTCCATGTATTATAATTCATCCGATATTCCTCCATATATTATACTGCACCACCATAGTCCTCCATATATTATAATGCAGCCCCCACAGTCCTAAATGTTTTATAATGCACCCCCATAGTCCTCCATGTATTATAATGCAAATCCATAGTCCTGAATGTTTTATAATGCACCCCATAGTCCTTCATATTGTAGTGTATGTCGCGGGTGGAGGGGTTCTGGGAACGCTGCTCGCCTTGGGGAATCGCTGGCGCTCGGATCCGTTGCTTCTCCTCCTCAGTGTCTCGAGCACGGGGACGGACCCGGGGGCTCGAGCAGCGCCTCCTCGCCCACGAGTGAAAAGGGGGAGGTTTGGTGGTGGGATGTCGGTTGTGACGCCACCCACGGGGTTGTGTTGATGTGGGCACCACCGCTGCTGGTGACGGGGGTTCCCGGGTGCGATGGCAGAGAGCAGCTGAGGTGTTGGACCCTCCGTGGGTAGGGGCTGTTGGTCTCGGGGCCCCGGTTGGGGGTTGGTGAGTAGGGGATAGGTGCAGGTGCCGATGCGGGGAGGCAGCGCGGATGCGGAGCAGCGTTACTGTGCAGCGCTGTGCCGGATGGCACTGGTGTACTCACTCAGGTAGTCTGGTAAACCAAACGGCTAGATGGATGGGGCCCGCAGTCGGCTGCGATATCTTCACTCTCCCCGGATGGGTTGATGGTGGCTGTCATTCCCTGCACCTATGTTTAAGTGTTTGACCCCTTTGGATTCTCACGGGTGGTCCCCTGCTTGTACGTGTCAGGAGAGCCCGTTTTGCCCGCAGGCGCTAGCCCTTGATCTCTGGCCGTTGGCGGTGGCTCTTATCTGGACGGGTTGGGCTGTTGCCTTCTGACGGGACTTGGTTGGGAATGAACCCCTGAGGTCCAGACTGCAATCAGAGAATTCGACCTTTACGGCGGCTTCAGAGCCTAGTCGGGGTCTGAGTACCCTGTCTTGGTGCCTGGCTTCAATCCGCTCCCCGGTTCGGTACCGGCGGGCCAACGCCCGACCCCGGTCCTACGGTTCCGCAGACATCCACCTACTCCTGCAGACGGCCACCACCGCCTGCCGACCTTGCTGATGGTGCCTTGCCTTCGACCCAGACACACACAGTCTCTCCTCTCTCTCTCTACCTCCTCTCAACTTCACCTCCTGAAATTGACTCTAAACTACAACTACAACTTTTTCTGCCTCCAGGCCTGTGAACTCCTCGGTGGGTGGGGCCAACCGCCTGGCTCCGCCCCACCTGGTGTGGACATCAGACCCTGGAGGGAGGCAACAAGGGTTTTGTTTGATGGGTGTTCCTGACCAGGGGAGGGTGTGTGTGTGTATGTGATGTTATTCTGTGCATATTATGTGCATCACATATGCAGCCCCCATACCATTTAAGGCACTCTATAGGCCTCCATGTATAATAATAATAATAATATAATATATATTATATTATATTATAATAATGTTATATATATATATATATATATAATAATAATGTATAATGCGCACCCATAGTCCTCTATATATTATAGTGCAGCCCCATTGTCCTCCATGCTTTCTAAGGCAGCCCCATAGTCCTCCATATTGTATTATGCAGTCCACATACCGTTCAATGCACACCCATAGTCCTCTATATATTATAATACAGCTCCATAGTTCTGAATGTTTTATAATACACCCATAGTCCTTCATATTGTATTATACAGCCCCAATACCATTTAATGCACCACATATACTTACAATTATTATAATGCATCTCCAAAATATGTATAAGCATATTGTTTTACACAGCCCCCATACTGTGTAATGCACCCCCATAGGCCTCTGGCCACCGTGTACTCACAGATTTAAAAAAAAAACAAAAAAACAACAAATCCTCCAGGGGTGGGCTTGGACACCGAGAGCAAAGGGCCCCTGTGTAAGAATTGACCATGCTGCCCTCCTGAACCCTTCCCACACCTCCCCCTGCCTCTTGGGGTCTTCCATTTTACCATTTTAAATTTTGTTGTGCTGATCATCTTGCACTTGGAAAAAATAAAATCAGAGTTACTCCTTCTCACCAGGTCCAGTGATGTCTCTCTGCTGCTCCATCTATGTTTGCAGGCTGCAGTAATAATGTCACACGTGACCACTTTGGCTAATCACAGGGCTCCGCAACTGACATTATCTACCATGGCGTTACTGCTGAGCTCAGTGATTGCCTCCAGCAGTCACATGTTTTAGTCATGATTAGAGTTGAGCGCGGTTCTAGGTTCGAGGTTCTCCAGTTCTAGGCACGAGTGATTTTGGGGCCTGTTCTAGATCGAACTAGTACTCGAGCTTTTTGCAAAAGTGCGATAGTTCTAGAAACGTTCGATAATGGTTCTAGCAGCAAAAAAACAGCTAATTCCTAGCTGGCTTTCCGCTGTAATAGTGCAAGTCACTCTGTGACTCACACTATTATGAAATTTCAGTGTATAGTGTGCGTGAACAGCGCCTTCAGATCACTGCTGTTTGTATAATGGCGATCGCCATATTTTTTTTTTTTCCTTGTCTTCCTTCCCTAAGCGCGCGCGTCTTGTGGGGCGGGCCAGCATGTCAGCCAATCCCAGACACACACACAGCTAAGTGGACTTTTAGCCAGAGAAGCAACGGCATGTGTGATAGAATGTCCATGTCACATGTCCCTGCATTATAAAACCGGACATTTTCCTCCAGCACGCCATTATCTGCCTTCTGCGTCCTTGGTGTCAGACATCACTGGCGCAGCTCCGTCCTGAGTCCTATCGCCGATACTGCTGTATACGCTCCATACACAGCGCTAGACAGCTTAGGGAGAGCACTTTCTATCAGTCCTTTTAAGGGCTCGTACCGGCAGGGTCAGAGCCATAGGTGACAGGTCCTGAAAACAGAGACAGCGTCTGTGTAGCTAAGGTCAGGGATTTCCTCGCTGCATTTCCCCATTAGGAGGGAATAGAAAGGCAGGCTTCCATTCCTCGACCCAGAGCCCCACAATCCTGGCACTGTACCCTCCTGTCCTCTGCACACTCCAACTCATTATAACTAAGCCATTATACTAGCGAACACTCAGTGTACCTAGTGGCATCCTAAACGTGGCTATTGGACTTTTGTCTAGTCCCACTAGTGCAAAGATATTTGCAGCACGTCTGCCTGCATTGCACACTCAAACTCTTTTTAACTAAGCCATTATACTAGCAAACACTCAGTGTACCTAGTGACATCCTAAACGTGGCTATTGGACTTTTGTCTAGTCCCACTAGTGCAAAGATATTTGCAGCACGTCTGCCTGCATTGCACACTCAAACTCTTTTTAACTAAGCCATTATACTAGCAAACACTCAGTGTACCTAGTGGCATCCTAAACGTGGCTATTGGACTTTTGTCTAGTCTCACTAGTGCAAAGATATTTGCAGCACGTCTGCCTGCATTGCACACTCAAACTCTTTTTAACTAAGCCATTATGCTAGCAAACACTCAGTGTACCTAGTGGCATCCTAAACGTGGCTATTGGACTTTTGTCTAGTCCCACTAGTGCAAAGATATTTGCAGCACGTCTGCCTGCATTGCACACTCAAACTCTTTTTAACTAAGCCATTATACTAGCAAACACTCAGTGTACCTAGTGGCATCCTAAACGTGGCTATTGGACTTTTGTCTAGTCCCACTAGTGCAAAGATATTTGCAGCACGTCTGCCTGCATTGCACACTCAAACTCTTTTTAACTAAGCCATTATACTAGCAAACACTCAGTGTACCTAGTGGCATCCTAAACGTGGCTATTGGACTTTTGTCTAGTCCCAATAGTGCAAAGATATTTGCAGCACGTCTGCCTGCATTGCACACTCAAATTCTTTTTAACTAAGCCATTATACTAGCAAACACTCAGTGTACCTAGTGGCATCCTAAACGTGGCTATTGGACTTTTGTCTAGTCCCAATAGTGCAAAGATATTTGCAGCACGTCTGCCTGCATTGCACACTCAAACTCTTTTTAACTAAGCCATTATGCTAGCAAACACTCAGTGTACCTAGTGGCATCCTAAACGTGGCTATTGGACTTTTGTCTAGTCCCACTAGTGCAAAGATATTTGCAGCACGTCTGCCTGCATTGCACACTCAAACTCTTTTTAACTAAGCCATTATACTAGCAAACACTCAATGTACCTAGTGGCATCCTAAACGTGGCTATTGGACTTTTGTCTAGTCCCAATAGTGCAAAGATATTTGCAGCACGTCTGCCTGCATTGCACATTCAAACTCTTTTTAACTAAGCCATTATACTAGCAAACACTCAGTGTACCTAGTGGCATCCTAAACGTGGCTATTGGACTTTTGTCTAGTCCCACTAGTGCAAAGATATTTGCAGCACGTCTGCCTGCATTGCACACTCAAACTCTTTTTAACTAAGCCGTTATGCTAGCAAACACTCAGTGTACTTAGTGGCATCCTAAACGTGGCTATTGGACTTTTGTCTAGTCCCACTAGTGCAAAGATATTTGCAGCACGTCTGCCTGCATTGCACACTCAAACTCTTTTTAACTAAGCCATTATACTAGCAAACACTCAGTGTACCTAGTGGCATCCTAAACGTGGCTATTGGACTTTGCTATAGTCCCACTAGTGCAAAGATATTTGCAGCACATCTGTATGCATTGCACACTCAAACTCTTTTTAACTAAGCCATTATACTAGCAAACACTCAGTGTACCTAGTGGCATCCTAAACGTGGCTATTGGACTTTTGTCTAGTCCCACTAGTGCAAAGATATTTGCAGCACATCTGCCTGCATTGCACACTCAAACTCTTTTTACCTAAGCCATTATACTAGCAAACACTCAGTGTACCTGATGGCATCCTAAACGTGGCTATTGGACTTTTGTCTAGTCCCACTAGTGCAAAGATATTTGCAGCACGTCTGCCTGCATTGCACACTCAAACTCTTTTTAACTAAGCCATTATACTAGCAAACACTCAGTGTACCTAGTGGCATCCTAAACGTGGCTATTGGACTTTGCTATAGTCCCACTAGTGCAAAGATATTTGCAGCACGTCTGTATGCATTGCACACTCAAACTCTTTTTAACTAAGCCATTATACTAGCAAACACTCAGTGTACTTAGTGGCATCCTAAAAGTGGCTATTGGACTTTTGTCTAGTCCCACTAGTGCAAAGATATTTGCAGCACGTCTGCCTGCATTGCACACTCAAACTCTTTTTAACTAAGCCATTATACTAGCAAACACTCAGTGTACCTAGTGGCATCCTAAACGTGGCTATTGGACTTTGCTATAGTCCCACTAGTGCAAAGATATTTGCAGCACGTCTGTATGCATTGCACACTCAAACTCTTTTTAACTAAGCCATTATACTAGCAAACACTCAGTGTACCTAGTGGCATCCTAAACGTGGCTATTGGACTTTTGTCTAGTCCCACTAGTGCAAAGATATTTGCAGCACATCTGCCTGCATTGCACACTCAAACTCTTTTTACCTAAGCCATTATACTAGCAAACACTCAGTGTACCTGATGGCATCCTAAACGTGGCTATTGGACTTTTGTCTAGTCCCACTAGTGCAAAGATATTTGCAGCACGTCTGCCTGCATTGCACACTCAAACTCTTTTTAACTAAGCCATTATACTAGCAAACACTCAGTGTACCTAGTGGCATCCTAAACGTGGCTATTGGACTTTTGTCTAGTCCCACTAGTGCAAAGATATTTGCAGCACGTCTGCCTGCATTGCACACTCAAACTCTTTTTAACTAAGCCATTATACTAGCAAACACTCAGTGTACCTAGTGGCATCCTAAATGTGGCTATTGGACTTTTGTCTAGTCTAGTGCAAAGATTTTTGCAGCACGTCTGCCTGCATTGCACACTCAAACTCTTTTTAACTAAGCCATTATACTAGCAAACACTCAGTATACCTAGTGGAATCCTAAACGTGGCTATTGGACTTTTGTTTATGACACTCCAACTCATTATAACTAAGCCATTATACTAGCAAACACTCAGTGTACCTAGTGGCATCCTAAACGTGGCTATTGGACTTTTGTCTAGTCCCACTAGTGCAAAGATATTTGCAGCACGTCTGCCTGCATTGCACACTCAAACTCTTTTTAACTAAGCCATTATACTAGCAAACACTCAGTGTACCTAGTGACATCCTAAACGTGGCTATTGGACTTTTGTCTAGTCCCACTAGTGCAAAGATATTTGCAGCACGTCTGCCTGCATTGCACACTCAAACTCTTTTTAACTAAGCCATTATACTAGCAAACACTCAGTGTACCTAGTGGCATCCTAAACGTGGCTATTGGACTTTTGTCTAGTCTCACTAGTGCAAAGATATTTGCAGCACGTCTGCCTGCATTGCACACTCAAACTCTTTTTAACTAAGCCATTATACTAGCAAACACTCAGTGTACCTAGTGGCATCCTAAACGTGGCTATTGGACTTTGCTATAGTCCCACTAGTGCAAAGATATTTGCAGCACGTCTGCCTGCATTGCACACTCAAACTCTTTTTAACTAAGCCATTATACTAGCAAACACTCAGTGTACCTAGTGGCATCCTAAATGTGGCTATTGGACTTTTGTCTAGTCTAGTGCAAAGATTTTTGCAGCACGTCTGCCTGCATTGCACACTCAAACTCTTTTTAACTAAGCCATTATACTAGCAAACACTCAGTATACCTAGTGGAATCCTAAACGTGGCTATTGGACTTTTGTCTAGTCCCACTAGTGCAAAGATATTTGCAGCACGTCTGCCTGCATTGCACACTCAAACTCTTTTTAACTAAGCCATTATACTAGCAAACACTCAATGTAACTAGTGGCATCCTAAACGTGGCTATTGGACTTTTGTCTAGTCCCAATAGTGCAAAGATATTTGCAGCACGTCTGCCTGCATTGCACATTCAAACTCTTTTTAACTAAGCCATTATACTAGCAAACACTCAGTGTACCTAGTGGCATCCTAAACGTGGCTATTGGACTTTTGTCTAGTCCCACTAGTGCAAAGATATTTGCAGCACGTCTGCCTGCATTGCACACTCAAACTCTTTTTAACTAAGCCGTTATGCTAGCAAACACTCAGTGTACTTAGTGGCATCCTAAACGTGGCTATTGGACTTTTGTCTAGTCCCACTAGTGCAAAGATATTTGCAGCACGTCTGCCTGCATTGCACACTCAAACTCTTTTTAACTAAGCCATTATACTAGCAAACACTCAGTGTACCTAGTGGCATCCTAAACGTGGCTATTGGACTTTGCTATAGTCCCACTAGTGCAAAGATATTTGCAGCACGTCTGTATGCATTGCACACTCAAACTCTTTTTAACTAAGCCATTATACTAGCAAACACTCAGTGTACCTAGTGGCATCCTAAACGTGGCTATTGGACTTTTGTCTAGTCCCACTAGTGCAAAGATATTTGCAGCACATCTGCCTGCATTGCACACTCAAACTCTTTTTACCTAAGCCATTATACTAGCAAACACTCAGTGTACCTGATGGCATCCTAAACGTGGCTATTGGACTTTTGTCTAGTCCCACTAGTGCAAAGATATTTGCAGCACGTCTGCCTGCATTGCACACTCAAACTCTTTTTAACTAAGCCATTATACTAGCAAACACTCAGTGTACCTAGTGGCATCCTAAACGTGGCTATTGGACTTTTGTCTAGTCCCACTAGTGCAAAGATATTTGCAGCACGTCTGCCTGCATTGCACACTCAAACTCTTTTTAACTAAGCCATTATACTAGCAAACACTCAGTGTACCTAGTGGCATCCTAAACGTGGCTATTGGACTTTGCTATAGTCCCACTAGTGCAAAGATATTTGCAGCACGTCTGTATGCATTGCACACTCAAACTCTTTTTAACTAAGCCATTATACTAGCAAACACTCAGTGTACCTAGTGGCATCCTAAACGTGGCTATTGGACTTTTGTCTAGTCCCACTAGTGCAAAGATATTTGCAGCACATCTGCCTGCATTGCACACTCAAACTCTTTTTACCTAAGCCATTATACTAGCAAACACTCAGTGTACCTGATGGCATCCTAAACGTGGCTATTGGACTTTTGTCTAGTCCCACTAGTGCAAAGATATTTGCAGCACGTCTGCCTGCATTGCACACTCAAACTCTTTTTAACTAAGCCATTATACTAGCAAACACTCAGTGTACCTAGTGGCATCCTAAACGTGGCTATTGGACTTTTGTCTAGTCCCACTAGTGCAAAGATATTTGCAGCACGTCTGCCTGCATTGCACACTCAAACTCTTTTTAACTAAGCCATTATACTAGCAAACACTCAGTGTACCTAGTGGCATCCTAAACGTGGCTATTGGACTTTGCTATAGTCCCACTAGTGCAAAGATATTTGCAGCACGTCTGTATGCATTGCACACTCAAACACTTTTTAACTAAGCCATTATACTAGCAAACACTCAGTGTACCTAGTGGCATCCTAAACGTGGCTATTGGACTTTTGTCTAGTCCCACTAGTGCAAAGATATTTGCAGCACATCTGCCTGCATTGCACACTCAAACTCTTTTTACCTAAGCCATTATACTAGCAAACACTCAGTGTACCTGATGGCATCCTAAACGTGGCTATTGGACTTTTGTCTAGTCCCACTAGTGCAAAGATATTTGCAGCACGTCTGCCTGCATTGCACACTCAAACTCTTTTTAACTAAGCCATTATACTAGCAAACACTCAGTGTACCTAGTGACATCCTAAACGTGGCTATTGGACTTTTGTCTAGTCCCACTAGTGCAAAGATATTTGCAGCACGTCTGCCTGCATTGCACACTCAAACTCTTTTTAACTAAGCCATTATACTAGCAAACACTCAATGTACCTAGTGGCATCCTAAACGTGGCTATTGGACTTTTGTCTAGTCCCACTAGTGCAAAGATATTTGCAGCACGTCTGCCTGCATTGCACACTCAAACTCTTTTTAACTAAGCCATTATACTAGCAAACACTCAGTGTACCTAGTGGCATCCTAAACGTGGCTATTGGACTTTTGTCTAGTCCCACTAGTGCAAAGATATTTGCAGCACGTCTGCCTGCATTGCACACTCAAACTCTTTTTAACTAAGCCATTATACTAGCAAACACTCAGTGTACCTAGTGGCATCCTAAATGTGGCTATTGGACTTTTGTCTAGTCTAGTGCAAAGATTTTTGCAGCACGTCTGCCTGCATTGCACACTCAAACTCTTTTTAACTAAGCCATTATACTAGCAAACACTCAGTATACCTAGTGGAATCCTAAACGTGGCTATTGGACTTTTGTCTAGTCCCACTAGTGCAAAGATATTTGCAGCACGTCTGCCTGCATTGCACACTCAAACTCTTTTTAACTAAGCCATTATTCTAGCAAACACTCAGTGTACCTAGTGGCATCCTAAACGTGGCTATTGGACTTTTGTCTAGTCCCAATAGTGCAAAGATATTTGCAGCACGTCTGCCTGCATTGCACACTCAAACTCTTTTTAACTAAGCCATTATACTAGCAAACACTCAGTGTACCTAGTGGCATCCTAAACGTGGCTATTGGACTTTTGTCTAGTCCCACTAGTGCAAAGATATTTGCAGCACGTCTGCCTGCATTGCACACTCAAACTCTTTTTAACTAAGCCATTATACTAGCAAACACTCAGTGTACCTAGTGGCATCCTAAACGTGGCTATTTGACTTTGCTATAGTCCCACTAGTGCAAAGATATTTGCAGCACATCTGCCTGCATGGCACACTCAAACTCTTTTTAACTAAGCCATTATACTAGCAAACACTCAGTGTACCTAGTGGCATCCTAAACGTGGCTATTGGACTTTTGTCTAGTCCCACTAGTGCAAAGATATTTGCAGCACGTCTGCCTGCATTGCACACTCAAACTCTTTTTAACTAAGCCATTATACTAGCAAACACTCAGTGTACCTAGTGGCATCCTAAACGTGGCTATTGGACTTTTGTCCAGTCCCACTAGTGCAAAGATATTTGCAGCACGTCTGCCTTCATTGCACACTCAAACTCTTTTTAACTAAGCCATTATACTAGCAAACACTCAGTGTACCTAGTGGCATCCTAAACGTGGCTATTGGACTTTGCTATAGTCCCACTAGTGCAAAGATATTTGCAGCACGTCTGCCTGCATTGCACACTCAAACTCTTTTTAACTAAGCCATTATACTAGCAAACACTCAGTGTACCTAGTGGCATCCTAAACGTGGCTATTGGACTTTTGTATAGTCCCACTAGTGCAAAGATATTTGCAGCACGTCTGCCTGCATTGCACACTCCAACTCATTATAACTAAGCCATTATACTAGCAAACACTGAGTGTACCTAGTGGCATCCTAAACGTGGCTATTGGACTTTTGTATAGTCCCACTAGTGCAAAGATATTTGCAGCACGTCTGCCTGCATTGCACACTCCAACTCATTATAACTAAGCCATTATACTAGCAAACACTGAGTGTACCTAGTGGCATCCTAAACGTGGCTATTGGACTTTTGTATAGTCCCACTAGTGCAAAGATATTTGCAGCACGTCTGCCTGCATTGCACACTCCAACTCATTATAACTAAGCCATTATACTAGCAAACACTGAGGAAACTTAGTGGCATCCTAAAAGTGGCTGTTGGACTTCTGTATCGTCCCACTAGTGCACAGATATTTGCAGCACGTATGCCTGCATTGCACACTCAAACTCATTGTTACTAAGCCATTATACTAGCAAACACTGAGTGTACCTAGTGTCATCCTAAACGTGGCTATTGGACTTCTGTATAGTCCCACTAGTGCAAAGATATTTGCAGCACGTCTGCCTGCATTGCACACTCAAACTCATTTGTTACTAAGCCATTATACTAGCAAACACTGAGTGAACTTAGTGTCATCCTAAACGTGGCTCTTGGACTTCTGTATAGTCCCAGTAGTGCACAGATATTTGCAGCACCTCTGCCTGCATTGCACACTCAAACTCATTGTTACTAAGCCATTATACTAGCAAACACTGAGTGTACCTAGTGTCATCCTAAACGTGGCTATTGGACTTCTGTATAGTCCCACTAGTGCAAAGATATTTGCAGCACGTCTGCCTGCATTGCACACTCAAACTCATTTGTTACTAAGCCATTATACTAGCAAACACTGAGTGAACTTAGTGTCATCCTAAACGTGGCTGTTGGACTTCTGTATAGTCCCAGTAGTGCACAGATATTTGCAGCACCTCTGCCTGCATTGCACACTCAAACTCATTGTTACTAAGCCATTATACTAGCAAACACTGAGTGTACCTAGTGGCATCCTAAAAGTGGCTGTTGGACTTCTGTATCGTCCCACTAGTGCAAAGATATTTGCAGCACGTCTGCCTGCATTGCACACTCAAACTCATTGTTACTAATACATTATAATACCAAAAATTGAGTAAACTTAGTGGCATACAAGAAGTGGCTGTTGTACTCCATTAGTGCCCCACTGGTGCCAAGCTATGTGCAGCACCTCTGCATGACACCCTCCTGCTCTGTTTTTAATAAGCTATAATGATAGCAAAAAATACTGCCATTTAGTGGCACCATAGAACTGTCTGTTGTATTCCATTAGTGCCCCAATGGTGCCAAGCTATGTGCAGCACCTCTGCATGACACCCTCCTGCTCTGTTTTTAATAAGCTATAATGATAGCAAAAAATACTGCCATTTAGTGGCATCATAGAACTGTCTGTTGTATTCCATTAGTGCCCTACTGGTGCCAAGCTATGTGCAGCACCTCTGCATGACACCCTCCTGCTCTGTTTTTAATAAGCTATAATGATAGCAAAAAATGCTGTCATTTAGTGGCATACAAAAAGTGGCTGTTGGACTTCTGTATTGTCCCACTAGTGCAAAGATATTAGCAGCACGTCTGCCTGCATTGCACACTCAAACTCTTTGTTACTAATACATTATAATACCAAAAATTGAGTAAACTTAGTGGCATACAAAAAGTGGCTGTTGTACTCCATTAGTGCCCCACTGGTGCCAAGCTATGTGCAGCACCTCTGCATGACACCCTCCTGCTCTGTTTTTAATAAGCTATAATGATAGCAAAAAATACTGCCATTTAGTGGCATCATAGAACTGTCTGTTGTATTCCATTAGTGCCCCACTGGTGCCAAGCTATTTCTAGCACCTGTGCAGGACACCCTCCTGCTCTGTTTTTTATAAGCTATAATGATAGCAAAAAATACTGCCATTAAGTGGCATCATAGAACTGTCTGTTGTATTCCATTAGTGCCCCACTGGTGCCAAGCTATTTCTAGTACCTGTGCAGGACACCCTCCTGCTCTGTTTTTAATAAGCTATAATGATAGCAAAAAATACTGCCTTTTAGTGGCATCATAGAACTGGCTGTTGGACTCCTTTATTGTGCCACTGGTGCCAAGCTATGTGCAGCACCTCTGCATGACACCCTCATGCACATTTAGCTATGCTAATTTTATAGCAAACTCAGGGAATTCCTTGCTGCATTTGATCATTAGGAGGGATAGAAAGTGAGGCTTCTTTTACTGTCCTGGTACCCACAGAACACGGCCACTGTACCCATCTGTCCACTTTTGCCACGCTATTTAATTTGCCCAAAGAGCTGACTCTTTTTCAGCCATCCTAAAATTGTCTGGAATACTAAGTTAGTGTTCCTTTGCTGCCAAGCAAGGTACAACACATGTGCATTCTACTCTCCTTTCCATTTCTGGAATGCAATTATTAACTGCAGGTAGTCCAGCCAATCTGTGACGAAGGTGCAGGCGTGGATATAATGTAGCCTGCATCCAATGATGGTTCTCTCGATGTCTGACAGCTCAACAATACCTTCTGTTTCCACTTCCAAAACAAGTGATGACCTGCCAATCACACTCCCTGTTGCGGGTAAAGGAGTGGAAGTTCAGTGTGAAAAACCATGTGTGACTGCTGTCCCCACAGTCACAGAGGATGAAGAGCACGCAGATGCACTTGATGGGGCAGGCGGTGGTTGCACAGGCACGCTAGGCCGCATTGTAGCACAGTGAAATTCACATTGCGACTTATGCTTCATTTTAACTTGTGTACAGGGTGGGCTACCCAGTATGTAGCAAAACCAGGCAACAGGAAAAGGACTCTAGGCAGTTGGGTTGATAAATGATTGTTTAACTTTACCAAAACAAACAATAAGAACCATGCATACAATTTAAATAATTGAACAATCTATTCTGTTGCCTACTACCTGCTAATCCCTCTGTGTAGCAGTAATTGTGTGTTTGTGCGTGTGTGTGTGTGTGTGTGTGCGAACACGACTTACCAGTGGCGCATCAAAAGAGCTTCCAAGTTATCTACCTAAACATAGTCAAAACACATTACCCCCCCTGAATACCCTTGGTAGCTGAAGCCTCACAGATAATGCAGATGATAACAGTGTGAATGCAAACCACACAGCTCTGCAACACAGTCATGGAAATCTTGAAAAGCAACAGTCAATGCAAACATGTGTTGCTGTCCCTCTATGATTTAAACTGTACGTGACAATTTGACAGTGCAGAGGCAGCAAGTCTTATTGTCTAAATAGTCGGCCTACCCAGAACAGATATGTGTTTTGCTAATAAAACAAAGTGTTGCGTGCCCGCATTATTGTCTGGGCACAGCCTACCGTACCCGGGTACTGTGATGTCCAGTTGCCAGAAATACAGACTTTACGCTCCTCTCACGGTAAACAGTATAGACAGCACCGTAAGAATGTTGGTCTGTGGCACAGGATGCTTCTCACTGACGTTACAGTGCTCATCATCAAAGTACAACACAACTCCCCTCACAATTGAACGAACTGTTTCCGCGGTGGCTCCTTGCTGTAACACACACATTTAGCTTTTCCTTCTGTTCATAGACAGCATCTCCAAGTCCACACCCGAAGAGCAATTTTATATTGCTATAGTGACCAAAGGCAGATCCAAAAAAACAGCAGCCCCTTGTGTGTAGTCTGCAACAATGCATGCAATGAATGGCAAATAAGCATATTGCGTTGACAGTTGCTAAAGCTGAGCAATACACCTTCACGCTGTCAATTCATATCCATGTGATACTTCATGGAGGAAGTACTCAAAAGTGTGAGTGTTTGCCTTCTACTTACAGATTGTTGACAAATCTTACAGATTCCATGACTTGGGTGATCCTTTGCGATGTCCAAAAATTCACAGGCTAGGCAAGGCTTACAGCCCATGCGACCTGCATAGCCAACACGACTTCTGCTCAGAGTCAAAGTTGTGGTCCAGGATTCAGTTGTTGACGTGCTTCCAGTACTTTGTCTCTGGCCAGGAAGACGCAATGTAACCTCGTCGTCAGTAGCATCCTCCTCCACCTCCTCTGCTGACCTCATCGACTGGCTGACTTTGGTTTGACAGTAAGTGTGGTCTCCAACCTCATCAATAACCCTGTGTGTTTTCATTCCCCTCGTCCTGAGTCCTCCGAGAAAACCTCTTCCTGCCCTGACCAAATAGTAAAGTTGTCATTCCAATCAGGTATCTGTGCTCCTCATCATGTTCCCCATTGTCTCCACCAGGAGGATTGACTTTTTGGAAATGAGGGTGTAGATTAGGCTCAGCACCTTCTTCATCGGGGCCTGAATCCCACTCACAAAGCTTCTGGCCATCTGTGCAGATCATTTCCCCTGTCTCATGGAACTCGCTACCTCAACACGTCAGATTATCTGCTACACCCGCAAGCTTCAAACTGAATCTGAAAACTCATCTGTTCAGAAATGACTATAACCTTCAATGACACCACCACCATACGTACTTGACGCTCAACCTACACCACTCCTACTGTCTCCTCCCAAAAATCCTTTAGAATGTAATCCCGCAAGCGCAGGTCCCTCTTCCCTCTGTACCAGTCTGTCTATAGTTACTTGTATATGTATTCTGCATGTAACCCCCGTCTCATGTACAGCACCATGGAATCAATGGTGCTCTATAAATCAATCTATAATAATAATTATACTATAAATCAATAATAATAAAAATAATAATAACTTCCTTGTCTGTACTCATCATTGCAGCTTTTTAGCTGACCTCTGATTCGCAGGCTATAGTGCGACTGAACAGCTATGCAAACTCAACCATCTCTGTTACCCCATACTCAGCAGGGCTGGTGGAAACTTGAGAGCTGTTAGGAAGCAAGTGCGATTGGATTGACACCACAGAGGAATGTAGTATTTGGGATCTTGAAATTGGGGTGGAGGAGAGGCCACTTTATGGAGCACTTCAGATCCATTGAAGCAGCTGCTGTTTTGGCGTCATCTACATTTGTTAGCGATGGTTGTGTCCGTCAAAAAAAAGGATCATATCAGATTATCCATGGGAAGAAGTACACCTGTTCTTTTGGATGGTATTTGTTGTTACAAAACCTGTAACCTGAAGCCTGCTGCGGTTTCATTTGCGCCCAGGCGTCAGCTGCCATTTAGGGCTGTGCCTTGGGTTGTCCAGCTGGCTGCTTTCTCCTCCACGTCTAAGTGTGGAGAGGCAGCTAGTGCGCATGCGTGTGCCGATTTACCCCAGCCGCAGCCTAACTACAGTGTTTCGCCTAGTGAGTATGCTCAGCCTGACTGTGCCATTGCTGAGGCTAAGTCTTCATTTCGGGATACAGCGCATGCTCCCACACTTAGTGCGAAAAGCCTCTTTGCACAGGTACTTGCACTCCGTGCCGGGTCTAGGTCCTGTGTTGTGCCTAGACACCATAAAGCTGATAGTCTTTTTTCAGACACTGTATTTCATGCTACTGAGCATGCTCAGGCACTTACTGCATCAGAGACTAGGTCTGGTAATGAACTCTTTGGCCCTGCCCCTGATGTGGGGGTCCCATATAGACCACAGGGCATCAGGTGTCCTGACAATGTGGCAAGGCCACTCCCAAATGGCTTGCAGAGGCCCGCCCCTATGACTTGTCACCGCATTATTGATGGTCAGACGATGACTGGTGAGGTGTTTGGGTCATGGCAGCCACGAGGTCATCATTGAAGTTGCGGTTCCAAATAGGACGCTAGTTATGCCATTCATGACATGTCACTCTGCTTTTGTCTCCAGGAGGTGCATTGTGGTCCACCCTGGTTTGGGGCAGACCCAGGTTATAAAACGGGCTGGAGCCAACAAGGAGGTGCGCAGTCTTCTATTATGCTCCGAAAGAGCACACCTCCATGTGTTGAACCCATTGCGGCTTTAGGCCAGAGGTAGGCAGGGATAAGGTGTCGATGCAGGCCACCACCACAGTTGGTAACGCAGAACGGTTAAGACCAGCTCCTGTCCTACCAGTCCTGCTTGTGCAGCCCAGTTGCATTAACAGGCCTGCTGCTGCTGATGCACCTGCTGTCCACAGGTGTGGCCCCTACGCACACGGTCAGCGTACTCAATGGCCCCTGTGTTGTTAACAGGGAGTTCCTGGGCTGGGTGGGCATGTGGACCCTGTGACGCTAACAGGGCTCCCAGTCTCCAGATCCGAATGGCGTCTAACTCGGTTCAGGCTGCTATTAGTTTCATAGCCACACAGCTCTGTATCCTCCACCAAACCTTCCAGTTGCCAACCTCTCCTTTTCCATCTGGGAGCACGGTAGACACTGACTGCTGATGGGGATATATACCTTTCTCTTTCTTTTCTTATTAATTTTCGGTATATAGCGGTAACATAGTATATACCACCTTATCCAAATCTGCCAGTCCCACTGTAACAGATGGTGTTTCTTCAGCAAATGTTACTGTTGCTTAACCACCAAATCCACGGACAAAAACTTTTTTCCCCTTTCCAACACATCTGTTCTCCTTTCCACCAGCATCTGTCCTTTTTCAACTCATTTTGTATATGACCAAAAGTGCAACTCTGCAGGGACACCGTACTCAACGCCATCTCAGCACAGCAGCCAGCCCTCGGTCCCTCAGATGTGGACAAGTAAAAGACCATTACCTCCTATCCATGACAAAGCGTTTAGATTCACTCTGTGCAGCACTGGTGTTTAGTGGAAAAGCAGATCTAAGATTGCGTACCACCTTCTGCAGATACTCCTGTATACGTGCGTCCATTTCTATGGCAGGAATTATTTTGCCAAATTTTGTCTTGTACCGTGGATCTAACAGTGTGGCAACCCAGTAGTCAGGATTACTTCGAATTCGTACAATCCGAGGGTCATGTTGTAGGTAGTGCAGCAAGAAGGCGCTCATGTGTCTTGTGCATCCAGGAGGACCAAGTCCTTGGTGTGTTGGTGGCAGAGAGGTGAGAATCGTGCCTCCTTCCTCTGCCCTCTCCCCACAACCTCGCACAACCGAAATGTGAGCAATCTCTCACTCATCTGCTGAGTCTTCCATGCCCATCGCCAGTTCGTCCTCCATTTCTTCATGGGCTCCTGCACCTTCCTCAACACTTTTTTCTGATACTATGCGCCCTTGTTAATCCCTCTCCCTCACCATGACTGCCATCTAGGTGCCGCTAACCATCTGGACCTCGTAGATCTTGTTATCACTTCCGCATATGACTCCTCCTGTACTTCCTCCCCTTCCTCTTGTCCCAACACCTGACTCCGAATAATAATTACAGTGTGCTCCATCATGTAGATGACCAGAATTGTCACGCTGAGAATGGCATCGCCAGTGCTAAACATCTTCGTCGAAATTTGTAAACTGTGTAGAAGGGTGCATAGGTCCTTGATCTGACACCACTCCAGCAGCGTGATCTGCACCACCTCTGGATCAAGTTATCCCAGGCTATATGTCATAACGTATTGCAGCAGGGTTCGGCGGTGCTGCTACAAACGCTGCAACATGTGCAGATTCAAATTCCTGCGTGTCGGCACATCGCATTTCAGGCGTTTAACCACCAGACCTAAAGACTTCTGTAGCGACGAAAGTTGTTGAGCTGCTGTGTGCGCACGATGGAAGTGAGCACATAGCGAGCGTGCCCGCTGCACAAGGCCATGTAGGCCGGGATGGTGTTTTAAAAATTGCTGGAGAATTAGGTTCAACATGTGAGCCATACAAGGCACGTGTCTCACATTGCCCTGACGATGGCCTGCAGCCAGGTTTGCATCATTGCCGCACACGGCTGTTAAGTCACCAACGGAGTCCGCTCCGTCAATTTGTACTCCGGTCGCCAGGTGACAACGTGTTCCTTTCATGCATAGTGCTGATGATGGGAGAGGAGTCGATGCCAGCGGCGCAGGTGGACGCAGGTTATGCTCACCCACTGGGCTGCATTACCTTGACAGATGCAGAATCTCTGGCTGAATGTAGCTGGTGGGTATCTCACAGATGAAGTACCATCATTCAGCTACAACCAATGGGAAGACAACACACCGTTTTTTATGCCCATCCTGTCTGCAGACCACTGCCAGACATAGCTATGAACCTCTGCTTACTTTTACCCCCAGTTCAGTTTTATGATTTTGTGTGCTTGTTACCTGACTACTTTTCCTGCTTGCTGTTTATGTACCTTGTTGGCCGATCCGCATTTCACCTCTGCTTGTTTTCTGATTAAGTCCTGGCCGTCCCATTCTGTTCCTGTTACTCAATTATTGTTTTGACCCTGCCTGACTACTATTCTCTGGAACTGCAGCCTTCCACAGGTATTGATCACCTTGGGCCCTGTGTAATTCCTAATCCCTGTATAGGGGTTAAAGGGTTTCAGGGTTCTAGGGGTCCTCCTTGGTGAGTGGCTTCCCTCTAGCCTATCATTTACAGCCCATCTGAGTGTGTGGATCAAGGAAGGCGTTACACCGTGCTCTCTGCAGAAGGCCATGTGGGCTAGGATAGTGCTTTAAAAATTGCTGGACAACCAGGTTCAACACGTGAGCCACACAAGGCACGTGTGTCACATTGTCACAGCGAAGGGCCGCACCCATGTTTGCATCATTGTCGCACCCGGCCTTCCCTGGCTGCTGGTTGAGTGGAGACAACCATTGATGAAACTCGGTCTCCAGAGCTAACCGTCCACAACTTCTCAGCGGTGTGACTCACATTTCCCATACATTTCAAAGTAAACCTTTGACCGCCTGATGGCATTGAGCTCTGCTGCCAGCATAGTAAGGAGGTGTGTGGTATTCCTTGTGCGCAGTTACAAGGAAGGGTGGCCTGACCACACAGGGTTTGGGCCAAGGTGGAGGACCCACACAAGGTTGAAGAGGCAGAAGCAGTGTATTAACTTCTACATACAGAAGGATTGACACAACTCGTGGGGACGGCAAGACTTGTACAGCAGACCCTTCTCCATCTCTCCCCACAGTAACCCATTGCCCAGTCAGCGACATGTAACGCCCCTGTCCATGCTTACTGGGCCAATTATCTGTGGTGAAATGCTCCTGTTTCGCCCGGGGACCAGGGGTACTCAGATCCGGGCCACAGAGTCACTTCTGCGGGTATCACGGTGGCGTGACCCGGTCTGTGATCCCAGGCTCCACAGTAAAAGGGGGTTTTGTTAGGGGAGATTGTCCGTGACGCCACCCACGGTTGTGGTGATGGTGGAACACCACCGCTGCTCTGGAAGGGGATCCCGGGAGCGATGACAGGGAGCAGCGTAGTTGTTATGTCCCCTCCGTGGGTAGGGGGGTTGGTTGTCCCGGGGCCCAGTGATGGGGTAAGCAGGGGGCAGGGCGCAGTGCTGCAGTGCGATGCCCGAGGGCACGGGTGTACTCACAAGAAAGTCACACGGAGTCACTGGTGAACTAGAATTGCCGGTGTCCGCAGCCTTTGGTACGGGGTGTTAGTGTCCCACACACGGTGCAGCAGCCCTGGTTGTTCTTTCCCTGCAGCAAGTGTCTTTCTCTCCACTCTCTTCCACTGCTCCTCAGCCGGGAACGGGGAATCCACTCCCCTGTAGTGATCCGGGTACCCAGGCACCGAGGGGCCACCGCACGGCTCCGGCTACCTGTTCTGGCCCCTTCCTCACTACGGCCTGTCCCGGCCCTCTCAGAGCACACTTCACTCCCAGCCGGGAGCTACAGCTTCAGACTTCCGTCCTGTCTGCCTCCACACACTCTCTGCTCCAGCCCCTCCCCTCTCCTCTGCTTTTCCCTTACACTGGGGGCTGTGGCTTGTCTGGCTGCACCGGTGTGAGATCAGATTACCAAGGAGGATTAACTCTTTATGTGACAACCTGGCTGTGCCAGGGCGTCACACACCCCCTTGGTAAAACACGGCCCGTCCTCGGGCCGGCTAGGCACCGACATTTTATTAAACTGGAAAAGATAAAACATCAAACACAAGCATGTTCAATCCTCCCACAACGGGATGCACATTACTTTAACGTTGCAATAACAGTCAAACACTTTTAATAATAACTGTGTAACGGGTCCTTTAGTCACCCACCCAAACAACCTAGCCTTGGTGCTGCCCCTAAAACCCAGGCAGCACCCCTTGACCCCAGTCCAGAAACGGTTCCAGGTTGGTCAACGGGACCGGTACTTCGCTGCCGTTGCGGCCGGGCGGACTGCCGGAGCCGACGTCATCTCCGTCGCGGCCGGGCGGACTGCCGGGGCCGGTGGCAGGGTGGTGACAAAGGTGAGGCCTGGGGACCCCAGGTCTGGGTCCTCCCCAACAGGCGCTGCGGGCTCCGCTACCGGTAACAGGGGTAACGGCTCGGTGCATCGCTACGGCGGCCTCTTCCAGGAACCAAATGCTGGCAGAGTCCTGGCGTCCCTGCTTCCACAGTCTTTGTTACATAAGCTGCAGTTCCTTCTTTCTGCTCCCCCTTGGTACTCGGGAGCAGTCCTTCCAGCAACTTTTAAAGTTTCCCTTTCGCTTCCGGTCCTCCGGAGCTTCACTTCCGCCCGCGTTCTCGGGGGGGCGGAGCCTCTTTTTTGCGCCCAACGCTTGGGGAAGAAGGTGCTGGGCGGGAGATTTTCGCGCCCAAAATGGCGGCAAAGATGGTGACTTTAAGATTTTTGCAGCGGATCACCGCTGACAGTCCAGAATAAGGCGCACTTCCTCCAGGTAACTGGATGGGTTCGATCCTGTTCGTGACGCCAAATGTTTCGCCCGGGGACCAGGGGTACTCAGATCCGGGCCACAGAGTCACTTCTGCGGGTATCACGGTGGCGTGACCCGGTCTGTGATCCCAGGCTCCACAGTAAAAGGGGGTTTTGTTAGGGGAGATTGTCCGTGACGCCACCCACGGTTGTGGTGATGGTGGAACACCACCGCTGCTCTGGAAGGGGATCCCGGGAGCGATGACAGGGAGCAGCGTAGTTGTTATGTCCCCTCCGTGGGTAGGGGGGTTGGTTGTCCCGGGGCCCAGTGATGGGGTAAGCAGGGGGCAGGGCGCAGTGCTGCAGTGCGATGCCCGAGGGCACGGGTGTACTCACAAGAAAGTCACACGGAGTCACTGGTGAACTAGAATTGCCGGTGTCCGCAGCCTTTGGTACGGGGTGTTAGTGTCCCACACACGGTGCAGCAGCCCTGGTTGTTCTTTCCCTGCAGCAAGTGTCTTTCTCTCCACTCTCTTCCACTGCTCCTCAGCCGGGAACGGGGAATCCACTCCCCTGTAGTGATCCGGGTACCCAGGCACCGAGGGGCCACCGCACGGCTCCGGCTACCTGTTCTGGCCCCTTCCTCACTACGGCCTGTCCCGGCCCTCTCAGAGCACACTTCACTCCCAGCCGGGAGCTACAGCTTCAGACTTCCGTCCTGTCTGCCTCCACACACTCTCTGCTCCAGCCGCTCCCCTCTCCTCTGCTTTTCCCTTACACTGGGGGCTGTGGCTTGTCTGGCTGCACCGGTGTGAGATCAGATTACCAAGGAGGATTAACTCTTTATGTGACAACCTGGCTGTGCCAGGGCGTCACACTCCCTGTCACACAGAGTTTCTCAAGGAATCAGTGATGTTTAGTGCGACATGCTGGTGTAGCGCGTGCACGCCTTTGTTGGAGGAGTGGCGCCTGGGCATCGGCTCTTGGGGCACTGCGATGGGTATAAGGTCTCGAAAATCCTCGGTTAAAAAGGTTGGAAAGGCAGCATTTTGGTAGCCAACAGTTTGCAGATGCTGAAAGTCAACCTCCAAGCCATGTCATGCCCTTCTAAAAGCATGTAAAACACAGCGAGGGGACTCCAACCACAGTCTCCCTCGTTTCCACTAACTGGGCCACACACACCCCACTTGACTGGTATCAGTTGACCCCCCTTTTGAAAAAGAAAAAGATGCTTTGCATGAAGCACTCTCAAAAATACGCGTGTCTTTCCCGGCCCCTGGCTGACCCAGGGGAAGAAAAGTCCTCTGAGAGCCATGACTTGTTCATCTTGGTTCTTTTAGAAACACAGCGAGGGGACTCCAACCACAGTCTCCCTCATTTCCACTAACTGGGCCACACACACCCCACTTGACTGGCATCAGTTGACCCCCCTTTTGAAAAAGAAAAAGATGCTTTGCATGAAGCACCCTCAAAAATACGCGTGCCTTTCCCGTCCCCTGGCTGACCCAGGGGAAGAAAAGTCCTCTGAGAGCCATGACTTGTTCATCTTGGTTCTTTTAGAAACACAGCGAGGGGACTCCAACCACAGTCTCCCTCGTTTCCACTAACTGGGCCACACACACCCCACTTGACTGGCATCAGTTGACCCCCCTTTTGAAAAAGAAAAAGATGCTTTGCATGAAGCACTCTCAAAAATACGCGTGCCTTTCCCGTCCCCTGGCTGACCCAGGGGAAGAAAAGTCCTCTGAGAGCCATGACTTGTTCATCTTGGTTCTTTTAGAAACACAGCGAGGGGACTCCAACCACAGTCTCCCTCGTTTCCACTAACTGAGCCACACACACCCCACTTGACTGGCATCAGTTGACCCCCCTTTTGAAAAAGAAAAAGATGCTTTGCATGAAGCACTCTCAAAAATACGCGTGCCTTTCCCGTCCCCTGGCTGACCCGGGGGAAGAAAAGTCCTCTGAGAGCCATGACTTGTTCATCTTGGTTCTTTTAGAAACACAGCGAGGGGACTCCAACCACAGTCTCCCTCGTTTCCACTAACTGGGCCACACACACCCCACTTGACTGGCATCAGTTGACCCCCCTTTTGAAAAAGAAAAAGATGCTTTGCATGAAGCACTCTCAAAAATACGCGTGCCTTTCCCGTCCCCTGGCTGACCCAGGGGAAGAAAAGTCCTCTGAGAGCCATGTCCACATTGTCAGTGGACAGACGCGTATGCTTATCTGCCAGCAGACCCCCAGCAGCACTGAAGACAGGTTCCGAGAGAACGCTGGCTGCAGGGCACGACAAGATCCCCAAGGCGTACGTGTCGAGCTCAGGCAATTTATCCAGATTGGAAGCCTAAAATGAGCAGGGCTCAAGTTGCACAGTAATGGCATCGATGTTTCCTTGCATTTACTCATATATCTGTGTCTCCTCTTTTTCCTTGGCCAGCTCTTTTGTTTTCGCATGAGTATATGTCCTTGTCACTTTCCCATGTGTTTGTGTTGTGTTGTGAGTTATTTATCACCTTTTGGACACCTTTGAGGGTGTTTTCTAGGTGTTTTTCTGTGCTTGTGATTGCCTGCCATTGTTTCCTATGCAGTTCGAGTTCGGTTCGTCGAACGTTCGACGAACCGAACTCGAACGGGATCTCCGTTCGGCGAACCGACCTCGAGCCGAACCGGGACCGGTTCGCTCATCTCTAGTCATGATATCATTGCTGCAAACATAGATCAGAGCAGTAGCAAAGAGGAATTGCTGTTTCTGAGGATAAACACACACACACATACAAATGTACGTATACTATGTAAACACACACACACATACACACGTATGTATACTATGTAAACACACACACGTACATATACTATGTAAACACACACACACACAATTATATTCAGTACAAGCAACATAGGTATGTGTGTAAAAGCAAACAGACAGATCCAATAAGTATATACTCACCACTCTGATGACCTGTGTAGTTATTCTTGCTCTTCCTCTCCTGCTGTGGATGTGGAGTGGCCTCCATCTTCCTGCTGATCTCTCATCTCTGACATCCTCTCCTGCAGAAATCAGCTGCTCCTCTTTAGCTGCGGCCTCCATCTTCTTCCCGGGGAGGGGCAGAGTGTCCTGCAGATCTGCACGGGAACATAGGAGGGTCTCTTATTGGTTCCGGGGCTGATCGGCACTCTGCAGCTTCCTGGTGAGTGTCGGACCTCAGACATATATAATACTTTATTGCATGGCCCTCCAGCTTAGTTGTGAGGGCCCCCTCCCCGGTACAATAATTGCACAAGCTGTCAGCCACTGCAGTGCACTATCCTCACCTCCCCTCATTGCTCTGGTCTGCGTCCTCCTGTCCTGTGCTCTGTTGTTTCATCTCAGCAGCGTGCAGTGATGACGTCACCGCGCTCTGCGAGTGCAGGCACAGGGGGAGAATGAAGAAAAATGGCGCTCCTCTCCATTTTTCTTCATTGCTCTGTGCGATGACGGGTGAAGGGGGCCCGGTTCTCTTCGCCAGCGCTAACACCGGGCTCCCCTGACTCACGGATGCATACCGACAGTGTGGTCAGCCACTGATCAGCGCAGTTCCTCTCTTACAGAGAGAAGCTGGCTGCTGATTTGCAGGGCGGGCCCTATAACCTCGCGGGCCGGTCGCAGTCGTGACCTCTGCGACCGCGGTAGTTACGCCCTTGGTTATCACCTACCTAACCTGTGGATTGGTGATAATTTGTCACCAAAGATCCCCTTTACTGCGCACTACTGTAGCAGTACTTCAGTTATGGTGCCCAGGAGATGGGCAGGAGCTGCCTGTGCTTCACAGTCAGTGCTCCACTATAACGGGGATAACGGCCAATAGGTATTTACATATAGCTGTAGGGTGGGCCCCTGGAGTTAGATCCCCTGGTGGGCCCCAGACACCCCAGTCCGACACTGCTCATTACCATCTCTCAGAGCTGAATGAGGCTCTCATGATAAAAAAGGTTGGGGGCCACTGCTGTGTAGCTGCACCACTGTATAGAAGAACTTACTTATGCAATTCTTGTAGTCAAGAAGAGGCAGAATTAATTTTTCTGCGTGAACTAAAATAAGTATGCATGATTCAGACATTATAAGTGTCACTGCCTAGACTACATGTACAGCTAACAAAGCCGAAATGTTATAAACCTTACATCCAATTACTACTAGCTCTAAAGAAAATCTTGTTACCAGGGAAACTGAGACGACTTCCTGCTGTTAAGGATGATTTTAGGTATAGAGGCAGTGAAGGTTATAGTGGCACGGAGTGGCAAAAATACTTTATTTTGTGATTTTGTTGGGGAAGCTTTGGATTCTGTCTTGTCAAAGAATGCCTTTATGTTTTTGGAGCAGTGGTACGTACATTGCGGGGGTACCGCGATGGGTACCCCCGTGTCTTGCGTGATGGCTAATCATTTTTTAGGACATTTTGAGAGCAAATTTGTTTTTGATAATTCTAATCCATACTTGAAATATATAAGGCATTATTTAAGGTATGTGGACGATGTATTCATGGTGTGGGATGGAACGGAGGAGGTCTTTTCTGATTTTGTTTCATACCTAAACACCAACAACACCATGAACATGTCGTTCACGTCGGTTTTTGGAGGAAAATCTCTTAGTTTTTTAGACGTAGAAATGTGGGTTGAACAAGGAATAATCTCCACTAAAGTTCATAGAAAGCCGACTGCCTCCAATTCTTTGCTACATTTCCAGAGCGCGCATCCCCATCATACAAAAATGGCCTTACCCTATGCCCAGTTTTTAAGGTTGAAAAGAACAAACAGTACTGGTGAGGGTTTGTCGGAACAGGCATATCATTTGAAACATAGACTTCAGGATCGGGGCTATCCCCATGCGGTTATTGATTCCGCATGGAAAAAAGCCATAAACGATGAGCCTAATATCTGTTCACTAAACGACATCGGGGATAAAAATAAAAAAAGAGAAAAAAGAGATGCTAACAAAAGATTTATGTTTAGCTTTAAATTTAGCCCTATGCATGATGTAATAAAAAATATTTTGAGAAAAAATTGGCATATCTTACAGAAGGATTCAGATCTCACAAGCATGACCAGCTCTAGACCCTTAGTCACATACAGGAGATGTCATAATCTGAGGGACTTGCTAGTTAGGAAAAGGCTAATGAGTCCGAGGTCCTGGTTGGATACACAATCCCCAGTTGGGAATTATCGGTGGGGACAGTGCAGATTTTGTAGCCTGCACCTTACGGGCAAGTCCGTCCAGATTGGTTCACATACGCATAAAGTAAAACAATTTATATCATGTAAAACGAAATATGTGGTTTATGCGGTGACTTGCCCATGTGGAAGATTCTATATTGGAAAAACCATTAGGTGTTTATATATTCGTTTTAAAGAACACTATAATTCCATCCACATGGGAAAAGGTTCCCCCAGATTAATAGAACATGTACGTGAGACCCATGCTAGCAGTCCCGACGTTCTGCGGTTCGCGGGTTTGGTGAGAACTACCCTACCCCCACAGGGTGGGGATCTCCACAAAATTTAGCTACAAACAGAGGCGAAATTAATAAAAAAATATGGAGCACAAGGTGGTTTGGGTCTTAATGACCGAAATGATCTGGCAGTATTTTTGTGAGGTAAAGAGGATCGTATTTGATTAATTATGTTATTTGTCTAAAGGTTATAAATATGCATACTTTATGGCTGGATATAAAGCATTTTTTGATGTACGCAATTGATGGGCAAAAAGTTATGATAATCATCATGTATAGATAATTTTTGATAGCGATTTATTGCATCATATAGTGATCATTCCCCCTTTTTTGTCAATCTGGAAAATATGTAAGGGACTCGTGTACATGATTGTCATAGAATATTTAATTAATTGGCAAAGAGTTGTGGGAATCGTCATGTACATTTGTTGAGTGACTCATTAAATTATACTATGACCATTGCTTTTTACAGCCTAAAAGAATCCATGAGTAACCTAAAAGAAGTAGTAGTAAAAAAACTTTGTAAAAAAACTTTAGCAAAAAATCGGTGAGAAATCTGTATAAATCTGTAATGTATCTGCAAAAATTTACAAAAAAGCTGTATATAATTGTAAGTTTTGTTGGAATCTGTAAAAACTCTGATTTATCTGAATGTTGGTTTTAAACTTCAGCAGTGATTGCTGACACATGGTTTTTTAACTGTTTGTATGTATTCACAAAAATCATTTGACATTCCTCATTTGTCGACATGTGCGGCTTGGCACCTGGATACACTCCCCTATTTAAAGAGAGCCTTCCTGCACTTAGACGTGGACCCGTAGAAGCCTATTTACAGGCGAAACGGCCGTCGTCCTCTGTGAGGGGCCGGTATCCAGGTCTCCTCCCGCCGCGATTTTTATCCTGCACAAAGATTGAATAAAGAACATCCGGTATAGCAGCTGTTTTGCGGTCATTTTTCATCTCACCCTGTTGATTGGATCGTATCTTCATACTTGACCAGCACGCTGTGTCCGGAGTAATTCTTATACTGGTGCTGAAAGCTCCTGCAAGTGAAAGTTCATCATCTGGGTAACGGAGACGCACGAGTGGTGCAGGACTCAGCTTCTTATTGCACGTATCTTCCTCTACTAAGATCATTGTCTTCATAGCAAACAATAGAAGCACTGTAAACAGTAATATTTAATAATAAAAGACCCCCATTGAAGACATCTCCCACCATGGCATAACATATTATTGTGCTGTACAGCAATGATATCCCCGGCTGTCCACATGATAGTTGCAGCTGATTACTGACCTCAGCAGCCCGTAATTGTTTGCAGTCCTTATTTGCTTAGCCAGTGACATCCTTGTTGAAGCAGTGTAAACAAGCACCCAATGTGAAAGATGGAGCTTAAACATGGGGCATTTATTAGGTGAGTAATCTTTATTCTAAGGAATATATGAAATTCCATTTTTTTATCACCTAGCACATTAATCTCATAAAAGGTTTTCCATATTGAGAAAAGCTGACCACAAATTTTGTAACATACTTTAAAGAACAAACTTATCAGATCCTCATCTTTCCTGGGTCTAATGCCGGCTTTGCGCCACTGTTCTGGTCCTGGTGTTTGGCTACAGCAGTGCTTGTCACTGAGCTGTGCTTTGCCGATCTAGATGTCACACATTACTGATGTGACGCCCCTGGACTATCAGGTTGTCACAGGGTACTGCACAAGCTGCCCTTCCGTGCAGTATTCCGCCCCCCTCTTGGTTCTGGGTCCCTACTTAAGGGGTGTTGCCTCTACCAGCAAATGAAAATCCTAGAGACAACCTGCACCACACCCACCTGACACACCAGTGGACGGCTTAAGAGAAATAGAGTCGCCCACCTGGGGGGTCAGGGAGGGGAGGTGAGGTTTGTAGAGAGTTGAGTAGAGTCAGTGAGTGGAGAAGGAGGTTGGAGACTAGCCCTCGAGCTGAGAGGAGCTCTGAGGAAGTCGGGAGTGCGGACTCCCGAAGTAACTGCCTAGGTTGCAGACGGTGGTCTGGGCCTAGAGGAGTCGTACTACCAGTCGCAGGGGATCGTGGCAAGGTGCTCGGACCCGTCAAGGAGGACGTCCGGCAGCCTGGCCCTATCACCGGTCCGGGACCGAAGGCACGACGGGGTACACGGACCCTAGGTCGGGGAGTAGCTTCAGGCAACCCGACATTGAATGGGTCCCTAACCTGGTAACAACTATGGTAGCACGCCTTAATAGTGGGTATACAGGAACCTCAGCAGGTGAATGCGTTCTTACTGAAAATAAATCTACACAAAGGCCAACACTGATATTATCGCCATATGGTGACCATATAGTGGTAGATATCAGTCCTACAGTACATGTGAGAGATTATAGTACCGTTATAGGTGGTGACTTACAGCTAATGTTCTTTCTGATGAACTCATTCAATTTTCATGTCTTTTCTTTCTCGCCCAGCCCGACATGACGACTTCTCCAGCCAGGACTCATCTTCAGAAATTACAACACAGACTCATCTGACTTCTCACATTTCCAGCCCCGACCCCATCTATTCCCGACCTGCACAAACCCCTCATCCTCCTGATACCCCAATACTGAGCCACTGCTGCCATATGTGCCCCTATTACTGCACCTGCTGTTTGGTACAATAACAGTGCTCCTCTTACCGCCCCACATACTAATGCCCCCACTGTACCCCCGCATGGTAAAAATGCCTCATTTGTGCCCTCTAGATGGTAAAATTGCCCCCTCAAATATATTACTGCCCTTGGAAAGTGCCTAGAAAAGTGTCCACATTTTGCCCCTAGAAAGTAAAAATGCCCCCAGTGTGCCTGTGATGGTCACAATACCCTGAGTGCCCCTATAACAATAATGGTTCTTAAGTGTCCACTTAACATTTAACATGAGTTTCCCAGGTACACAATATGATGATCCCCATAGCTCTCTATAGAAATTATGATGTCCCCACAGTTCTCTATACAGAGTATGATGAGGCCACAGCTCTCTAGACACAGTGTAATGAGCCCACAGCTCCCTATACAGTGTAATGGACCCACAATTCCTCTATACACAGTATAATGGGCATAAATCTCCTCTATACACAGTATGATGGGCCCACACCTCCCTTATCCAAATTATAATGGGCCCATAGCTCTCCTATACAAAGTATGATGGGCCTACTGCTCCCCTATACACAGTATGATGAACCCACAGCTCCCTGTGTACACAGTGTAATGAGCCCACAGTTCACTATACAGTGTAATGAGCCCATAGCTCTCTATATGGTGTAATGGGCCCACAACTCCCCTATACACAGTATAATGGGCCCACAGCTCCCCATTCTCAGTATGATGGGCCCACAGCTCCCCTATACAAATTATAATGGGCCCATAGCTCTCCTATACAAAGTATGAGGGGCCCACTGCTCCCTAATACACAGTATGAGGAGCCCACACTACCTGTTATCAGGCCCTTATAATATATAGCCCCCCCTTCCCCCCACACACAGCCCCTCATTATTTGCATGTTATTAGGCCCTTATAATATACACACACATCCTCTCAGTACATACATCATATCAGGTCCTTATAAAGTACAACCCCCCTCCCTCACACATATCTCCTCAGTATATACATGTTATCAGGTGCTTATAATGTACAGCCGCCTCCCCCACACACATCCCCTCGCCACACACACATCCACCTCATTACATACATGTTATTGGGCTCCCACAGTGCAGTGTTGTAGCCCCCCTCCCCCACACATTACATACATGTTATCGGGCCCCCACACTGCAGTGTAATAGCATTCCTCCCCCACACACACATCACCTCATTACATACATGTTATTTGGCCCCCACATTGCAGTGTAATAGCCCCCCTCCCCCACAGATTACATACATGTTATCGGGCCCCCACACTGCAGTGTAATAGCATTCCTCCCCCACACACACATCACCTCATTACATGCATGTTATTTGGCCCCCACATTGCTGTGTAATAGCCCCCCTCCCCCACACATTACATACATGTTATCGGGCCCCCACACTGCAGTGTAATAGCCTGCTCCCCCACACATTACATACATGTTATTGGGCCCCCACACTGCAGTGTAATAGCCCCCCTCCCCCACACACCTCACCTCATTACATACGTTATCAGGTCCCAACACTGAATAGTATAATAGCCCCCCACACACACCACCTCATTACATACATGTTATCAGGCCCCTTACACTGCAGTGTAATTGCCTCCTCCTCCATACACATCACCTCATTACCTACATGTTATCAAGCCCCAACACTGCACAGTATAATAGCCCCCTCCCCCACACACATTACCTCATTACATACGTTGTCGGACCCCACATTGCAGTGTAATAGCCCCTCCACCACACACATCACCTCATTACATACATGTTATCAGGACCCCACACTGCACAGTAATGAACACTCTGTGATCACAGTACCTCACCTCCCTCCCTCACTGTGCACAATCTTAGATCCTCTCTAGGCAGAGGGAGGTGGAGTCGGCACTGAGCACCCGCAGGTCCTGGAGGAACAGTCAGGAATTCTCTGCAGACAGGTGTGCGGTGTGATAGGACCTGGCAATGCACACTGTGTTGCTCAGCCGCATCCTGTACGCTAAATTTAAAGGTGCAGTGTCACATAGTTAGCAGTGTTTTAGCTCCGAGTGGGCCCCCTCTGAGCACGGGGCTCAGAGCTACGCACCCTCTTCCCCCCCCCCCCCGCTAGCTACGCTACTGCTCCACAGGATAAGTGACAATTTGCTCACTGATGGGACAAATGGGACATAATCTGATCCCAAATAAAGGGGCTCAGAAGTGCCTAATTTGGATGGAATGATGTCTGTGCTTGTACACCACTACTCTAATCTATGTCTATGGAACTGCTGGGGAAAGCCAAATGCTATATTTGTCTATCATCAGCAAAGCCATAGATTACTATAATCACTTATACTGTATGTTGCTATCGCTCTATTTCAAAAGGACATTTCGATCCCAGACTTAGTGGGAATTCTTTCTGTGGGACCTCCAGCAAACAGCAAGGTATCGCCTATTCTGTGAATGAGTTATAACCTGCAAGTTTGGACACACCCTTTAAATAAATTGCTACACATATGTTAATAAGGTCGTTGTCATACTATGTAACCTACTGAGTATATGATTTAAAGTCATACTATGTAACCTACTGAGTATATGATTTAAACACCCAGGCTATTTGTAAAAGCCATTCAGGTTTAGTGGAAAGGAGATTGGTATCTTGAAGTTCAGGAAATAAATACAACAGAGAATATCTAGTCAATGCACACCAGTAACTAAATGACTACCGTGTACCTGGGACTATTTAGGATGACAAACTACACAGTAGAGAAGGGTTTGTAGTTTTTAGTAGTTAAAAATATGCTAATTTACTAAACAAACATTATTGGACTACCTCCCTTACACACATGATGGGCCCATAGAAAGCCTATACAAAGGATCATGCACCCACAGGTCCCCTATAAGCAGTATGATTTCCCCATATACTCAGTGTGACGTCCCCAGAGCTCCACTATACACAGTATGATGTCCCCACTGATCCCTCAAAACCCAGTATAAAGATCCTAACAGTAGCCCCCACATGGCATAATGCCATCCCTAGAGTGAATAAAGGCTCTCACAATGTATAATGGCTTCCACAGGTGTCCCCACTCTTTATTATGTCCCAATACTGTATGATGGTCCCCACCGTATACCTACACTGTATGATTGCCCCCACAGTAGTCCCCACACTTTATGACGGCCCTTCCCAGTAGCCCCAACATTGTGTAATTGCCCCCAATCTATATGATGGCCCCACACTGGTCTCCACAATGAATGAGGGCCACCACACTGTAAGATGGACCCCTACAGTAGTCTTCACACTTTATGATGATCCCTAAAGTAGCCCCAACACTGTTTAATGGTCCTCTGATTAGCTCCCACACCGTATTATTTCGCTCACAGTTTTCCCCACACTTTATGATGGCCTCCAATGTAGGCCCTAAACTGTATAATGGCCCTGCCAGTAGTCTCCACACCATTTGATGGCCCCCACAGTGGGCACCAATTGGTTTAAATTCATATGTATAATATAGAAAGGATAAATCCTATATATAAATTTGCGCTGAACCAAAACAACGTAAACTTGTAAAAAAAAAAAGTATTTTATTTTATTTTGTTCTCCACTCACACAATAAAAAAAGGGGGTTTCACACAAACTCTATTATAATATACCACAGGTCAATAAAGCATATCGAGCCTCGGCCGACGGCTACCATCTGCTAATATAGATTACAAAAATACAAGTACTTGAATACAATTTGGAATTGTGATAAAGTTACTAAATAAAAATATTAAATAAAAACCTCAGGGAAGGTTTTCTAATAGTTCACAATGTGCACAAAACAAATCTCCGTTTTAATGATAGATGACTTCTGTACTACAATAACATAAGATCTTCAAATATTGATATAATTCGTGCACTCCACAAAAGCCGCAATTGCCTTTATCAGGATTATTATTGTCAGCACATCTAGCGTATTGCCGCTCAATATTTCCAAGAATGTAGCAATTTAGCAGATAGTTGCAGTCTCTGCGCTACAGGTTTCTCGGTACCTGGATACAAAGTCTCCAGCAGAATAAAACAGGCTGTTTTTGCGCTGTGAGTTTTTATATGTACCTTAGTATAGGGTTTAAGCAAGAACACAGCAGGTTTTTCCCTTGTGCATGCTCCTGGATTCCTGGAGAGAAGATACCGTCTGAGTGCTTTTTAGAAGTACCTGATCACAGGATTGTCAATGGAGATATAACAAATTCCTCCCCTGTGTAGGCGCCTGATTTCCTGAAATGAAGATACCGCCAAGGCTTTTGAATTGCGGCAGAGCTCCTAGGTGCAGGATCCTTCAAGATTCCAGAGGATTAGCTAGGGCATTAGACCCTTTCAGCAGATTTGAGATGCAGAAACTTGATTAGACACACAAACCGGCTGTTCCGGCTTAAAAAGAAAATAGGTGCACTGAGCTTGATCCGACACGTGTTTCGGAGGCATTACCGGTCCCCTTCCTCAAGGATAGCCCAACCACCAGCTGAGACCCTATTTATACTATAGCTCATTGCAATAACATTAGAACAAATGGTGCCCGCGATGCGTCCTGCACTCTAATCGCGGGCACCGTTTGTTCTAATGTTATTGCAATGAGCGCCTACACAGGGGAGGAATTTCTTACATCTCCGGTGACAATCCTGTGATCAGGTACTTCTAAAAAGCGCTCAGGCGGTATCTTCTCTCCAGGAATCCAGGAGCCTGCAAAAGGGAGAAACCTGCTGTGTTCTTGCTTAAACCCTATACTCAGGTACATGTAAAAACTCACAGCGCAAAAACAGCCTGTTTTATTCTGCTGGAGACTTTGTATCCAGGTACCGAGAAACCTGTAGCACAGAGACTGCAACTATCTGCTAAATTGCTACATTCTTGGAAATATTGAGCTGTAATACGCTAGATGTGCTGACAATAATAATCCTGATAAAGGCAATTGCGGCTTTTGTGGAGTGCACGAATTAAAGCAATATTTGAAGATCTTAGGCTACTTTCACACATCCGGTTTGAGCAGTGCGGCTCAATCCGGCTGTGAAACCTATGCAACGGATGCGGCGAAAACACCGCATCCTTTGCATAAGTTTTTACATGCGGCCTCTCCGTTTTTTTCCGGTTGCGGCATGCTACTGAGCATGCGCAGTTGAAGAAACCGCATGCGGCGGCCAGATGCGTTTTTTTCCGCATCGCGCTGCATCCGGCGTCCATAGGCATGCATTGAAAAATGTGCCGCAGCGACCGGATGCGGCGCGATGCGTTTTTTTTTGCCAGAGCAAAAAACGTGCCAGGGAACGTTCCATCCGGCCGCGGCATCGGCTAAATCTGCCGCATGCGGCGAAAATCGGACCGAACGCAAGCCCATGCGGCACAATACGACACTAATGTAAGTCTATGCAAAAAAAAACCGCAACCGGCAGCAAAAAAAAACGGTTGCGGTTTTTCTGCAGAGCGCCGTATTGTGCCCCAGAGCAAAAACCGGATGTGTGAAAGTAGCCTTATGTTATTGTAGTACAGAAGTCATCTATCCTTAAAACGGAGATTTGTTTTGTGCACATTGTGAACTATTAGAAAACCTTCCCTGAGGTTTTTATTTCATATTTTTATTTAGTAACTTTATCACAATTCCAAATTGTATACAAGTACTTGTATTTTTGTAATCTATATTAGCAGATGGTAGCCGTCGACCGAGGCTCCATATGCTTTATTGACCTGTGGTATATTATAATAGAGTTTGTGTGAAACCCCCTGTTTTTTATTGTGTGAGTGGAGTACAAAATAAAATAAAATACTTTTTTTTTTCCAAGTTTACATTGTTGGGGTTCAGCGCAATTTATATATAGGATTTATCCTTTCTATATTATACATATGAATTTATTTTTTCCCAGGCAATAAAGGTTTTTTTGCCTAAAAAATTAGCTGCAGAACCAATTGAAACATTGGGTTTAGCGCTGACCTTGTATTTATTTGTATCAATTGGTTTAATGGCCCCCAAACTGTGTAATGGGCTCCATACTTTAGGAGGGAGCTACACTGTATTTGTGCCCCCCCACAGTAGTCTCTACAATGTGAAGGGGCCACCAACATTAAGTTTCACACTATATAAGGTCCCTCATACTTTATGATGTCCCCATAATCACACTATAAGGTTTAATCAAAATAAAAAATCTCATATACTCACCGAATTCAGGATCCTGATGAGTTCTCCATTAGAATATGGTCAGAACAACTCATTGATGTCATTGCATCGGCTTATGCAAAGGATGTCAGAGTTGCAAAGATGTCACAGTCCTGAGACTCTGACATCTTGTGCTTTTGCCTGTGTCATCATTCTGCTGTTCAGTAGACCACAGACATAAATCAACCTGTGATCTACACAGTGTTGAGCTGTAGTGAAGGGAGATAATTTCTCCTTGTGTGCCACCCCCGCGTCAGCAGCCGGGCTGCTCGGATTCAGGTTCGCGATGGCTCGAGGGGATCTCCGGACCCGGGGGTCGGGGTCGCGCGGCTACTCGGAATAAAGGGGGGTTATTTACAAGGGATTGTAAGGACAGTTTGTGATGCCACCCGTGGTGCGTGGTAAGATGGAGTACCACCGCTGCGATGGGGAGTACCCGGTGGCGATGGTGCGGGCAGCAAGTTATGCAACCCCTCAAGGGGTAGGGGGAATGCCCCGGGACTCAGTGAGGGAGACGGGGAGGTGCCGTTGGGACGGTAAAGGGTCATTTTTGTACTCACTCAGTCCAATAACACTGACACCGAAAACTGTGGTAAACCAAAGTTCTGGACACTGCTGCCGCTTGGATTGAGCACGCCTGGATCCCGTGCCCGTTGGTGTTGTCTGTTGGTCCGTGGCCTTTACCTTGGCACCTAGTTTCTCTGGTTGGTCCCTTGAGTATAAAACTGGTCGGGTCCCTCTCACCAGTGTGGCTAACTGGGTGAGCTTGCTCTCAGGGTTCACACTTGGGATTCTCTGTACCGAGTGAGTGGAAAGTCCTATCCTTCTCGTTGCACTAGTACCCCCGATTTTGGAGTGGGTGGAGAACGGATCTTGAAGGCTCCGTCCTCATCGGGTGAATTGTCAGGACGCCTGAAGCTACTCCTTGACCTAGGGTCCACGTACCCCGTCGTGCCCTGGCCCCTGCCCGGTGATGGCACAAGGCCACCGGCTGTCCTCCTCGACAGTCCGTGCCCCTTGTCACGATCTCCAGCGACCGAGGTTCCAGCTCCTACCAGGCCCAGACAAACGTCTGACACAAAGTAGTTTCCAAGGAGCCCAGCTCCGCTTCTCCTCCAACACTTCACTGCTCCATGACTTCTCCTCTTGAGAGTCACTATCTAACTAACTGTCTCCTGACACTCCTGACCCTCCCTTACCAACCCCCCAAGGGGGCGACCCTATTCCACTCAGGCCGTCCACTGGTGTGTCTGGTAGGCGTGGTGCAGAGTGTTCCTAGGATTTTGATTGGCTGTTCTTGGCAACACCAAAGATTAGGGATACTTAACCAAGGAGGAGGTGGATATTACACAGAAGGGCAGATTGCACAATACTCTGTGACGTCCTGATAGGCCAGAGTGTCACATTCCCCCTTGGTTAAGCGTAGGTCGTCCCCCAGCTACAGGACATCAGAGGTTTATTTTTGTTTTCAAACTGTAGAAAAAGGAAAAAGTAGAAAATTAACATTTAATTTACAGGTTCATCCCACATTAGGGACGCTTGTCACTTAAACGTAACCAAAATTTTAAAGAGTTCATCTACTCAATGGTGGGACGCTACCGGTTTCGGTGGTAGCGGAGACTCAACCTGCTCCGTTGCAGCCTCTTACCATGACAGTCCAGTCCCAATGTCCCGAATCCCATTAACCCACCACCCAAATAACCTGAACCCCTGGAAACCTACGGTGGGTCCGTGACCAGGTTACGGTCCCGGGCGTTGTGTTAGACAACTCTGGTAGGCATAGGAGGTGCAACTATATACAATACACAAGTTTGTGTTGGTCATGCCAGTCCTGTGACTGTGGTCCATATTTACTATATATATATATATATATATATATACTAGAAGGTGGCCCGATTCTACGCATCGGGTATTCTAGAATTTATGTATTGTGTAGTTAATGTATGATTTTTGTTATATATATATATAGATGTTGTTGTCTGTAGTTACCAAGTGTTTGTGTAGGGGCTGTACATGTTCTGGGTGTTGCCTGGGTGTGGCGGGGGGTGAGAGCGGTGTTTGTGTGTTGCGTTGTGTGTCGTTATTTGTGGAGCGCTGTGTGTCTGTATCGTTGTGTATGTGTGTTGCGCGGTTTGTGTGGGTGTGGGGTGTGTGTTTTGGGGGAGGTATGTTTTATGCAATGTGTGTGTTGTGCAGTATGTGCGTATATTTTTGTGTGCCGCGGTGTTTGTATGTTGGGTGTTGTGTGTGTGCGGCGTTGTCTGTGTGTGTGGGTGTCTGTGTAGGGCAGTGTTTGTGGTTCCCAGTGTGTGTGTGGTGTGTTGTGCAGTGCGTGTGTGGCAGTGTGTGTGTGTGTGTGTGTTTTGAGGGGAGGTGTGCACCCCCCATCGTGCTCCATCCCCCATGCTGCGCCCCCCATCGTGCTCCATCCCCACTCCCCATTGTGCTCCATCACCCATGCTGCGTACTCCCCATCGTGCTCCATCCCCCATGCTGCGCATTCCCCATCGTGCTCCATCCCCCATGCTGCGCACTCCCAAACGTGCTCCATCCCCCATGCTGCACACTCCCCATCGTGCTCCATCCCCCATGCTGCGCACTCCCCATCGTGCTCTATCCCCCAAGCTGCGCACTCCCAAACGTGCTCCATCCCCCATGCTGCGCACCCCCCATCGTGCTCCATCCCCCATGCTGCACACCCCCCATCGTGCTTCATCCCCCATGCTGCGCTCCCCATCGTGCTCCATCCCCACTCCCCATTGTGCTCCATCCCCCATGCTGCGTACTCCCCATCGTGCTCCATCCCCCATGCTGCGCATTCCCCATCCTGCTCCATCCCCCATGCTGCGCACTCCCAAACATGCTCCATCCCCCATGCTGCACACTCCCCATCGTGCTCCATCCCCCATGCTGCGCACTCCCCATCGTGCTCTATCCCCCAAGCTGCGCACTCCCAAACGTGCTCCATCCCCCATGCTGCGCACCCCCCATCGTGCGCCATCCCCCATGCTGCACACCCCCCATCGTGCTCCATCCCCCATGCTGCGCACTCCCCATTGTGCTCCATCCCCCATGCTGCGCACCCCCCATCGTGCTCCATCCCCCATGCTGCACACTCCCAATCGTGCTCCATCCCCCATGCTGCGCACCCCCATCGTGCTCCATCCCCCATGCTGCGCACTCCCCATCGTGCTCCATCCGCCATGCTGCGCACTCCCCATCGTGCTCCATCCTCCATGCTGCGCACTCCCAATCTTGCTCCATCCCCCTTGCTGCGCACCACCCATCGTGCTCCATCCCCCATGCTGCGCACTCCCCATCGTGCTCCATCCCCCATGCTGCGCACTCCCCATCGTGCTCCATCCCCCATGCTGCGCACCCCCCATCGTGCTCCATCCCCCATGCTGCACACCCCCCATCGTGCTCCACAGTCACACATCAGACAGTAAACACGCACACATCTGATCGCATACACTCACACACACACCCCACTTCTCCCTGTGCCCACTGGTGTGTGGTCCCAGCAGCTGTGCTGCATGCCGTGCTCCTCTGCCAACACTCACAGATCCGATCGCATACACTCACACACACACACTCACACATCAGAACACACTCACGCACATCCGATCGCATACACACACACACACACTCACACACCAGAACACACTCATGCACATCCGATCGCATACACTCACACACACACACATTGACGATATCGCACATACGCGCTGACACAATCACAACATCGGGAGATACCACATGCTTCCGGCCATGTGATCCTCCGGCAGGTCCTGGAAGGTCACTGCACAGTATCGCCGCCGAGAAGCAAGCGATATCACGGGATGTTGTGAGTATGTGGATGCGATCTGATGTGTGTGTGAGGTGTGTGTGAGAGTGAGTGTGATCTGATGTGTGTGTGTGTCTGTTCTTATGTGTGTGCGTGTATGTGTGTTCCGCCGCTGCAGGACGTGGATGCGATCTCATCTGTGTGTGAGGTGTGTGTGAGAGTGAGTGTGATCTGATGTGTGTGTGTGTGTGTGTCTGTTCTTATGTGTGTGCGTTCCGCCGCTGCAGGACCTTGATGCGCTTACCTCGGGGCGAGAGGCCAATCCGTGCGGGGGGAGGAGGCGAGGCCAGCGGCCAATCCGCTGTTTGTCACCGTAGGGACATGTCACAGTAAGGACACAATTTTGGAGCAAGACAGACAGACAGACAGACAGACAGAATAAGGCAATTATTATATATATATATATATATATATATATATATATTGTGAGGTAGCACGGTCGGCTGCGCAGCAGAAGACACGGGATCCAGGCATTAAGGTTCACAGCACACGGTTTTAATCCAAACAAAAGTCCACAACAATATACATGTGCCTCTCCAGCAGAGAACTCAGGGAGTTCTGTTCACTCCCTCACACCCGGCACACCTGCCCTTGTTCCTGTTTCCATTTAACCCTTCCTTCAGCCTGTAGGGAAACAGCATTAACCCTGGAGTGGATTTACTTTCTATCATGGAGTGAGCACAACCGGGGCGAGACATACCGGCCGTCATAGATAACCCCGGTCACAGTCTCACATACCCCCCCCCCTCAGTTCAAGCGAGCGGGGTTAAACTCCCGCCATCAAACACGGGCCGCGGGACAAGGCATCGGCGTTGCCCTGCAACCTACCAGCCCGGTGTTCAACCGTAAACCGGAAGTTCTGCAGAGAAAGGAACCACCGGGTAACCCGGGCATTCCGTTCCTTGGCGGACCTCATCCAGACCAGTGGAGAGTGATCCGTCACCAAGCGAAACTGCCGTCCCAGCAGGTAATAGCATAGGGACTCCAAGGCCCACTTGATCGCCAGGCACTCCTTCTCCACTACGCTATAATTCCGCTCGGGAGGGGTGAGCTTCCTACTTAAGAAGGTGACGGGGTGTTCCTCCCCCTGAACCACCTGAGACAGCACTGCCCCCAGGCCGACCTCTGAGGCGTCAGTCTGTACTATGAACTCCTTCCGGAAATCAGGGTGTACAAGAATGGGCTGTCCGCACAGGACCCCCTTCAGGGCCCGGAAGGAGTCCTCGGCCTGCGGAGTCCAGCGCACCATGACGGACTTCTTGCCTTTGAGAAGGTCCGTCAAGGGGGCTGATAGTCCCGCAAAATCCTTTACAAACCTTCTGTAGTATCCCACAATACCCAGGAAGGCCCTAACCTGCTTCGTGGTCAGGGGTCTAGGCCACTTCTGGATCGCCTCAACCTTGTTAACTTGGGGCTTAATCACTCCTTGGCCTATCACGTAGCCCAAGTAGCAGGCTTCCGTGAGTCCCAACGCATATTTCTTGGGATTGGCTGTCAAGCCGGCTGTTCGAAGCGCGTCCACCACCGCTTGTACCTGTTCCAAGTGGGTCTGCCAATCGGAGCTGTAAATAATGATGTCATCAAGGTACGCTGATGCATACGCCTGGTGGGGTTCCAGCACTAAGTCCATCAACCTCTGGAACGTGGCCGGAGCGCCATGTAACCCAAAAGGCAAGACAACATAGTGGAAGAGACCCTCTGGCGTAACAAAAGCGGTTTTCTCCTTGTTGGACTCCGTCAGTGGCACCTGCCAGTACCCCTTGGTCAGGTCGAGCGTGGTAAAATATCGCGCCTGTCCCAGCCTATCAATCAGCTCATCCACCCGGGGCATGGGGTAGAGATCGAACTTGGTTATTTCGTTCAATCTCCTAAAGTCATTGCAGAACCTTAAGGAGCCATCGGGTTTTGGTATTAGGACAATCGGACTAGCCCATTCACTCTGGGATTTTTCGATGACCCCCAGGGGTAACATTGTCTTTACTTCCTCCTATATGGCTTGTCGTCGAGCCTCCGGTACCCGGTATGACTTCAGGCGTACCTTCAGGTGGGGCTCGGTGACAATATCATGTCGTATCAGACTAGTCCTACCGGGCAGCTCGGAGAAGACATCGGGGTTCTGCTGAACCAACCGTCTGGCCTCTCACCTCTGAGTCTTGGTGAGGGCTTCTCCAATCCTTACTTCCGGTTCGTCCTCTCCGGAGGTCGCTGGAGCCGGATGTGAACGACCCGAAGAGGAGGGAGGTGGGAAAAAAACAGCCATCAGGCTTTCCCGTTCCTGCCAAGGTTTTAATAGGTTGACATGGTATATTTGTTCAGGTTTCCGCCTACCGGGCTGCAATACTTTATAGTTAACCACCCCCGACTCTTTCCTTTATCTCGTAGGGGCCTTGCCACTGAGCCAGGAATTTACTCTCCGCCGTGGGGATTAATACCAACACCCGATCCCCAGGTTTAAAGGTCCGCACGGTGGCTTGTCTATTGTAGCGGCCGCTTTGCGCGGCCTGAGCCTCCTGTAAATGCTCCTTCACAATTGGCATGACCGCGCTTATGCGGTTCTGCATACCCAAAATGTGTTCAATCACACTTTTATGGGGGGTGGGCTCTTGCTCCCATGTTTCCTTTGCCAGGTCCAACAATCCCCGGGGATGTCGCCCGTATAACAATTCAAAAGGCGAAAACCCCGTGGATGCCTGTGGCACCTCTCGTATGGCAAACATCAAATAGGGAAGCATCATATCCCAGTCTTTCCCGTCTTTTGAAATCACCCCTTTTGAGCATGGTTTTCAGGGTTTTATTGAAACGCTCGACTAAACCGTCCGTTTGAGGATGATACACAGACGTTCGCAACTGCTTGATCTGGAGTAGCCGGCATAGCTCTTTGGTCACTTTAGACATGAATGGGGTCCCCTGATCCGTAAGGATCTCCTTGGGCAACCCCACCCGGCAGAACACAGCAAACAACTCCCGAGCTATAAGCTTTGCTGCAGTATGTCTGAGAGGTATCGCCTCGGGATACCGGGTGGCATAGTCAACGATCACTAGGATGTGTTGGTGCCCTCGAGCAGACTTTACGAGGGGCCCCACCAGATCCATCCCTATCCGTTCAAAAGGGACTTCTATAATGGGTAACGGTACCAACGGACTGCGAAAATGGGTCAGGGGTGCGGTAAGCTGACACTCCGGGCAGGTTTCGCAGAACCGTTTTACCTCCCCAAAGACCCCGGGCCAATAGAACCTTTGCAATATTCGCTCCTGCGTTTTCTTGACCCCTAGGTGGCCACTCATCAGGTGTTTATGAGCCAAGTCGAGGACCCGCCGGCGATACGGCTGGGGCACCACCAACTGCTCTACTCCCACGCCCCGTATTTCATGTACCCGGTAGAGTAAATCCTGCTTAAGAGCGAAATGGGGGTACCTTACCTGGGCACCAGGCAGCTGTGCCACCCCGTCAACTACTGTCACCCGACTCCGGGCATGTATTAATGTAGGGTCCTGGAGTTGGGCTGTCCCAAACGTATCCGGGGACGCCTCCAACTCCGGGATGGGTTCGACCGTCTCAGCCTCTCCTGCCAATACCTCTAGGGGCGACCTATCGGGTTCACCTTCTGTCCCTATCATGGGGACCCCTACGGCAGGTGTCCCGGATTCAGGATCGTAGGGCTCAGGTCCCGGACTGACCAATATCTGAGGAGACTTAGGGGGTCCCTTCCATAAAGTCCAAAAATAGGGCAGATCCCTTCCTAGGATCACGTCATAAGGAAGAGTGTTAAGAAGTCCCACCTCATGTTGCACCTGACTGCAAGGTGCTGTGATGGTGACAATCCCCGTGGGATAGTCTCGGCGGTCCCCATGTATGCAAACCACCCCCACGGTACGTCCTGTGGCCTTTACTTTAGCCCTCAAGGTGGATCGCACAAGTGTCACTAAGCTTCCGGAATCCAACAATCCTGTAACCGGACATCCATTCACCTGTATTTGGCACAAGTGGGGCTCCGTCTCTGGGGAGACCAGGTCAGCGGTACACACCACCTGAGCATACATTGAACCCCGCCGGGTAACCCCACAATCCATGGGCTCCGTGGTGAGTGGACATTGGGCTTCCATATGTCCCACCCACTGGCACCGCCAACATCTAATAGGGAAGGAAACCCCCATGACGGGTTGTCGTTTAGGGTACAGAACCTTCCGGACCTCAGGAACGGCGGGCGCGGCCTCAGACGGGACGGTAGGGGACTCCTGCACCGTTGTCAGCGGTGGGTCCTTGGACCTAGGCTTGGAGGGGCCGGACCGACGGGCGGTACGCAAAGTCTCAGTGTCCCGTATCAAGTCCTGCGTAGCCACATGCCGCTCTACCAGGGACACTAACTGGTCGAGGGTACTCGGGTCACCCTGTCCTACCCACCGTTGAACGATGACGGGTAAAGTGCGCACAAAACGATCAACTACTACCCTTTCCACCATTTGCGCCGGGCTCAGAGTGTCAGGCTGCAACCACTTTTTTACAAGATGCAACATGTCATAGGCCTGGGAGCGTACGGGTTTGGCTTCCTCATAGAACCACTGATTTACCCGCTGAGCCCGTACATAGGTATTCACCCCCAACCGAGCCAGTATTTCGGCTTTCAGGGTCGCATAGTCAATGGCGTCCTCGGTACAGAGGTCCAGGTACGCTTTTTGGGGTTCCCCCGTCAAATAGGGCGACAATACCTCAGCCCACTGGGGGGTCGGCAGCTTTTCCCGCTCGGCCACCCGCTCAAACACCGCCAGGAACGCTTCCACATCATCCCCCGGGGTCATCTTTTGCAACGCTTGTCTCACCGCTTTCCGGACGATGCCGTCGTCACCCGGTCCCGGGGTTGTTGCTGCCGGTCCGGCACGGATCGACTTGGCCAGGAGAACCATCTGTTCTTGATGTCTTTGTTCCTGCAATTGCAAGGCTTGCTGCTGACGTGTATTGGCCTGAACCAGCTGTTCTTGGTGCCTTTTTTCCTGCACTTGCAAGGATTGCTGCTGACGTTCCAACGCCCGGAGCAGGTGTGCATTGGTCTGTTGCTGCTGTTCATTAGCCTGTTGTTGCTGTGCATTAGCCTGAGCCAGCTGCTTTAGTATGTCCTCCATGGCGTCACCGGGTTTGGACTGTAGTATAGCCGCTCGAATCCAGGACATGTGCTACTGGGTCACCAGGGATGGATGCTACACCTCACCGGCTGTCATGCCCGCATTCTCCACCATATGTGAGGTAGCACGGTCGGCTGCGCAGCAGAAGACACGGGATCCAGGCATTAAGGTTCACAGCACACGGTTTTAATCCAAACAAAAGTCCACAACAATATACATGTGCCTCTCCAGCAGAGAACTCAGGGAGTTCTGTTCACTCCCTCACACCCGGCACACCTGCCCTTGTTCCTGTTTCCATTTAACCCTTCCTTCAGCCTGTAGGGAAACAGCATTAACCCTGGAGTGGATTTACTTTCTATCATGGAGTGAGCACAGCCGGGGCGAGACATACCGGCCGTCATAGATAACCCCGGTCACAGTCTCACAATATATATATATATATATATATATATATATATATATATATATATATATATATATATATATATAAAAAAAAAAAAACTTCAACAGAGTCCATGTACTGGTGTACATACTTTAGCATTTTTTAGAAAATCTGGTAATTTTTCACTGAGTTCATTAAACTTGTTAATTAAGCACTTATGTTGCTAATGGTTCTATATGAAAAGTAAATACCTGTGGAAAACAACAAACAAAAACACTGATACCTAACAATTGTATGGCATCATTTAACTACTGGCATTTTAGCAATTTTAACATTCTTAAACCACCGGGTCTCGAAGCCACGCCTCTTTGCGACTACGTGCTACCAACGCCAGCACAAATTCCTCCTCAGGCATCACATGCTTGGTAACTTCTAGGGTGTACCAGCCCCTCTCTCCGCAATGCCGGGTGTAGGTGACCGCATCTCCAGAGTTGAGACTCCGCTCAGGATGCCCCCAGGGTAGGTGCTGCGCCACGTCCAGCTGTGAGGCCTGCCTCCCGGATGAACCCTCATCCTTGCTCGGGGTCAAACCGAGACCATGGCACCGTGGCCCTTTAACTCGTGAAGCAGGGCTTCTCACTTGCTCCTTTTCCTCTCTGTTACGGGCGACCAGCTCCCGTCGTCGCCAATTTCTTGTTGTTATCTCTGTTTGCAATTGTTGATGGTGTCATTCCCAGTAGGGGGCGTCGGCGTCCGGTCTCAGCTCACTAGCTGGCTCTGGTTTTAACTGGACTCTTGCGGCCCCAACAGCCATTGGGATGCCATGCGGCAGTGGAACCGAGAGATCTTTAGGCTCCACTTCTGCCTTGGCAGGTTGGAAAACTAACTGCTTCGCAGCCAAGGTTGCAGGGTCCGGTTGCTCCGCTTCTGAGGACGGGCCCGGTGATGCGGCCGGGTCTGGTCTGTCCGGTGTCTGGATGACCGCTGACATGATCGGGATGAGGATCTGAGCCGGTCCCTCTGCAGCTGGAGCTTGACTCAAAGACACCAAAGGTTCCGCTGCCGAGGTTGACGTGGACAGCTCGGCATCCGCCGAGGACAGGGTAGGTGATGGTGAAGGGCTTGCCGCGAACGGGGGCGGTCTGGATTCCTCAGTCGCTGTGGCTGGAATTGGGCAATCTATAGGGACTGGGTAACCGATTACCCTCTCTTCACCTGGGATTTCCATCTCACGGGCTTGCACCGCCATCGCCAGGCTCCTCATCTCTTCCCTCCAGTGGTTTAAGATAAAGACGAAATGCGTCCGCATTCTCCTGCACAGCTGCTCTGTTTCTTCCTCTATCCAAGTCACGGTCCCTGGAACAGCACGTTCCGGAGATCAGTCTTGCTCCGCCATCTTGCCTCTGAGTGGTCGAGGAACATTATAGCAGAGTCCTGGCATCCCTGCTTCTCTTCTGCTGTTGTTACATTCCAGCACTCCCCCTCGGTTTTTGTTTCGCACTCCTTTGCGCACTGTGGCCCTCTGGGAACTTCCGGTTCTGGCCTCACACTCAGGACGAAGGGCGGGGCTTCTGCTTTGCATGCATTCACGGGGAAGATGGCGTTTTGATGTGAAAAGATGGTGGAAAATGGCGGACTTGGCGGCAAAAAGAATCTTGACTCGTGGTTTTCGGTTCCAAGGCACACATCACCCAGGTAAGTGGGTCATGCTCGAATCCTGTTCATGACGCCAAAGTTTCCAGGGTGTGCCACCCTCGTGTCAGCCGCCGGGCTGCTTGGATCTGGGTCCGCGGTGGCTCGAGGGGATCTCCGGACCCGGGGGTCGGGGTCACGTGGCCACTCGGAATAAATGGGGTTATTTACAGGGGATTGTAAGGACAGTTTATGACGCCACCCGTGGTGCGTGGTAAGATGGAGTACCACCGCTGCGATGGGGAGTACTCAGTGGTGATGGTGTGGGCAGCAAGATGTTTAACCCCTCCACAGGTAGGGGGAATGCCCGGGACTCGGTGAGGGAGACGGGGAGGTGCCGTTGGGATGGTAAAGGGTCGTTTGTGCACTCACTTAGTCCAATGACAATGACACCAACAACTGTGGTAAACCAAAGTTCTGGACACCGCTGCTGCTTGGAGGGAGCACACCTGGATCCCGTACCTGTTGGTGTTGCCTGTTGGCCTTTACCTTGGCACCTAGTTTCTCTGGTTGGTCCCTTGAGTATAAAACTGGTCGGGTCTCGCTCACCAGTGTGGCTAACTGGGTGAGCTTGCTCTCAGGGTTCACGCTTGAGATTTCCTGGACCGTGTGAGTGGAAAGTCCTATCCTTCTCATTGCACTACTACCCTGATTTTGGAGTGGGTGGAGAACGGATCTTGAAGGCTCCGTCTTCGTCGGGTGAATTGTCAGGACGCCTGAAGCTACTCCCTGACCTAGGGTCAACGTACCCTGTTGTGCCCTGTCCCCTGCCCGGTGATGACACAAGGCCGCCAGCTGTCCTCCGCGACAGTCCGTGCCCCTTGCCATGATCCCCTGCAACCGGGGTTCCAGCTTCTACCAGGCCCAGACCAACATCTGCCACATAGTAGTTTCCAAAGAGCCCAGCTCCGCTTCTCCTCCAACACTTCACCGCTCTGTGACCTCTCCTCTTGAGAGTCACTAGCCAACTAACTGTCTCCTGACACTCCTGACTCTCCCTTACCAACCCCCCAAGTGGGCGACCCTATTCCACTTCCGCCGTCCGTCCACTGGTGTGTCTTGTGGGTGTGGTGCAGAGTGTTCCTAGGATTTTGATTGGCTGTTCTTGGCAACACCAACGGTTAGTGATCCTTAACAAAGGAGGAGGTGCATATTGCACAGAAGGGCAGATTGCACAATACCCTGTGATGTCCTGATAGGCCAGGGCATCACACTTGCTCTGACACAGATTTTAACAGTATTGTTGTGTGCAGCAGTTGAGTGGGGGTAGCTCTGGGTGGACCAAAACATATGGGAGGCATGTATGTTTTGTTTCTGGCAACATGAATGAAAAGGACCAATACAAGTCTATGAGTCCGTGAAAAACACGAACAACATATAGATGGTATCCATGTGCCATCTGTGCGCGGCACCTATTTAACATTGCAAAGTATAGAAGAAGCTTTGTCAGTTATATATTTATCCATCAAAAACACTGATGTTACACTGATGGTAAAAGCGGAATGGACCCACAGATTTCACTGTCATGTCTCACAACATGGGACTCATACAGTATTGTATTGTCATTGTATTGTTTCTGTACTCTGTTATGTTATCAACTTCTCTTCACAAGTTTGTCCTGTCTCTCTCCCTGTAGCATGCCTCCTGCAGTCAACTTAATCTATCTATAATTTTGTGTAATAGTACATATAGACATCTATAGAAATAGTATCTTAAGAGCCCACACTTGTAACCTAGTCATGGAGTCAGAATAGTAAAAAAGACATCTGCTAGATACTTTACATGGTTCACCACGAACTTATCAAAACCGGAGTCACAAGATTCAACAATCATCCTGAGAACTGTAGAAGTTAGAAATGTGCATTTAGAACCATAATTAGTGACCATGGCATCTTAGATATGCTGATGAAGTGTGTAGGACCACAATCCACAAAGCAGGTCAGGAGACTAAGAGGCACTTTGCACACTACGACATTGCAAGCCGATGCTGCGATGCCAAGCGCGATAGTCCCCGCCCCAGTCGCAGCTGCGATATCATGGTGATAGCTGCCGTAGCGAACATTATCGCTACGGCAGCTTCACATGCACTCACCTGCCCTGCAACGTCGCTCTGGCTGGCGAACCGTCTCCTTCCTAAGGGGTCGGGTCGTGCGGCGTCATAGCGACGTCACACGGCAGGCGGCCAATAGAAGCAAAGGGGTGGAGATGAACGGGACGTAAACATCTCGCCCACCTCCTTCTTTCCGCATAGCCGGCCGAGACGCAGGTTGGAGATGTTCCTCGCTTCTGCGGCTTCACACACTGCGATGTGTGCTGCCGCAGGAACGAGGAACAACATCGTAGCATCGGTCTTTCCCAATTCATGAAAATGACCGAGGCTACACCGAGGATACAATTACGACGCTTTTGTGCTCGTTAATTGTATCAAAAATGCTTTATACACTATGATGTCGAGAGCGACGCCGGAAGTGCGTCACTTTCGATTTGACCCCACCGACATCGCACCTGTGATGTTGCAGTGTGCAAAGTGCCCCTTAGATCTGTCTACATCAGTAATCCAATGGTTTATCTCATGGCTGCATGGGCAGGACTAGAATGAAGCTCCTGATATCATAGAGAATGCACTGTTCAAGCGACAACATAATCTTCCAAAAATTTCCAGTAAGGATAGTTGAAATTTCTAAGATCTCATTGTTCAAGAGCTGCAGCTGGCCAAGGCACATGTGACGCAATTGAGCTAGTCAGGGTGTCATAGGGTACTGCACCCTCTCTATCTTTTGGTGCAGGACTCAATCCCTCATGGTTCCGATTTCCCAACCTATGGTACTGCCTCCATCCGCATCCAAATCCCAACCACACCTCACACCACACCCTGTCAGACACACCAGTGGGCTGCCTATCTGGAATAGGGCCGCCTACCTAGGGGTCAGGTAGGTTGGTGGGAGGGAAGTGAGGAGAGCGGGGTTAGCCCTCAAGAAGTGAGGAGCTGAGGGAGTAGTGCCTCCTTGTATGTTGTCTGTTGGGTTGCAGATGGTGGTCTGGGCCGGGAGGAGTCGGAGACCCGGTCGCAGGGTATAGAGGCTGGGTGCCTAGACCCAGTCTTGGAGGACAGACAGCATCTCAAGCCTAATAACCGGTCCAGACCAAAAGCATGGCGGGGTACAGGACCCTAGTTCGGGGAATAGCATCAGGCAACCTGGCAATTAGCCTGTGAAGTATAGTGTCTTCACAAACTGTCCCCAAGAAGCTCAGAGATCGGGGGTACTGGCACAATGATGGGGATAGGGCTTTCCAATCCATGCAGCCTGCAAAAATCCCAAGTGTGAGCCCTTGAGAGCGCAGCTCCACTACCAGCAAGTAAGGAGCGGGACACGGACAGCTTTAAGCCAACGGGCCACCAGAACATTCCAAAAATTGAGCATGGAGGCAGGCTACAGACCATCCGGTAATACCAAAGGAGACGGACACCCGGACTCCTTTGCGGTCGCAGCACTACCAACACTGCCTGAGTGAGTATGCTGTCCTCCTCCCCTGCTTCGCATCTGCACCACGCTCCACACCACCTCCATCATCCAGAGCCCCGGGGCCTTCCCTACTCGTGGAGGGAACGTCATCTGGCTGCCCCACTCCATCTCCCCTGGGTACTCCCATCGGCAGCGGCGGTACTCCCCTTACCGCGAACCACGGGTGGCGTCACAAACTCTTATCCCCTGTAAATACCCTCTTTTCATTTGAAGTGGCTGTGAGCCCCCAGGTCCGGAGACCCTCAAGCCTCAGCAGCAAACCCCGGATCCGAGCGGTTCGACCGCTACAGGGGCAGCACATTTCAAATTTCTGACGTCACAAACAGGATTCGGATTGGGCCCACTAACCTGGGTGACGTGCGCCTTGAAAATCCAAGCTGCGGTGTCAAAGTTCCGTTCCCGCCATTTTCCGCCATGTTTGGCCAAAACGCTGTCTTCCTGGCAAAAAGAGTGCAAAACTGAAGCTCCGCCCCTTGTACAGAGAGAACAGTCGGAAGCTAGAGAGCTGGCTGCTGAAAACCATGGGGGCGTGACTGGATGTAGCAGCGGAAGTGGAGCAGGGACACCAGGACTCTGCCCATAAAGTTCCTGGACACCGCAGAGGCAAGATGGCGGCAGCAAGGGACTGGTCACCGGAGTGCACTGCTCCCTGGACCGCGACTTGGATTGAACAAGAAACCAAGCAACTCTGTAGGAGGATGCAGACTCAGTTCCTCTACATCCAGGACCATTAGAGGGAAGAGATGAGGAGTCTGGCTATGGCGGTGAGTGCTCGTGTGATGGAGGTCCCACGCGTGGAGCGGGTAAGTAGCTACCCAATCCCGGTTGACCCGGCCTACTCAGCCATGGGATCTGGTCGGCCCCCGGCCACCGCAAGCACTCAGCCACCGTCACCCTTGCCCTCGGCGGATGCCAAGCCGCTACCCGCAACACCGGCAGCAGAACCTCCAGTCCCAGTTTACAGAGCACAGGCTGCCACTTCTCCAGGTTCACCACCAGCCCGACCAGACCCGGCCGCATCACCGGGCCCGTACCTTGGTACGAAGCACCCAGACCCTGTGACCCCTGCTGCAAAACAGCTGGTTTCTGTACCCATCACAGAGGAGCAGAGCCTGAGGAGATGCCGGTTCCGCCGGCGCCAGGCATCCCGGCGACTGCCGGGGCTGTAGGAGTTACTTGCAACCAGTACCTGTAGGGGAGGTGAGGCCGGACGCTGACACCCCCTATTGGGAAAGACATCAGCAAAAGCTGCACCTGGAGATTGCTACCTGAGAACAGCGACGGTGGGAGATTGCTGCCCGCACTAACAAGGAGAAGCAGTACTTGAGAAACGCCACCTACTGGGTCAGAGGGCCGCATTACCGTGGCCTAGTAAAGCGCTTTGACCCCATTAAAGGATAGGGGTTTATTACGGAAGCGGGCCTCACTGCTGGAGTAATCGTGTCCCGCAGGGATGTGGAGGAGCACCTCCCTAGAGGGCACCGAGGTCGTGACCTGTAACCAGGAGAAGTGGTCTCCTTCTGCCGGCATTGTGGTGACCGGGGCTGGTATGCCCTGGAGGTAAAGAGGCTTGTCCTACTAGATTGGAAAGCCATGCCAGCCTCTGCAGTAAATTATGGCCTGTAATGGTAGCGATACCTGGCTACTCCATGTACAATGTTAAAGTTTACACTGTTGATAATGCTGATTTATGCTGATTTATATGCTTACCAATTGACTGAATACCTAACCTGATTAATGTTTGCACCTCGTGCATGGACCCTGTTCTATTTTTGTTGCTAAGTAAAATGGACCATGGCTGCGGGACTGGCAGCAGCTAGCACTAACTTGTGCTATTGTACATAGTTGCGCCTCTTGCGCCCACCAGAGTCGTCTTTTATACCTCCAGGACTTCAACGCAGTCTGAAGGAACCGGGGGATACAGGCTGTTTGGGTAGCGAGTTGAAGGGAGACGGACAATAGGAATGGACTGGTGCAGGAAGGGGCTGCGGGAGAGCAGGCTGAGCTACCAGCTACCGCTACAACCGGTAGCGTTCCCATGGTTCTTATAAAGTGTGAACTCTGAGAGTTTTGTTATGTAACGTTTAAGTGATGTGCCTCCCCTATGTGGGATGAGAAACTGTTACATTAAAAATGTTATTTTCTTCTTTTTCAGTTAAACAAAAATAAACCTCTGGGTGTCCTGTAGCTCGGGGACAAGCTACGTTTAACCAAGGGGGAATGTGACGTTCGTGAGCTTGTCAGTGTGTCACATGGTTCTGTACCCTTTCTATCTTTTGTTGCACTGGTGGCATCATGAACTCTTATTCCCTGTAAATTCCCCCTTTTAATTTGAAGTGGCCATGAGCCATCAGGTCCGGAGACCCTCGAGCCTCAGCAGCAAACCCCGGATCCCAGCGGTTCGACCGCTGCAGGGGCGGCACACACAGACACACACACACACACACACCAACTTGGTCTCAGCTACTTGGACACTGCTTGTGGGTTAAACCAATAGTTTCTAAGCTACTTTAAAATATCCAAGAAAGGTGGATCACACTTAGGTCAAGATACAAAAGAAAACATCAATTCTCCTTTTTTCCATTTTTGTTCTTTTGTGAGGTTATCAAAACTATTGCACAATGTAATACTGACCCAATCTTTTCCTATGAAGAATGCAGCGGCCCTGGTTTATCCCACCCTAAACATAAGAGTCCACGTTTGAACAACAGAAACCAAGGAGATTCAGTGTCTGTGAAAAAGACTGATATTCTTCTCACATCTGCATAAGATTAAGACAATAGCAACAAAGGTAAAAGGGTTAAAAACCTTAATCGTCTGTGTCCCATGTATGAGAAGCCCCATCCGCTAAAGAAGTTCATCAGCTTCAGAAATTAACTACTTCAAAATGCAAGTAGTTTCTAAAAAAGGTTGGGGTATGTTACAGATGTTGTGCTTCTTCTGAAAACTTTGCTGAAGGCTGTCAAATTAATAATACGTTTTTGGAATGTGGCAGTAAGGATCATGCACAAGCACTCCATGCATTCCAACCTATCTCTGCACTGCTTTTTCCCACCACCCACCATGGCAGGGAAGATGCACATCAAGCAGCAAATTTTACCAAAATATCTTCTTCATGCACAGAAATCTGCAGAGAAGGGATTGAATGTATTTTTCAAGGTTCGCCCAAAGAAAACCATAAAGGTGTACACCATCCATTTGGGGCAGATATAGGGTCAACCACAATGAGGGTCAGTGGCTTCCCAGTTGGGTACTACTAGACCTGTTTTCAACACTGCCTAAGACATTGGACTATATTGGACAAACATCTATACATGGAATCTACTTCATTTTTGGTGAGAATATTCCATGTCTGTACATCTAACTGAATTGTTGTATCCTTTTGCATTTTTTGCAAATTGCTATTTAATTAAAATATGGGATCCCGTTTACCATTGTCAGATGTATCCCATGATTGTTTAGATATTTATAGTGTTGTGGTATTTCACACACTGCAGTCTGTCATTGTGACAATGTCTCAGGGAAGCTCATATGCATGCTGGTCATTCTCACTGGGGTCACCACCTAACTGCAGTTTGTTGTTGTAACTACTGATGGGCGAACCCGGACTGCAAAAATCCGTCTCTGCGTGGGATATTAAATATCTCTTTATTGGGGCCCAGAATTGTCAGGAAAATCCAGGCAACTATCTAGATACCGCCATTAGGACAATTTAAAAAAAATAACGGAAAATAATTAACAGTCTCCCACGCCGATGTAACTCTACTTACGGAGCTGCTCATTACCCTCAGGCATATGCACTGCTTTCTCCACCCACCAGCAGTTCCAACATCTGTGATTGGTTGCAGTCAGACACGCCCCCACCCTGTTTTACAGCAGATCTGACTGCTTGGAATTGTACACAATATTTTTTTTTAATCAATTGGCATAGGGTCTTTCCATATTATAACACCCAGCACAGATAAAGCATAAGGCTACAGGCTGCAGCCCCCAGCCATGTGCTTATCTTGGTTGTGTGTCAAAATAAGAATGACTCCATGTGGCTTCTTTAAATCATTCAAATAAATTATTTTAAAAAATGGTGTGCAGTCCCCCCCAATTTTGATAAGCAGCCATGAAAAAGCTAACACCTGTGGCTGATGTTCTCAGGCTGGGGAGAGCCATTGTTATTGGGCCCTTCAGCCACCCAGAATTGTTTGCATCCATTAGATGTGACAATTCTGGCACTTCATGTCGATTACACTGGTGCGGTGGCAATCAGGATAGTTGCCACTAAACCGTAGATTCGTAATAGGAGGCATCTGTGAGACCTCCCCATTACTAATCTGTAAGTGAAAAGAAATTAACACAAACACCACAAAAATCCTTTATGTGAAATAAAACATGAAAAAACCCTCTTTCACTCTATTAAAAACCTCAAACACCCAGTTCCGACGTAATCCACACGAGGTCCCATGAAGATTCCGGATCTGCTACATAATAAAGTCACAGCACGTGGGCATAGAACATGTCTATATATTGTGGGCTTCAAGCAGAGACTGACTGAGCCACAGCGATCCTCGGTTACGTCACTCAGGTTATCTGCAGTCATAGCTGGAGGCTCCTATTGTACCCCACCTGTTACTGCAGGTAAACTGACCTCAGGTGACTTCATTTAATGCAGTGACCATACCTTAGGTGAGGTCATTGAGTTCAGAAACCTGCATCTCCTGGCAGAAAACATCAGGCTTTTTTGCCATGAGATACAGATTTGGTACTGAACTATATACACCATATTACTACACTCAATCTACATCTGTCAAAAAAATCACTTCAAACCGCAACATAACGAATGCTGATTTTATGCGCATATTATTACCAGGAGATGCAGATTCGGTGAAGGAATTAGGTGTATAAATTTCAGCACCAAATCTGCATTTCTTGGTAAAAACAAAATGTACAAAAACAATTTTGATGCTGTTTTGGTACGGTTTTTGCCAGGAAATGCAAATTTGGTGCTGAAATGTCTGCACTAGATTTCTGCATCAAATTTGCATCTCCTGGCAGAAAAAAACCACACTGAATTGGTGTCAAAACTGTTTTTGTGAATTTTTTTGCCAAGAGATGCAGATTTTGGTGCTGAAATTTATAAACCAAATCCCTGCACCAAATATCTCCTGGCAAAAAAAATCGGAAAAACTACATGCATTATGGTGCAGTTTTGATGCAATTTTTTGCCAGGCGATACAGATTGGGTGCAAGAATATGGTGTATAAATTTGAGCACCGAATCTGCATCTTGGTGCAAAATAATCATGTTGTTTAATCAGCATCATGAAATGCCGCACCGATAAGGTGCATGGATTATCTCGGGAAAAGAGGAGCGCTCAGTAACACAGATTTAGACAAATTTGTGAACAATACTTGAGAGAAAAAGGTCTTTTGTATACGTAGAAAGAGTCTTAGATCTCTGAGTTCAGCTCGTGAGCAAAAACAAAAGTGTTGCATTTATCGTTTTGATCAGTGTACATAACGGATTTATAATTCATTGAAGGATTTATGGTTTTCACCTTGCTCCTTGTACTACGTTTAGCAATTTACAGTAGATTTATTTCCTATCACTACCTAAGAGAACACAGAAATGACTGATCTATGCAAGCCTCAAGATTTTCAGTAGAACAATTTTTCATTCTGAGCAGCTTAGTGACTCTAATCATATTTCTATGTGAAACCTTGCAAAGCCTATGGACAGAGCAATGTTAACATAATGTGTCATCTATGGGCTTAAAGATGAACAGCAGTTTTCAGTGGACAGGAATTCTAAATTAAGTGTTTGTCTTCATTTATGTGATATACAGAGTAAAAAAAGACATACACGCAAATAAAGATCACTGTTAGTAAACATGTAGTTCATCAAGTTAAAGAAGCACTTCCCATTAAGTTTTTTTATTCATTAAATGTGTATATACTCGTACAGGTGCATCTCAATAAATTAGAATATCATGAAAAAGTTAATTTATTTAAGTAATTCAATACAAAAAGGGAAACACATGTATCATATAGAGTCATTACTGAGTGATCTATTTCAAGTGTTTATTTCTGTTAATGTTGATGATTATGGCTTGCAGCCAATGAAAACCTAAAAGTCACCATCTCAGAAAAATAGAATAATTAGAACAAAACACCTGCAAAGGCTTCCTAAAGGGGCATTTACACGCAGCGACATATCTAGCGATGACGCTGGTGAAAGCACCCACCCCCGTAGGTTGTGCGTCATGGGAAAATCGCTGCCCGTGGTGCACAACATCATTTGGACCCGTCACACATACCTGCCCAGCGACGTCGCTGTGGCTGGCGAACCACCTCCTTTCTAAGGGGCGGTTCGTGCGGCGTCACAGCAGCGTCACTAAGCGGCCGCCCAATCAATAGAAGCGGAGGGGCGGAGATGAGCTGGCGTAACATCCCGCTCACCTCCTTCCTTCCTCATTGTGGGCGGCCACAGGTACGGTGATGTTCCTTGTTCCTGCGGTGTCACACGTAGCTATGTGTGCTGCCGCAGGAACGACGAACAACCAGCGTCCTGCAACAGCAACAATTTTATGAAAATAAACGACGTATCAACGATAAAGTGAGTATTTCTGATTGTTAACACTTGCTCGGAGCTGTTACCCACAACAATGTCACTAACGACGCCGGATGTGCGTCACGGAATCCGTGACCCTGACGATATATCGTTAGATACGTCGTTGCGTGTAAAGGGGCCTTAAGTGTTTAAAATCTTCCCTTAGTCTGTTTCTGTAGGCAACACAATCATGGGGACGACTGCTGACTTGACAGATATTCAGAAGACAGTCATTGACACACTCCACAAGGAGGGTAAGCCACTAAAGGTCATTGCTAAAGAGACTGGCTGTTCACAGAGTGTTGAATCCAAGCATATTAATGGAAAGTTGAGTGGAAGGAAAAAGTGTCGTACAAAAAGGTGCACAAGCAACCAGGATAACTGCAACCTTGATAAGGTTGTTAAGAAAAGGACATTCAAAAATTTGGGAGAGATTCACAAGGAGTGGAATGCTGCTGGAGTCAGTGCTTCAAGAGCAACCACACACAGATGTATGGAAGACATGGGCTACAAGTGTCGCATTCCTTGTGTCAAGCCACTCATGACCAATAGACAACACTAGAAGCGACTTACCCGAGCCAAGGAGAAAAATAACTGGACTGTTGCTCAGTGTTCCAAGGTTTTCAACTGAAAGTAAATTTTGTATTTCACTTGGAAATCAAGGTCCCAGAGTCTGGAGGAAAAGTGGAGAGACACACACTCCAAGCTGCTTGGGGTCTAGTGTGAAGTTTCCACAATCAGTGATGGTTTGGGGAACCATGTCATCTGCTGGTGTAGGTCCCTGTTGTGATGGTGGGATATTGTGGGTCATGAACCATTTTGTGTGGGTTCATGTTTTGGGCGTAGTAGGCTGTCTATTCGATGTATTGTTTATCCTGTCTGCAGGCTTATAACTCCTTGAAGCGCTTCTGTCTCAAGGTGTGGGGGAGGGGGCCTGGCATCCACCTAAACTCTCTGCTTACCTGAAGAATTGGGCAGTCTGTTTGAGAACTTGAAGAGAGAAGGATTGGTCTTCTGAGAGAAGCTGCGGCTTCCCAAAGAGACCTGGACATTTATCGTTTACTCGACTATATTTGTGTTTCAGGACTAATTTTATCCTCTTTTTTGCGGATTATGTTATGGACTGTTTGGTTTGCTTGGAATAAATGTTCTTTGCAATGTTCCATTATTTCTCGCTCTGTTGATTGTGTGACATGGGAGAAGGACCTCGTCACACCTGTGTTTTATCAAGATCAAAGTCAGTGCAGCCATCTACTAGGAAATTTTAGAGCACTTCATGCTAAGTAAAATGGACCATGGCTGCGGGACTGGCAGCAGCTAGCACAAACTTGTGCTATTGTACATAGTTGTGCCTCGTGCGCCCACCAGAGTCGTCTTTTATACCTCCAGGACTTCAACGCAGTCACAAGGAACCAGGGGATACAGGTTGTTCGGGTAGCGAGTTGAAGGGAGAGGGACAATAGGAATGGACTGGTGCAGGAAGGGGCTGCAGGAGAGCAGGCTGAGCCACTGGCTACCGCTACAACCGGTAGCGTTGCCATGGTTCTTATAAAATGTGAACTCTGAGAGTTTTGTTATGTAACGTTTAAGTAATGTGCCTCCCCTATGTGGGATAAGAAACTTTTACATTAAAAATGTTATTTTCTTCTTTTTCAGTTAAACAAAAATAAACTTCTGGGTGTCCTGTAGCTCGGGGACAAACTACGTTTAACCAAGGGGGAATGTGACGCCCGTGAGCTAGTCAGGGTGTCACATGGTACTGCACCCTCTCTATCTTTTGGTGCACTGGTGGCATCCCCCTTTTCATTTGAAGTGGCCATGAGCCCCCGGGTCCGGAGACCCTCGAGCCTCAGCAGCAAACCCCGGATCCGAGCGGTTCGACCGCCGCAGGGGCGGCACACACACACACCAACTTGATCTCAGCTACTTGGACACTGCTTGTGGGTTAAACCAATAGTTTCTAAGCTACTTTACAATATCCAAGAAAGGTGGATCACACTTAGTTAGAGATGAGCGAACCAGCCGCGGTTCGGCTTGAGTTCGGTTCGTCGAATGGAGGTCTCGTTCGAGTTCAGTTCGGCGAACGTTCGACGAACCGAACTCGAACCGCATAGGAAACAATGGCAGGCAATCACAAACATAAAAACACGTAGAAAACACCCTCAAAGGTGTCCAAAAGGTGAAAAACAAGTCACAACACAAACACATGGGAAAGTGACAAGGACATATACTCATGCGAAAACAAAGGAGCTGGACAAGGAAAAAGAGGAGGAGACACAGATATGAGTATATGCAAGGGAACGTTGATGCCATTACTGTGCAACTTGAGCCCTGCTCATTTTATGCTTCCAATCTGGATAAATTGCCTGAGCTCACCATGTACGCCTTGGGGATCTTGTTGTGTCCCGCAGCCAGCGTTTTCTCGGAACGTGTCCTCAGTGCTGCTGGGGGTGTGCTGACAGCTAAGCACACGCATCTGTCCACTGACAATGTGGACAGACTAACGTTCACCAAGATGAACAAGTCATGGCTCTCAGAGGACTTTTCTTCCCCTGGCTCAGCCAGGGGAGGCGAAAGGCACGTGTATTTTTGAGAGTGCTTCATGCAAAGCATCTTTTTCATCTTGAAAATGGGGGTCAACTGATGCCAGTCAAGTGGGGTGTGTGTGGCCCAATTAGTGGAAACGAGGGAGACTGTGGTTGGAGTCCCCTCGCTTTTGAAAAAAGAACCAAAATGAACAAGTCATGGCTCTCAGAGGACTTTTCTTCCCCTGGCTCAGCCAGGGAGGGTGAAAGGCATGCGTATTTTTGAGAGTGCTTCATGGAAAGCATCTTTTTCATCTTGAAAATGGGGGTCAACTGATGCCAGTCAAGTGGGGTGTGTGTGGCTCAATTAGTGGAAACGAGGGAGACTGTGGTTGGAGTCCCCTTGCTGTGTTTTACATGCTTTTAGAAGGGCATCTGCAAACTGTTGGCTACCAAAATGCTTCCTTTCCAACCTTTTTAACCGAGGATTTTCGAGACCTTATGCCCATCGCAGTGCTCCAAGAGCCGATGCCCAGGCGCCACTCCTTCTCCAACAAAGGCGTGCACGCGTTACACCAGCATGTCGCACCAAACATCACCGCTTCTTTGAGAAACTGTGTGACAGGGTGCATTTCACCACAGATACTTGGCCCAGTAAGCATGGACAGGGGCGTTACATGTCACTGACTGGGCAATGGGTTACTATGGGGAGAGATGGAGAAGGGTCTGCTGTACAAGTCTTGCTGTCCCCACGAGTTGTATCAATCCTTCCTCTGTATGTAGAAGTTAATACACTGCTTCTGCCTCCTCAAACTCGTGTGGGTCCTTCACCTCGGCCCAAACCCTGTGTGGTCAGGGCACCCTTCCTTGTAACTGCGCACAAGGAAAACCACACAGTTCCACCTTACTATGCTGGCAGCAGAGTTCAATGCCATCATGCTGTCAAATGTTTACTTTGAAATGTATGGGAAATGTGAGTCACACCGCTGAGAAGTTGTGGACGGTTAGCTCTGGAGACCAAGTTTCATCAATGGTTGTCTCCACTCAACCAGCAGCCAGGGAAGGCCGAGTGTGACAATGATGCAAACATGGGTGCGGCCCTTCACCATGACAATGTGACACACGTGCCTTGTGTGGCTCACGTGTTGAATCTAATTCTCCAGCAATTTTTAAAACACCATCCCGGCCTACATGGCCTTGTGCAGCGGGCACGCTCGCTATGTGCTCACTTCCATCGTTCGCACACAGCAGCTCAACAACTTTCGTCGCTCCAGAAGTCTTTAGGTCTGGTGGTTAAACGCCTGAAATGCGATGTGCCGACACGCAGGAATTTGAATCTGCATATGTTGCAGCTTTTGTGGCAGCACCGCCGAACCCTGCTGCAATACGTTATGACATATAGCCTGGCCTAACTTGATCCAGAGGTGGTGCAGATCACGTTGCTGGAGTGGTGTCAGATCAAGGACCTATGCACCCTTCTACACAGTTTACAAATGTCGACGAAGATGTTTAGCACTGGCAATGCCATTCTCAGCGTGACAATTCTGTTCATCTACATGATGGAGCACACTGTAAGCATTATTCGGAGTCAGGTGTTGGGACAAGAGGAAGGGGAGGAAGTACAGGAGGAGTCATATGCAGAAGGGATAACAAGATCTACGAGGTCCAGATGGTCAGCGGCACCTAGGCGGCAGTCATGGTGGGGGAGAGTGATTAACAAAGGCGCATAGTATCAGCAAAAAGTGTTGAGGAAGGTGCAGGAGCCCATGAAGAAATGGAGGACGAACTGGCGATGGGCATGGAAGACTCAGCAGATGAGTGAGAGCTTGCTCACATTTCGGTTGTGCGAGGTTGGGGGGAGAGGGCAGAGGAAGGAGGCACGATTCTCACCTCTCTGCCACCAACACACCAAGGACTTGGTCCTCCTGGATGCACATGACACATGAGCGCCTTCTTGCTGCACTACCTACAACATGACCCTCAGATTGTACGAATTCGAAGTAATGCTAACTACTGGGTTGCCACACTGTTAGATCCCCGGTACAAGACAAAATTTGGCGAAATAATTCCTGCCATAGAAAGGGACGCACGTATACAGTAGTATCTGCAGAAGGTGGTACGCAATCTTAGATCTGCTTTTCCACTAAACACCAGTGCTGCACAGAGTGAATCTCAATGCTTTGTCATGGAAAGGAGGAAATGGTCTTTTACTTGTCCACATCTGAGGGACCGAGGGCTGGCTGCTGTGCTGAGATGGCATTGAGTACGGTGTCCCTGCAGAGTTGCACTTTTGGTCATATACAAAATGAGTTGAAAAAGGACAGATGCTGGTGGAAAGTGTGTTGGAAAGGGGAAAAAAGTTTTTGTCCGTGGGTTTGGTGGTTAAGCAAAAGTAACATTTGCTGAAGAAACACCATCTGTTACGGTGGGACAGGCAGATTTGGATAAGGTGGTATATACTATGTTACCGCTATATAACGAAAATAATAAGAAAAGAAAGAGAAAGGTATATATTCCCATCAGCAGTCAATGTCCACCGTGCTCCCAGATGGAAAAGGAGAGGTTGGCAACTGGAAGGTTAGGTGGAGGATACAGAGCTGTGTGGCTATGAAACTAATAGTAGCCTGAACCGAGTTAGACGCCACTTGGATCTGGAGACTGGGAGCCCTGTTAGCGTCACAGGGTCCACACGCCCACCCAGCCTAGAAACTCCCTGTTAACATCACAGGGGCCATTGAGTACGCTGACTGTGTGCATTGGGGCCACACCTGTGGAAAGCAGGCGCATCAGCAGCAGCAGCAGACCTGTTAATGCCACTGGGCTGCACAAGCAGGACTTGTAGGACAGGAGCCGGTCTTAACCGTTCTGCGTTACCAACTGTGGTGGCGGCCTGCATCGACGCCCTATCCCTGCCTACCTCTGGCCTAAAGCCGCAATGGGTTCAACACATGGAGGTGTGCTCTTTCGGAGCATTATAGAAGACTGCGCACCTCCTTGTTGGTTCCAGCCTGTTTTATAACCTGGGTCCGCCCCAAACCAGGGTGGACCACAATGCACCTCCTGGAGACAAAAGCAGAGTGACACGTCATGAGTGGCATAACTAGCGTCCTATCTGGAACCGCAACTTCAATAATGACCTCATGGCTGCCACGACCCAAACACCTCACCAGTCATCGTCTGACCATCAATAATGAGGTGACAAGTCATAGGAGCGGGCCTCTGCAAGCCATTTGGGAGTGGCCTGGCCACATCGTCAGGACACCTGATGCCCTGTGGTCTATATGGGCCCCCCACATCAGGGGCAGGGCCAAAGAGTTCATTTCCGGACCTAGTCTCTGATGCAGTAAGTGCCTGAGCATGCTCAGTAGCATGAAATATAGTCTCTGAAAAAAGACTATCAGCTTTAGCATGGTGTCTAGGCACAAAACAGGACTTAGACCCGGCACGGAATACAAGTACCTGTGCAAAGAGGCTTTTCGCACTAAGTGTGGGAGCATGCGCTGTATCCCGAAATGAAGACTTAGCCTCAGGAATGGCACAGTCAGGCTGAGCATACTCACTAGGCAAAACACTGTAGTTAGGCTGCGGCTGGGGTAAATCGGCACACGCATGCGCACTAGCTTCCTCTCCACACTTAGACGTGGAGGAGAAATTGCTCTTCGGGTGTAGACTTGGAGATGCTGTCTATGAACAGAAGGAAAATATAAAGGTGTGTGTTACAGCAAGGAGCCACCGCGGAAACACTTCGTTCAATTGTGAGGGGAGTCATTTTGGAGTTTGGTGAGGAGTACCGTAACGCCAGCGAGCAGCATCCTGTGCCACAGACCAACATTCTTACGGTGCTGTCTATACTGCTTACCGTGAGAGAAGCGTAAAGTCTGTATTTCTGGCAACTGGACATCACAGTACCCGGGTACGGTAGGCTGTGCCCAGACAATAATGCGGGCACGCAAAACTTTGTTTTATTAGCAAAACACATATCTGTTCTGGGTAGGCCGACTATTTATAGACAATAAGACTTGCTGCCTCTGCACCGTCAAATTGTCACGTACAGTTTAAATCATAGAGGGAAAGCGACACATGTTTGCATTGACTGTTGATTTTCAAGATTTCCATGACTGTGTTGCAGAGCTGTGTGGTTTGCATTCACACTGTTATCATCTGCCTTATCTGTGAGGCTTCAGCTAACAAGGGTATTCAGGGGGGGTAATGTGTTTTGTCTATGTTTACGTAGATAACTGGGAAGCTCTTGTGATGCGCCACTGGTAAGTCGTGTTCGCACACACACACACACACACACGCACAAACACACAATTACTGCTACGCAGAGGGATTAGCAGGTAGTAGGCAACAGAATAGATTGTTTAATTATTTAAATTGTATGCATGGTTCTTATTGTTTGTTTTGGTAAAGTTAAACAATCATTTATCAACCCAACTGACTAGAGTCCTTTTCCTCTTGGCTGGTTTTGCTGCATACTGGGGAGCCCACCCTGTACACAACTTAAAATGAAGCATAAGTCGCAATGTGAATTTCGCTGTGCTACAATGCGGCCTAGCGTGCCTGTGCAACCACCACCTGCCCCATCAAGTGCATCTGCGTGCTCTTCATCCTCTGTGACTGTGGGGACAGCAGTCTCACATGGTTTTTCACACTGAACTTCCACCCCTTTACACGCAACAGGGAGTGTGATTGGCAGGTCATCACTTGTTTTGGAAGTGGAAACAGATGGTATTGTTGAGCTGTCAGACATCGAGAAAACCAACATTGGATGCAGGCTACATTATATCCACACCTGCAGCTTCGTCACAGATTGGCTGGACTACCTGCATTTAATAATTGCATTCCAGAAATGGAAAGGAGTGTAGAATGCACATGTGTTGTACCTTGCTTGGCAGCAAAGGAACACTAACTTAGTATTACAGACAATTTTAGGAAGGCAGAAAAAGAGTCAGCTCTTTGAGCAAATTAAATAGCGTGGCAAAAGTGGACAGGTGGGTACAGTGGCCGTGTTCTGTGGGTACCAGGACAGTAAAGGAAGCCTCACTTTCTATCCCTCCGAATGATCAAATGCAGCAAGGAATTCCCTGAGTTTTCTATAAAATTAGCGTAGCAAAATGTGCATGAGGGTGTCATGCAGAGGTGCTGCAAATAGATTTGCACCAGTGGGACACTAATGGAAGTCCAACAGCCACTTCTTGTATGCCACTAAATGGCAGCATTTTTTGCTATTATTATAGCTTATTAAAAACAGAGCAGGAGGGTGTCATGCAGAGGTGCTAGAAATAGCTTGGCACCAGTGGGACACTAATGGAGTACAACAGCCACTTCTTGTATGCCACTAAATGGCAGCATTTTTTGCTATTATTATAGCTTATTAAAAACAGAGCAGGAGGGTGTCATGCAGAGGTGCTAGAAATAGCTTGGCACCAGTGGGGCAGTAATGGAACTACAACAGCCACTTTTAGGATGCCACTAAGTTTCTCAGTGTTTGGTATTATAATGGCTTAGTAACAATGAGTTTGAGTGTGCAATGCAGGCAGACGTGCTGCAAATATCTTTGCACTAATGGGACAATAATGAAGTCCAACAGCCACTTTTAGGATGCCACTAAATGGCAGCATTTTTTGCTATCATTATAGCTTATTAAAAACAGAGCAGGAGGATGTCATGCAGAGGTGCTAGAAATAGCTTGGCACCAGTGGGGCACTAATGGAGTACAACAGCCACTTCTTGTATGCCACTAAATGGCAGCATTTTTTGCTATCATTAAAGCTTATTAAAAACAGAGCAGGAGGGTGTCATGCAGAGGTGCTAGAAATAGCTTGGCACCAGTGGGGCACTAATGGAACCCCAACAGCCACTTTTAGGATGCCACTAAGTTTCCTCAGTGTTTGCTAGTATAATGGCTTAGTAACAATGAGTTTGAGTGTGCAATGCAGGCAGACGGGCTGCAAATATCGTTGCACTAGTGGGACAATACAGAAGTCCAACAGCCACGTTTAGGATGCCACTAAGTTTCCTCAGTGTTTGCTAGTATAATGGCTTAGTAACAATGAGTTTGAGTGTGCAAAGGGCAGGAGGGTACAGTGGCAGGGTTGTGGGTCTGGGTACAGGAAAGGAAACCTCCCTTTCTATCCCTCCTAATGGGGAAATGCAGCGAGGAAATCCCTAACCTTACCTACACAGACGTTGTCATCTTGTGTAGCTGTTAAAATCTGTTTTTCACAGCCCTGACTGTCACCTATGGCTCTGACCCTGCCGGTATTAGCCCTTACAAGGGCTGAAAGAAACTTCTATCCCTATTCTGTATAGCTCTGTGTATAGAGCGTACACAGCAGTATCGAAGACAGGAGCTATGCCAGCGGTGACTGACACCCAGACGCAGAAGAGATAATGGCGTCCGCACGGGCAGATACTCGTTTTTATAATGCAGGGACATGTGACATGGACATCCTATCACACATGCCGTTGCTTTTCTGGCTAAAAGTCCACTTAGCTGTGTGTGTGTCTGGGATTGGCTGACATGCTGACCCGCCCCACTACACGCGCGCGCTTAGGGAAGGAAGACAAGGAAAAAAAAAAAATGGCGATCGCCATTATCCAAACAGCAGTGATCTGAATGCGCTGTTCCCGCACACTATACACTGAAATTTCATAATAGTGTTAGTCACAGAGTGACTTACACTATTACAGCGGAAAGCCAGCTAGTAATTAGCTTGTCTTTTTGCTGCTAGAGCCGTTCTCGAACGCATCTAGAACTATCGAGCTTTAGCAAAAAGCTCGAGTTCTAGTTCGATCTAGAACAGCCCCCAAAATCACTCGAGCCGCGAACTGGAGAACCTCGAACCGTGCTCAACTCTACACTTAGGTCAAGATACAAAGGAAAACATCAATTCTCCTTTTCTCCATTTTTGTACTTTTGTGAGTTTATCAAAACTATTGCACAGTGTAATACTGACCAAGCTTTTCCTATGGAGAATGCAGCGGCACTGGTTTATCCCACCCTAAACATGAGAGTCCACGTTTGAACAACAGAAACCACGGAAATCCAGTGTCTGTGAAAAAGACTGATATTCTTCTCACATCTGCATAAGATTAAGACAATAGCAACAAAGGTGAAAGGGTTAAAAACCTTAATCGTCTGTGTCCCATGTATGAGAAGCCACATCCGCTAAAGAAGTTCATCAGCTTCAGAAATTAACCACTTCAAGAATGCAAGGAGTTTCTAAAAAAGGTTGGGGTATGTTACAGATGTTGTGCTTCTACTGAAAACTTTGCTGAAAGCTGCCAAATTAATAATACGTTTTTGGAATGTGGCATTAAGGATCATGCACAAGCGTTCCCTGGTCCCTGAGTCTGGAGGAGGAGTGGAGAGGCAAACACTCCAAGCTGCTTGGGGTCTAGTGTGAAGTTTCCACAATCAGTGATGGTTTGGGGAACCATGTCATCTGCTGGTGTAGGTCCCTGTTGTGATGGTGGCTATTGTGGGTCATGAACCATTTTGTGTGGGTTCAAGTTTTGGGCGTAGTGGGCTGTCTATTCGATGTATTGTTTATCCTGTCTGCAGGGTTATAACTCCTTGAAGCACTTCTGTCCCTAGCTGTGGGGGAGGGGGCATGGGATCCACCTAAACTCTCTGCTTACCTGAAGAATTGGGCAGTCTGTCTGAGAACTTGAAGAGAGAATGATTGATCCTCTGGGAGAAGCTGCGGCTTCCCAAAGAGACCTGGACATTTATCGCTTACTCGACTATATTTGTGTTTCAGGACTAATTTTATCCTGTTTTGTGGATTATGTTATGGACTGTTTTGATTTGCTTGGAATAAATGTTCTTTGGAATGTTCCATCATCTCTCGCTCTTTTGCTTGTGTGATATGGGAGAAGGACCACGTGACAACTGGTAGCAGCAGTGGGATCAACAGAGCGCAGCCTAATGGAGATCCAACCACAGAGTTAGTACTGAAACTGGACCGCATCCAGTCTACAGAAGAGAGACAGAGATCTGGGCCTCAGCTACAAAGGACTGAGTAAAGAGGCCTTAATTGAATTACTGGTGGGTGTGAGTCAGTCCACCTCCTCCCAGATGTCTGACGGACAAGCAATGGGGACTGGGATCCCTGCCCCAAAAAGCCAGTGGTTGGTGTGGTTCGAAGAAGAGATGGTAGCTCTGGGCCCAGGTATATCTCAGGAGTATCAGGAAGAAGCTGTTCACCGAGCACAGAGGAGACAAGAAGCAATGGATTTCAACAGAGGAATTAAGGTAAGTTGCAGTGTAAACCCAGCGATCCAGGAGCCTTTACAGATCGCCCCGGCGGACTTCAAGCCACTTGATGAGGTTCCCGGAGATGTGGAAGGGTTTTTCAAGGACTTTGAGCAGCAGTGTGCCGTGATGGAGGTGCACCACTCTGGCTGGATGCGTTTGTTAGTGGGACTCCTGAACGGAAGCCTGGCAAAGGCTTATCACACAATTGACTCACAGCAGAACCGGGATTACAACATTGTAAAGCGGACTATCCTGGATTACCATGCTATCATCCCAGACTCACATAGGACACAGTTCCAAGACCTCCCATGCACCAGGGGGGGATTGTTTAGGATGTATGCCCACAAGATGTCCCAGGCATGTCGAAGATTGCTAGAAGCAGAAAATGCCTTCACTGTGGAAGACGTTATACAGGTATTTCTTATAGAACAATTTCTTTTTAAGTGTCCGTCAGAAATACGGGAATGGGTCAGAGAGCGCACGTCGTGCTCCTTGGATAGAGCTGTAGCCCTGGCTGATAAGGCCCTTACTTTCTGACTACAATTGAGGAGGCTTCTGGACAATAAGCTTCAGCCTGCTTCTGTGTCCCAGACACCTCCGATTTATATCTGACCCTCCAACCAGCCGCAGTCCAATGACAACCATGGCTCACAATCCTGGGCCCCAACAGTTCTGACCACTCCCTATGGCAATAACAGAGAGGAGATGTTATGGGTGCAGACAACCTGGAGACCTGCAATCAAGTTGTCCTGCAAGAACTCGGAGGGACCACCATACACATCCACCTTGTCCGGTGCATTTTGTGCATTCCATCCCGCCTGAGAAAGAGGTACAACCACCTCCAGTGGAGTGTATCGCTGACGCCTGCACTATAGATGCCCCTGTTGGAGTGTATGGCCTCCGGCCTCTGTCACCAAGTTCTCCTAGTCCCTTCTCCAGAATGCACATTGGAAGGAGTATGATGCAGAGGAGATGTTATCGATGTGGGCAGCCTGGGCATTTGAAAAACACTTGCCCTGCTGGTCGATTGAGGAATGACCTTGCACCAAATCGACCTGTTCATTCTCTACCATTCTAGCCAATAGAAGGGGAGAAGAGTTCTCACCCCTTCAAGTTGACTTGCCTAAGGACTCAGACACTCATGGTCAGCCACTAGGGTTTATGGGGTGTGAGCCACAGCTCCGAGTTCCTCTCACCATCAAAGTAAGCACTTACAGTAGGTTGTGCTGGAAGGACAGAGAGTCATTGGATTTTGTGACTCTTGGGCATTTCTCAAAATAGCTGATCACTGGGTGGTTCGGCCAGAGGTGATGCATCATGGACCAGGGATTGTTATTGAATTGGCTGGAGGACAAAAGAGAAATATCCCAAAGACGACTGTAGATCTGACTTTGGCTTTGCCAGCAGATATTCTCCTAGGAAATGATGTGGGAGATCTTCAATGCTGAATTGTGGGTGCAGGAAACACAGTTTGAGTGAAGGAGGACATAAAGGGAAGCTTGTCCTTACAACACTACCGCTGTACAAGGGACTATCCACATCTGAGAAACATTAGCTTAAGTGAGGTGGCCAGAGGTCTGTGTAGACCTCATCCCGTTCTCACTTATTAAAAAGTAGGGAGAGGTTGTGATGGTGGGATATTGTGGGTCATGTACCATTTTGTGTGGGTTCATGTTTTGGGCGTGGTGGGCTGTCTATTCGATGTATTGCTTATCCTGTCTGCAGGGTTTTAACTCCTTGAAGCGCTTATGTCTGTGTGGGAGAAGGGGTCTGGGATCCACCAAAACTCTCTCCTTACCTGAAGAATTGGGCAGTCTGTTTGAGAACTTGAAGAGAGAAGGATTGATCCTCTGGGAGAAGCTGCGGCTTCTCAAAGAGACCTGGACATTAATCGCTTACTGGACTATATTTGTGTTTCTGGACTAATTTTACCCTCTATTTTGTGGATTATGTTATGGACTGTTTGGTTTGCTTGGAATAAATGTTCTTTGCAATGTTCCATTATTTCTCGCTCTGTTGATTGTGTGACATGGGAGAAGGACCTCGTCACACCTGTGTTTTATCAAGATCAAAATCCGCGCAGCCATCTACCAGGAAATTTTAGAGCACTTCATGCTTCCCTCTGCCGACAAGCTTTTTGGAGATGGAAATTTCATTTTCCAGAAGGATTTGGCACCTGTCCACACTCCCAAAAGTACTAATACCTGGTTTAATAACCACAGTATCACTTTGCTTGATTGGCCAGCAAACGTGCCTGACCAAAACCCATAGAGATTCTATGGGGTATTGTCAAGCGGAAGATGAGACACCAGACCTAACAATGTAGACGAGCTCAAGGCTGCAATCAAAGCAACCTGGGCTTCCATAACACCTCAGCAGTACCACAGGCTGATCGCTTCCATGCTGCGCCGCATTATAATAATAATATTTATTCATTTATATAGCGCTTTTCATACATTGGCAACACTGTCCCCATTGGGGCTCACAATCTAAATTCCCTATCAGTATGTTTTTGGAGTGTGGAGGAAACTAGAGACCCCAGAGGAAACCCATGCAAACACAGGGAGAACATACAAACTCCTTGCAGATTTTGTCCTTAGTGGGACTAGAACCCAGGACCCCAGCGCTGCAAGACTGCAGTGCTAACCACTGAACCATGATGCAGTAATACATGCAAAAGGAGCCCCGACCAAGTATTCAGTGCATTTAATGTACATACTTTTCAGTAGGCCTACATTTCTGAGTTTAAAATCACTTTTTCACTTGGTCTTATATAATATTCTAATTTTCTGAGATAATGACTTTTGGGTTATCATTGGCTGTAAGCCATAATCATCAGCATTAACAGAAATAAACACTTGAAATAGATCACTCTCTGTGTAATGACTCTACAGAATATGTACAGTATGTTTTCCTTTTCGTATTGAATTACTGAAATAAATTATTGAGTTGCACCTGTATGTATACTGCCACCGATGCACATATGTGAGATGTGTCTGAAGCATGGGAGCACAGATCTCTATACAAGCAATGGTAGATAGGATTCATACTGAACACTCATCCCATGCCTGACCAGCTGAAAGTGATAAATCCAGGAAGGATGATGCAGTGGATGAAATTTAAGGTATTTTATTCACAGTACCATGACATGATGAGCTGGGTTGTCAGCGAAGATGAAGGCAAGGATGAGGGATATAAGAAACAGGATGGAGCATAGAGGTAACAGAAGAATCCTCTCAAGTCCTGCTGTACATATTGCCAATATGGCACTGACAGCAATAAAGGATATGGGCAAACAAGATAATTGAAGTTACAGAGAAAGAGGCATTTTTTTCAGCTATAATACATTATAAAAATGGCCAGTAGATGACAGAAAAGTCCAACAAACACTGTACAACCATCATATCCATATATAATGAGTAAACAACACATGAGATTTGTGTCCCTGAAATGGGGGTAAACTTCAAAGAGGATGGCTAGACAGGACAATAAGTGTGTAATGTAGTGTGAGTGCCAGTAGCTTAGCTACCAAAGGGCGGAGAGAGCGGTCACGCCAGGCCTGCACATCCTGCTATGCTGTGCACGCAGATACAGTTAAACATTGCCTCCCTGCACTACCACTCTCTGTTCTGTATGTCGCAGGTTGATTTAGATTTGCACCAAACAGAACAGCAGGGAGGTGTTATCACACCAGCACTTACAACTTCTGTGTACACCAGCCATATGTTATCACCTTGTTGGACCTCCCACACTTTCATCCTGTCTGCCGGTGGTCGCTAACGATATATCGTCGGGGTCACATCGTTAGTGATGCACATCCGGAGCCGTCAGCGACATCGCAGCAAGTGACACCAAGGAGCGACGCTCAACGATCGCATAAGCGTCAAAAATCGTTGATCGTTGATGTACCGCCCCGTGCTCGGTGGCAACCGAGCCGCTCGGATCCGTTCTCGCTGGTGGTTGGCTCGACCGTCTCTGGACCCGGGGGCCCTGTGGTCCACTTCGATCTGAAAGGGGGGCTGGCGCTTTTAGGGGGACGTAGGTGCACGGCCGGAGCCGTGTTTGAGTTTGTGACGCCACCCACAGGATGTGGTGAAGGTAGGCACCACCGCTGCAGTTATGGGGGCACCCGAGGGAGATGCTATGCAGCAAGTTGTTAACCTCTCTGTGGGCAGGGATGGTGGCCCCAGGACCCGTTGGGGTAGTAGTTGGGCAGTGCAGGGAGGTGCGCGGCTGGAGGGCACTGTTGTACTCACAGTTAGTAACATACACGAGTCTCTGGTAAACCAAGTTGATGGTGGTCGGTGCCCGCAGCCGGCTGCATCTGGTCCCCCACCCGGTTGGTGGTCTCTGCCTTTCTCTTGCACCGTGTTGTGTATTTGTGGGCTACCTGCGCTTCAGCGTTGGAAGTCTGCTCCCCAACTTTGTGGATGTCGGGAGAGCCCTTTTGCCCGCAGACGCTGGCCCGTGGGATCTCTCTGCCTGTGCAGTGGCTTTCTATCCCCCTCGTTTGGCTGTTGTCTTCAGTCGGGACTTTGGGTGGGAAAGGACCTAAAGTTCAGACCGCAATCAGTTAATTAACTCAGTCCATTCGCTTCTGGACCTCATTTCAGAGTCTGAGTACCCCCCTTTGTGATCCGGTTTCCGAGTCGGTTCCCCGGGTCAGTACCGGCAGGCCACTACCCTCTCCCGGTTCACAACGGTTCCACCAAGCCGTCTTCCCGGCTCCTGCAGGCTGAGGCCACCGTATGCCTCCTAGCCAAAGGCACCTGTCAGACTGCTGCAGACCTGGGCACAGGCCTGCTTCAACTCTACTTCACGACTACTCACAGACTGCAACTAAAAACACTCTCTGACTACTTTTCCTGCCTCAGGCTCTCTGGACTCTTCGGTAGGCGGGGCCAACCACCTGGCTCCACCCGCTGGTGTGTCCATCAAGCCCTGAGGGGGGGTGACTACGTTTTAATGGTTGGCTGATGACACCTTTTTAGGGGACAGGTGTTGTGCGGGGCTCTAACTGTGACTACCTGGCTAGTCCAGGGTGTCACACTCATCCTTGGTTAACTACAGACCGTCCGCGGGCTGTCCGACCACCACCGTTTATTTTGTTCTGAAAAAGATAATAGAAACATGTATACAAGTCTAGTAACATGAGCTGAAACAATGTTCAGTAAACATGCAACATTAAGCATGTGAATTGCAGCCTTAAGACTAGAAAAAAACAAGGAGAAAAATTGTATGAAAAATACCCTGAATATAAATAAATAAATTGCAAGTGCTTAATAACAGGGTACTTAGTGTATACATTTTTGCAAAAAGGTAAAAAGCTGTCTCACCTCGTCACAGTGTACCCATCTGAGACAGTCCCTAACCTACTGAAGTTAAAAACATTATCAATACCTGACTTGTGTCATGTCAAAACTCCAATATGGATGGTGGCAAGTGGTCAGCTGTGTCCCAGATAAAATACACAGCAAAGTGAGACGCAATCAGCTGTTCAGTCTCAGTACTAGGAGGGCTGCACCCCCAACTTGCAACCAAGCAAGAAAACATACAAAAAACACAAAAACCTGAGCTGAAACAATGTTCAGTAAACATGCAACATTAAGCATGTGAATTGCAGCCTTAAGACTAGAAAAAAACAAGGAGAAAAATTGTATGAAAAATACCCTGAATATAAATAGATAAATTGCAAGTGCTTAATAACAGGGTACTTAGTGTAAACATTTTTGCAAAAAGGTAAAAAGCTGTCTCACCTCGTCACGGTGTACCCATCTGAGACAGTCCCTAACCTACTGAAGTTAAAAACATTATCAACACCTGACTTGTGTCATGTCAAAACTCCAATATGGATGGTGGCAAGTGGTCAGCTGTGTCCCAGATAAAATACACAGCAAAGTGAGACGCAATCAGCTGTTCAGTCTCAGTACTAGGAGGGCTGCACCCCCAACTTGCAGCAAAGCAAGATAACATACAAAAAACACAAAAACCTGAGCTGAAACAATGTTCAGTAAACATGCAACATTAAGCATGTGAATTGCAGCCTTAAGACTAGAAAAAAACAAGGAGAAAAATTGTATGAAAAATACCCTGAATATAAATAAATAAATTGCAAGTGCTTAATAACAGGGTACTTAGTGTATACATTTTTGCAAAAAGGTAAAAAGCTGTCTCACCTCGTCACGGTGTACCCATCTGAGACAGTCCCTAACCTACTGAAGTTAAAAACATTATCAACACCTGACTTGTGTCATGTCAAAACTCCAATATGGATGGTGGCAAGTGGTCAGCTGTGTCCCAGATAAAATACACAGCAAAGTGAGACGCAATGTTTTTTTCTAGTCTTAAGGCTGCAATTCACATGCTTAATGTTGCATGTTTACTGAACATTGTTTCAGCTCAGGTTTTTGTGTTTTTTGTATGTTATCTTGCTTTGTTGCAAGTTGGGGGTGCAGCCCTCCTAGTACTGAGACTGAACAGCTGATTGCGTCTCACTTTGCTGTGTATTTTATCTGGGACACAGCTGACCACTTGCCACCATCCATATTGGAGTTTTGACATGACACAAGTCAGGTATTGATAATGTTTTTAACTTCAGTAGGTTAGGGACTGTTGTCTCAGATGGGTACACCGTGACGAGGTGAGACAGCTTTTTACCTTTTTGCAAAAATGTATACACTAAGTACCCTGTTATTAAGCACTTGCAATTTATTTATTTATATTCAGGGTATTTTTCATACAATTTTTCTCCTTGTTTTTTTCAAGTATAGTAACATATTTACATCAAGAAGGCTTTGTAGTCATCTCTTGCGGGAGGCAGCTTGCTTAAACGTTACCAACATAAACATTTTTATCAACTGGGAACGGGACGGGACCGGGTCCTTTCATTTGCCCACCCAAGCAAACCTAGCCCTGATGCTGCCTCTAAGAATTAGGTCAGCACCCCTTTTCCCCAGTCCAGGAATCGGGTTCAGGTCTGGGTATTGCCCACATGGGCCGGGTAATAAGTTCCTTACCCGGCAGTCTCTCAGAGGCCCCTGACCCGGAGGGTTGTCACCGGTCTGCATGGTGACGGGACCTCGGCCTCCTCTGCCGCAGGCTCTTCCTCCAACCAGCCTCTCCGGAGACTGTAGGACCTAAAAGGGTGGTCCAAGGATTATTTACAAGCCCAATAGTTTTTGGGTGGCCTGCCAGTTCTCGGCCGTGTCTATTTTAAAACGGGCTAAACTGTAAAACGGGGATATTTTAACTTGGTACCAACGGGGATAGGCAGTATGATAGCCGGGAACCGCTACCTTTTAACACTCCTCTTAATCGGTGAGAGTCTCGGGTGTTTGGCATTCATTCACACATCTATTTACATAATTAACACGCTGCACCCCTAGATGGAAGTTTCCCTATATCTAAGCGGGGGTTGACCTAGATTAGGGCGCGTGGACCTCCTGGGCCCAACACTTTTTGGTAAAGGTGATGGGGGAGAGGGGACGGCCGGCCCCTCTTCCCGAGTGGCGGGTATGGCGGGTAGAGGCCTACGGGGGCGTGATGTAGGTGCATCCCTGGGCGCTTGCTCGGATGGCTCGCTAGCGGGCATCTCTGGCTCCATTTCTTCCACGGGTTGTGGGAACATTATCACAGGAACAATCACTGCGCCTTTCTACGTAGACCAATCAGCTGGAAAGTCACCCATCACTGTATGGATCACCCCTCTTTTCTCTTCCACGCTCGGCGGGGGCATGGGGACCTCTTCAACCAGTCTCAGGGGACCCGGGCATCTCTTCAGGTGGTCCCTGGAAACAGTGGCCGTAGTTTTCCCCTGGTCGCGACTAATTAAGTAGGTCTTCTCGTTCTCCCATCCAGTTTGCTGTATGACGTAGGGGGTCCTTTCCCACAGATCGTCGAGCTTGTGCGTTCTTCTTTTACTCTTCAGCACTACATCCCTAGGTCCGAAAGGGGCAGCCCGAGCCCGCTTGTTGAAGCGTTGCTCTTGCTTTTCTCGATTTCGACGCAGATTCCTTTCCACATACTCTTGGATCTGTCGGTACTACGTCTGCCGCTTGGCATCCCAGTTGGCAGTGAGGGGAAGAGCTTCGGGCATTTCTATGTCCATTTCTAGGTCCACTGGCAGCCGCCCTGGCTGGGCTCTCATCAGGTATGCTGGTGTGCACTTGGTGGAGCTGCAGGGGATGTTATTGTACATGTCCACCAAGTCAGGCAACTTCTCCGGCCACAGATTCCGTTCTTCCAAGGGCAGTGTCTTGAGGAGGTTAAGGACCAGATGGTTCATTTTCTTGCACATCCCGTTAGTTTGGGCATGGTAGGGCGTGGTCCAGATCTTCTTGCACCCGTACAGGTGGCAGAACTCCTGGAACACCTCTGCTTCAAAGGCCGGGCCCTGATCCGTGATCACCTTCTCCGGGTAGCCATGCGGTCGGCAAAAGTAGGCCTGGAAGGCTCTGGCTGCAGTACGGCCTGTCAAATCTTTAACGGGGACAACCACCATGAATCTTGAGTAGTGGTCTACAATGGTCAAGGCGATAGTATGCCCGCTCCAGCTGGGCGTGAGCTTGACGTGGTCCAGGGCGACCAACTCCAGCGGCTGGTGGATGATAATCGGCTGTAGCGAGGCTTTCTGACTGGTTTCATCCCGTCTTCTAAGCGTACAGGGACAACACTCTCGGCACCAGGCTTCCACGGACTCCTGCATCCCACTCCAGTAAAAGCGTTCCCTCAGCAGCATCACCAGCTTCTTCCAGCCGAAGTGTCATGCACCATCATGGTAGGCCTGCAGGACCTTGGGCACGCATGCCTGGGGCACCACCAGCTGGCGGATTTTTCATGGGTCTTCGGGTTGATTAACCCACTATACAGCTTCCCTTGATGCAGGTAAAGACGGTCTCTCTCTTTCCACAACTGCTGAGCTTCAGAGGGGGCTGTGGGGTCCATCCTGGAGGAGCCTTGGGCAATCATCGTTTTGACCAGCTGAACTGCAGACTCCTGATCCTGGACTTCTTGCCACCCCTGGCTAGGCAGCGGGTCAAAGTTCTCACCCCAGACAAATGGGGGTCCAGGATATCTACCATTCTTGGTCTGTCCCACGAGGAGGTCTTGCAGGGGCGCAGCCATCTTCGTGTACCCCTTGATAAAACGGCGGTAGTAGCCCACTAGGCCCAGGAACTGCCTCACCTCCTTCACCTTGGTTAGTTGCGGCCAGTTCTGGATAACGGTAATCTTCTCAAGGTCCGGGGCTATGCCTTCCGCACTCACCACATGCCCGAGGTACTGCACTTTGGGTTTCAACAGGTGGCACTTAGAGAGTTTTAACTTCATCCCGTACTTAGAGAGGGCCACAAACACTGCTGCCACGTGCTCCAGATGGGCTTCATATGTCTTGGAATACACAATCACGTCGTCCAAATACAGCAGAACAGTCTCAAAGATGAGATGCCCTAAACAGCACTCCATGAGCTTCTGGACGGTCCCCAGGGCATTGCACAGCCCGAACGGCATACTGTTGAACTCGCAGAGTCCCATGGGAGTAGCGAACGCAGTTTTCTCGCGGTCTTCCCATGCAACCGCCACCTGCCAGTAGCCACTAGTAAGGTCAAGGGTAGAAAAATAATTAGCAGTCTTGGCAGCCAGTGACTCTTCAATGCAGGGGAGAGGGTAGGCCTCTTTACGCATTATCTGATTAATCTTCCGGTAGTCCACACACATTCTCATAGTACTATCCTTCTTCTTCACCAGCACCAATGGAGCTGCCCAGGGACTACAACTATCCTGCATGACCCCTGCCTCCTTCATGTTCCTCAACATGTCTTTGGCGCACTGGTAGTGTGCAGGTGGGATTGGCCTGTACCTTTCTTTGATGGGTGGATGTGTATCCGTGGGGATATGGTGTTGAACCCCCTTAATTCTCCCAAAATCTAGCGGGTGCTTGCTGAAAACCTGCCCGTACTCCTGCACTACCCGGTATACCCCTTCCTTGTGGTGCATGGGTGTGGACATGGTGCCGACGGGCAACTCCCGGCACTAGTGATGAGCGAGTACTAAAAAGCTCGGGTGCTCGAGGCTCGGGCCGAGCATCCCAAGATACTCGTGTACTCGGCCCGAGCACCGAGCCCAATGTTATCCTATGGGAGACCCGAGTATTTTTGTGAAATGACCCCCGGCAGCATGTAGAAACCCTAAAAATGTCACAAAAGTCTCAGAAGAGTGCTCAAATGACATGGCAACAGCATGGGGAAGACCCCTTGAAGCATTTATCACTCAAAAGTCACAGCTGTGAACAATTTTGTCCGCGTTTTACGCCATTTTTACGGACTCACCAGAAAACCTTCCAAAATGACACCAAAATGAATTTTCATGGCGGAAATGTTAAGGGCACATACCCAATAGTGAGATAGAGCTGGTGTATGTTACTTTTTGAGATTAATACATGAAAGATTTTACGTAAAACATTGTGTGGCACTCCGATGTCCAAAACGCACGTTTTGTGCTTTTTACTAGCGATGTCGGTCATTTTTTTTTTCATTCTATCTCCCGTCGGTCGGTCTCGCTCTGTCTGTCTCTCTCTGTCTTGTCTGTCCCCCTCTCACAGTCTGTCGGTCATTCTCCACCCTCTCTCTTACTTACCGTTCCCCGATCACTGCCGCGGCGCTGCACAGCTGTGTTCACTAAACTCCGGTGGCTTTTCCTCTTTTGAAAAAGCCGGAGATTAAACAATCTCGTATTCCCTGCCTTCCTGCTTTTCGGCGCCTATGATTGGTTGCAGTGAGACACGCCCCCACGCTGAGTGACAGGTGTCTCACTGCACCCAAACACAGCAGCCGGTGTGTGTGTGTATACTGTGCAGTGAAATAAATAATTAAATAATTAAAAAAAACAGCGTGCGGTCCCCCCAATTTTAATACCAGCCAGATAAAGCCATACGGCTGAAGGCTGGTATTCTCAGGATGGGGAGCTCCACGTTATGGGGAGCCCCCCAGCCTAACAATATCAGTCAGCAGCCGCCCAGAATTGCCGCATACATTAGATGCGACAGTTCTGGGACTGTACCCGGCTCTTCCCGATTTACCCTAGTGCGTTGGCAAATCGGGGTAATAAGGAGTTAATGGCAGCCCATAGCTGCCACTAAATCCTAGATTAATCATGTCAGGCGTCTCCCCGAGAATCCTTCCATGATTAATCTGTAAATTACAGTTAAAAAACACACACACCCGAAAAATCCTTTATTAGAAATAAAAAACACTAACAAAGTCCCTCATCACCAATTTATTAACCCCGACAAACCCTCCATGTCCGGCGTCATCCACGGACCTCCAGCGTCGCGTCCAGCTGTGCTGCATGAAGGTGACAGGAGCTGCAGAATACACCGCCGCTCCGGTCAGCTTCACACAGCAACTGAGGTGAGTATAGCGATCAGCTGAGCTGTCACTGAGGTTACCTGGATCCAGCGGTGGATGCAGCGGTGGCCGCGGGTAACCTCAGTGACAGCTCAGCTGATCGCGCTACTCACCGCCGCTCCGGTCAGCTCCATGCAGCAATTGAGGTGAGTATAGCGATCAGCTGCTGTCACTGAGGTTAATCGCGGCACCGCTGGATCCAGCGGTGGCCGTGAGTTACCTGACTGACAGCAGCTGATCACGCTACTCACCTCAGTTGCTGTGTGAAGCTGACCGGAGCGGCGGTGTATTCTGCAGCTCCTGTCACCTGAATGTAGCAGAGCTGGATGCGACGCTGGAGGACTGTGGAGTACGCCGGACATGGAGGGTTTGTCGGGGTTAATAAATTGGTGATGAGGGACTTTGTTAGTGTTTTTTATTTCTAATAAAGGATTTTTCGTGTGTGTGTGTTTTTTAACTGTAATTTACAGATTAATCATGGAAGGAATCTCGGGGAGACGCCTGACATGATTAATCTAGGATTTAGTGGCAGCTATGGGCTGCCATTAACTCCTTATTACCCCGATTTGCCAACACACTAGGGTAAATCGGGAAGAGCCGGGTACAGTCCCAGAACTGTCGCATCTAATGTATGTGGCAATTCTGGGCGGCTGCTGACTGATATTGTTAGGGTTGGGGGCTCCCCATAACGTGGGGCTCCCCATCCTGAGAATACCAGCCTTCAGCTGTATGGCTTTATCTGGCTGGTATTAAAATTGGGGGGACCGCACGCCGTTTTTTTTAATTATTTATTTATTTATTTTACTGCACAGTATAGACACGCCCACCGGCTGCTGTGATTGGGTGCAGTGAGACACCTGTCACTCAGCGTGGGGGCGTGTCTCACTGCAACCAATCATAGGCGCCTGTGGGTGTGGAAAGCATGGAATATGAGATGGCTGTGTGCAGAGCACAGCGCGCCGGCCGGTATAAAGGCTCGGTCACGCTGTGCAGGCTGGCCAATCACTGCAATTCCACAACTAACAGGGCTGTGGCATTGCAGTGGTCTGCCAGCCAATCCCTGCATGAGGGCTGGCTCTCAAAAGAGCGCCAACATGCAGGGATGAAGACCACGAGTACAGCACGAGTATCGCGAGATTACTCGGTCCCCGCCGAGTAGCCCGAGTACAGTGATACTCGTGCGAGTAACGAGTAGTAACAAGCATACTCGCTCATCACTACCCGGCACCACTCCTCTAACTGTTTGGGTGGAGGGTCACTGCCCGAGTGTGGTGTAGTGGTTGTGGGTATTGTTTCGTGGATAGCATGTGCGTCTATGGTGGACAACTTGGCTATGGTGGCGTAGCGGGGAAGCCTGACCTCTTTCTCTCCACAGTTCAGCACTCTCACGGGCACTCTCCCCTTTTTGACATCAATCACCCCTCTGGCTGCCAATATCGTGGGCCAGTGCTCTGAAGGCAAGGGCTCTACCATTGCGGGGTAATCCTTTCCTTGGGGTCTTACTGCTGCCCTACACCAAATCATCATTTTGTTCCGCGGCGGCACCACCAACGGCGCAGTATCTATCACCCGCACACCACCAATCTCTCCACCTGTCATGTTTACCTGCTGCCGCTGCAAGAGGGCCCAGAGCTCACGCTGTAGTGCCCTGTGCTGACCCCCTCCTGCAGTGGCAGACAGTTGTTGCAACAGGCTTAACACTTCCCCATGCAATTCTCAATCACATTGGTCCCAAGGACCACTTTTGAGTTACGGTCACTGGAATCATTCAGCACCACAATCATCCCTTGACGTCTCAGCTTTGTTCGTCCCACAGTCAGGGTCACTTCCTTGAACCCCACCTGGATCATAGGGAGCCCATTGGCCGCAATGATAGTTAGCCCATTGTCAGGAGGGGCAACTTCACTATCAGCCCAATATCGCTGTTACAACGTGTAAGGCATAGTCGTTACCTGCGATCTGGTGTCGAGCAGGGCCATGGTCGGCACACCATCCACCGCCAGGGAGATGATGGGGCGGCCTCCAACGTACCCATACCTCCAATCAGCTGGGCCCTGAGGATTGGCCCTTGGCCTCAGGGGTTGCTCGTTTAACGGACACCGTCTGGAGTAGTGGCCGGTCTTGTTACACTTGTAGCAGACAGGCGGTCCATACCGTGGGTCGTTGTTCCTCCTCCGCTGCATCCAAGGGACGTCTTCCAGACTGTTGGCGAGCTGGATCTTCTCCGCGGGCTTGACTCTTGTCGGTAGCTGGAGAGTGGCGAAGATACAGGTGACGTCCTCATTCAGGCGCCGGACTTGCGATGACAGATCTTCCGGAGCTCCGGTGGCTGCAGCAGGGTCCGGCGGGGACGCTACCGAAACGGGAGCAATATCAACCGGCCAAGATGGCGGATCGGGGGCGCCGGCTTCTGGTGTTTGTAGGGACTTGATGGCCTGCTCTTTCAGCACTGCAAAGTCCAGGTCGGCGTGTTCCAAAGACCACAGCCGCAGTTGTTTGAGATCTTTGGCGGAATCCAGTCCCTGCAGGAACTGTTCCACTAGCATTTTGTTGCTATCAGTCTCATTGATGGGGTCCACCTGCTTTAGTGTATGCAAGGCTGTTTGCAGCCGCAAGGCATAGTCTCTTATACTGTCCTTTGGTCGCTGCCGACAATGGTAAAACTGCATCCGTAACTCCGCTTCCGTGCGGGTTTCAAAGGCGACCTGGAGTTTATAAAAAATGGCAGTTACCGAGGCCCGGTCCGCGTCTGCCCAAGTCTCCACCTCCTGCTGAGCCGCGCCGGTCAGCTGACCTAGCACTACCGCTGCACGCTGCTTGCCAGTCATGGCATACAAATCGAGAATCATACATATCTTTTTCTGGAACACCTGCAAGGCGTCAGGCTTCCCATTGTACTGGGGTAGCCAGGCAGCACTGGGCACGTAGGGCAAGGAGATTGGCATTACCTGGGCGATTATCGGAGCCGCGGTCTCCCCCGCTCCGGTGACCATAGCGAGCGCCGCCACGTTCCCATCGTCGGGCACACTTGAGGGCGCCGCCGCTTCAGCAGCCGGCGCCACTCCGCCGTCGGGATTAGGTGTGGACATCTTCCCACTTCTCCCCTTGGTCTTTTGCCGGCACTTTTTTCTTTTCTTTTTGCTGGAAGTTTCATTTTGCGACTCCTGGCTCACTTTCCGGCCGTGTTCCCAGGCTTCAGCTTTCGCGCCCTTTCTGCGGGGAAGAAGACTCTGGCGGGAATCTTCGCGCCAAAAGATGGAGGCAAGATGGCGAATTTTCAGAAGTTTCACAACGGATCACTGACTTAACTTCAAGGCGCATTTCACTAGGTAAGTGAATGGGTAAGTATCCTGTTCGTGACGCCAGAAGAGTGGATGTGTACTGCCCCGTGCTTGGCGGCAACCGAGCCGCTCGGATCCGGACTCGCTGGTGGTTGGCTCAAGCGTCTCTGGACCCAGGGGCCCCGTGGTCCACTTCGATCTGAAAGAGGGGCTGGCGCATTTAGGGGGACGTAGGTGTATGGCCGGAGCCGTGTTTGAGTTCGTGACGCCACCCACGGGATGTGGTGAAGGTAGGCACCACAGCTGCAGTTATGGGGGCACCCGGGGGAGATGTTATGCAGCAAGTTGTTAACCCCTCCGTGGGCAGGGATGATGGCCCCGGGACCCGTTGGGGTAGTAGTTGGGCAGTGTATCGAGGTGCGCAGCCAGAGGGCACTGTTGTACTCACAGTTAGTAACGTACTCGAGTCTCTGGTAAACCAAGTTGATGGTGGTCGGTGCCCGCAGCCGGCTGCGTCTGGTCCCCCACCCGGTTTGTGGTCTCTGCCTTTCTCCTGCACTATGTTGTGTATTTGTGGGCTACCTGCGCTTCAGCATTGGAAGTCCGCTCCCCGGCTGTGTGGATGTGGGGAGAGCCTTTTTGCCCGCAGACACTGGCCCGTGGAATCTCTCTGCCTGTGCGGCGGCTTTCTATCCCCCTCGTTGGGCTGTTGTCTTCAGTCGGGACTTTGGGTGGGAAAGGACCTAAAGTTCAGACCGCAATCAGTTAATTAACTTAGTCCAGTCGCTTCTGGACCTCGTTTCAGGGTCTGAGTACCCCCCTTTGTGCTCCGGTTTCCGAGTCGGTTCCCCGGGTCGGTACTGCCGGGCCACTACCCTGTCCCAGTTCACCACGGTTCCACCGAGCTGTCTTCCCAACTCCTGCAGGCTGAGGCCACCGTATGCCTCCTAGCCAAAGGCACCTGTCAGACTGCTGCAGACCTGGGCACAGGCCTGCTTCCACTCTACTTCACCTCCACTCACAGACTGCAACTAAAAACACTCTCTGACTACTTTTCCCACCTCAGGCTCTCTGGACTCTTCAGTGGGTGGGGCCCACCGCCTGGTGTGTTCATCAAGCCCTGAGGGGGGGTGACTAGGTTTTAATGATTGGCTGATGACACCTTTTTAGGGGACAGGTGTTGTGCGGGGCTCTAACTGTGACTACCTGGCTAGTCCAAGGCGTCACATTGACACATCGCTCCCTTTCATAATATCGTTGGTGGTGCATGCCGCTGATTTTTGCGGCATCATACATCGCTATGTGTGACACCACAGGAACGAAGAACATCTCCTTACCTGCGTCCACCGTCAATGAGGAAAGAAGGAGGTGGGCGGCATGTTACGGCTGCTCATCTCTGCCCCTCCTCTGCTATTGGACGGCCGCTTAGTGACGCCGCAGTGACGTCGCTATGATGCCGAACGCACCTCCTCCTTGAAGGAGGGATTGTTCGGCGGTCACAGCGACATCGCTGAAAAGGTATGTGCATGTGACACTGCTGTAGCGATAATGTTCGCTATGGCAGCGATCATCAAATGTTTCACGAAGGATGGGGGCGGGTGCTATCGCGCATGACATCGCTAGCTATCGCTAGCGATGTCGCAGGGTGTGTTTAGGTGAGTGTTATATGTTTTGTTTTTTATACAGTGTGGTGGCTACAGGGGATTTTATATAGTGTGTGTTTGTGTGGGTGGGAGTGCTGCTGGGTGTCATAACATAGTATGCTGGAGCTACTGGGGTCCAAAATACACTGTGTGGGGACTACTAAATGTCATAATTCAATGTGTGGGGGTACTGAGGGCCATAATACAGTGTGTGGCAACTTCTGGGGGTCATAATACTGTATATGTTGGGTAATGAGGTCCATCATACAATGTGGGGGGCTGCTGGGAACCTTCAACAAAAGTGGAAGGCAACAGTAAGCCTTCATTAATTTTGTGAGAGGGTGGGGGCTACTAGAGTTTACCATACAGTTTAGGAGGCTACTGGGGCAATCATATAGTATGGGAGACTCCTGGGGATAAAATACAGTTAGAGGACTATCATACAATGTGTGGGTGCTACTAGGTGCCATCATACAGTGTGGGTGGGTTACTGGGGGCCATCATGCGTTCTGTGTGGCTATTGGGACAATCATGCATTTCAAGGGGCTAATGAAAGCCATCATACAGTGTAAGAGTCTACTGAGAGCTATAATACAATGTAGGGCAGCTACTGGAGAGCATCATTTATTTTAGGAGGCAATAATTTATTTTGGAGGACTACTGCAGGTCATCATACAGTGTCTGGGGATCATTATACAATTTAGGGATGCTACAGAGAGCCATAATACAGTTCGGGGCTACTAGGGGCCAATATGCAGGGTGGGAGGCTATCATACACTGTGGGGGCTACTGAGGCCCATTATGCAGTGTGGGACCACTGTGGTTCCCATCATACTGTGTGGTTGAAGCTGAGGAAATTGAGTTCAGTAATTGTCAAACCGCTCTACCTCATCTTCTTAGACACATGGTTTGTGCCGGCGCTGCCTCTTTCGGCCATCTTCGTCCTCCTTCTTCTCTAGCCGCGATGCATGTCGCGTCCGACATCATCCACACTCACTGGCATTCAGGTCCTGAGCAGGCGCACTTTGTTAGGTAAGTATTATAAAGTGTTTTATATGTTCTCACAGCGGCCTGGGCTCTTATATACAGCATGTTAGGATGCTGTATATAAGAGCCCACTGGTGGTGACCTGCAGGTTATAGGCTGAAAAACTGGTGACAGGTTCCCTTTAACACCAACATAGAAGGTTAAAAAATTTTCAGCAATTTCTAATTTTTCCAACAAGTTTTACAAAACAGAAAATACCCCAAATCTACACCTTTTTAAAAATTGCAGCCATCAAACTGCTCAAAACCACATTGAAGAAGTTTATTAACTCTTAAGTTGTTTCACAGGATATAAAACAATGTGGAAGGAAAACATTAAAAATTAACTTTTTCCTACAAAAATGTTGATTTAGCCCAGATTGTTTATTTTCACAAGGAGTAAAGGAGAAAATGGACCATACAATTTATTGTGTGATTTCTACTGAGTAGCCGATACCCCATATATGGTGGAAGACCACTGTTTGGATGCACAGCAGGGCTTGGAAGGGAAAGAGCACCATTTGATTTTTGGAGCACAAAAATAGCTGGAATACAGTGGGGAAAAATGTATTTAACCAGCCACTAATTGTGCAAGTTCTCCCTCTTAAAAAGATGAGAGAGACCTGTAATTGACATCATAGGTAGAATCAAAGAAAGGGGTATACGACGGCACCACGGCTGAGGTAAACGGGATCAAGCCAAAGGCACACACCTGTATGATATAATCCAAAAAACAGGGAAAGGTGGTGTGCAACAAATGGGATCACCAAACGTTATGCAGAAATAACAAATTATCTTTATTACCATGAAATACCAAAATTCTATTAAAAACATTTAAAACACTCCAAAAAGTGAAAAAAACACAAACAATGGGGCTTGCATATAATAAAGCATGATAAACCCCCAGAAAACCCCCTTATTTCAGATAAATAGCACCATGGAACATGTATTATACACCCCCACAGGTAAAGGGCTTAATGAGCATGTACAGTTAGGTCCAGAAATATTTGGACAGTGACACAAGTTTTGTTATTTTAGCTGTTTACAAAAACATGTTCAGAAATACAATTATATATATAATATGGGCTGAAAGTGCACACTCCCAGCTGCAATATGAGAGTTTTCACATCCAAAACGGATAAAGGGTTTAGGAATCATAGCTCTGTAATGCATAGCCTCCTCTTTTTCAAGGGACCACAAGTAATTGGACAAGGGACTCTAAGGGCTGCAATTAACTCTGAAGGCGTCTCCCTCGTTAACCTGTAATCAATGAAGTAGTTAAAAGGTCTGGGGTTGATTACAGGTGTGTGGTTTTGCATTTGGAAGCTGTTGCTGTGACCAGACAACATGCGGTCTAAGGATCTCTCAATTGAGGTGAAGCAGAACATCCTGAGGCTGAAAAAAAAGAAAAAATCCATCAGAGAGATAGCAGACATGCTTGGAGTAGCAAAATCAACAGTCGGGTACATTCTGAGAAAAAAGGAATTGACTGGTAAGCTTGGGAACTCAAAAAGGCCTGGGCGTCCATGGATGACAACAGTGGTGGATGATCGCCACATACTTTCTTTGGTGAAGAAGAACCCGTTCACAACATCAACTGAAGTCCAGAACACTCTCAGTGAAGTAGGTGTATCTGTCTCTAAGTCAACTGTAAAGAGAAGACTCCATGAAAGTAAATACAAAGGGTTCACATCTAGATGCAAACCATTCATCAATTCCAAAAATAGACAGGCCAGAGTTAAATTTGCTGAAAAACACCTCATGAAGCCAGCTCAGTTCTGGAAAAGTATTCTATGGACAGATGAGACAAAGATCAACCTGTACCACAATGATGGGAAGAAAAAAGTTTGGAGAAGAAAGGGAACGGCACATGATCCAAGGCACACCACATCCTCTGTAAAACATGGTGGAGGCAACGTGATGGCATGGGCATGCATGGCTTTCAATGGCACTGGCAAGAGTAGCCGGATGAATTCTGAAGTGTACCGAGATATACTTTCAGCCCAGATTCAGCCAAATGCCGCAAAGTTGATCGGACGGCGCTTCATAGTACAGATGGACAATGACCCCAAGCATACAGCCAAAGCTACCCAGGAGTTCATGAGTGCAAAAAAGTGGAACCTTCTGCAATGGCCAAGTCAATCACCAGATCTTAACCCAATTGAGCATGCATTTCACTTGCTCAAATCCAGACTTAAGACGGAAAGACCCACAAACAAGCAAGACCTGAAGGCTGCGGCTGTAAAGGCCTGGCAAAGCATTAAGAAGGAGGAAACCCAGCATTTGGTGATGTCCATGGGTTCCAGACTTAAGGCAGTGATTGACTCCAAAGGATTCGCAACAAAATATTGAAAATAAAAATATTTTGTTTGGGTTTGGTTTATTTGTCCAATTACTTTTGACCTTCTAAAATGTGGAGTGTTTGTAAAGAAATGTGTACAATTCCTACAATTTCTATCAGATATTTTTGTTCAAACCTTCAAATTAAACGTTACAATCTGCACTTGAATTCTGTTGTAGAGGTTTCATTTCAAATCCAATGTGGTGGCATGCAGAGCCCAACTCGCGAAAATTGTTTCACTGTCCAAATATTTCTGGACCTAAGGGGCACTTTGCACACTGCGACATCGCAGGTGCGATGTCGGTGGGGTCAAATTGAAAGTGACGCACATCCGGCATCGCATGCGACATCGCAGTGTGTAAAGCCTGGATGATACGATTAACGAGCGCAAAAGCGTCGTAATCGTATCATCGGTACAGCGTCGGCGTAATCCATAATTACGCTGACGCAATGGTCCGATGTTGTTCCTCGCTCCTGCGGCAGCACACATCGCTGTGTGTGAAGTCGCAGGAGCGAGGAACATCTCCTACCGGCCTCACTGCGGCTTCCGTAGGATATGCGGAAGGAAGGAGGTGGGCAGGATGTTTACATCCTGCTCATCTCCGCCCCTCCGCTCTGATTGGCCGCCTACCGTGTGACGTCGCAGTGACGCCAGACGACCCGCCCCCTTAACAAGGAGGCGGGTTGCCGGCCACAGGGACGTCGCACGGCAGGTGAGTGTGTGTGTGAAGCTGGCGTAGCGATAACTTTCGCTACGCCAGCTATCACCACATATCGCTGCTGCGACGGGGGCGGGCACTATCGCACTCGACATCGCAGCATCGGCCTGCGATGTCGTAGGGTGCAAAGCCCGCCTTAGTGTATATAGAAACAATTGCCTGCAATACAACAATAATAAGGAAAAGCATGAAAGCAAAGCTGCAGTGTGACCACAGCCACGCTGAGATTGAACACATGCACAAAGGAATAAGGAAGCTTCTATGGGGTATCAGTATACTCTGTAGAAATTGCAAAACAAATTTTGGGGTCCTTTTTCTCCTTTTTCTTTTGCAAAAATACCAAAAATTGTGGCTAAAGTAACATATTGGTGGGAACAATTTGATTTTTTGTTTTCACTGCTCAACATTATAAAATTTTGAAAATTTTGCACCTGTGGGTTTAAGGTGCTCAACACACATTCTGATAAATTCATTGAGTGGTGTAATTTCCAAAATCTTGCCAAATCAATGTGATTTTCTGAATTTGTTTTCTCATTTTGTCTCTCATAGTTGTGGTCTACCTGTTGTGCCCAATTTTCCCTGAGGAAGCTGCCTTTAGGGTGGCGACACGCGTTGGGGGGGGGGGTTAGGTTACTTCCTTATTATGGTCATTTCACCTTGCACCTTGGACTTGGACTTTTTGTGGATCCCTCTATGTTTGATTTCTAACTGGTATGGCATTTATGGTCTAAGCTTCCTCCGCTTCTTTTGGGCGTCTGCTTATTTACGCCGCTGTGATGCCGCACGAACCACCCCCTTAGAAAGGAGGAGTTTGCCGGCCAGAGCGACGTCGCTAGGCAGGTAAGTCCGTGTGACGGCTCCTAACGATATTCTGCACCACGGGCACCGATTTGCCCATGACGCACAAACGACGGGGCGGGTACGCTCGCTAGCGATATCATTAGTGATATTGCGGCGTGTAAAGCCCCCTTAAGTGTCAAAGAGAGCCTACTGAGCATGTGCGGGATTCCTATGGGTCTTTTACCACTATCTGAGCATGTCAGTGATGTGACACGTTCCAATTGGCCACAGTGACATCATCGGTGATGTGGTACGTTGCTATTGGCGGCCGTGACATCATCAGTGATGTGGCATGTTGACATTGGCCTCCGTTACATCATCGGTGATGTGGCACATTCTTATTGGCTGGTGACGTTATCAGTGATGTGGCACGTTCTGATTGGCCACCGTGACATCATCAGTGATATGTAGGGCTCTCATTGGCCAAAGGAGCTGGCTACATGTGGTTCCTCCATCTTGTGGGCAGTACAGAGGTGATAAATAGCCCTGACGACCACATGGAGGTGCGCACTCGTCTTTGTGCATACTGCTGTACACATCTTAGATATGGTTAGGCGGCGAAGTCCCACCGGACTAATTGAGGGTCAGGAGGCAGGTTAGGGTGAGGCGTTACGGTTATATCCGTTGACCAAGTTAGGGTCAGTAGCTAGCGAAGCTAGGCTCCAGTGATATCGGGCTTGGGTGGCTTTGGGACCGGTGGCTAACCGACTGTACCATATAGCAAGCCGATATAGGGGCAGTCCCCTGTACACTCACCACTGCATAAACCCTGAGCCTCTGCTAGCAGGATATGGGTAGTGTTCTGCATGTCTGCTCCTATACATACCGTGTATGCTACATATATATTACCTTCTGTGAAGGAACATAAGTGTAATGCGCCATATAGACTCTGTGAGTTAAAATAGTTCTGTTTTTTTACGATAATATTTCTTTCTTTCTATTTCCTTATCTGACTCTGTCATTTAATAGAGTTCAGTATACATACTACAGTATCATGTGGCTTAGAACACGGTTACTGCATACACAGGCCCTCTCTGATGGGACAGAGTCTCTTTACATTTGTTGGTACCTCTGTGTGACCTGTAACATAGTACCTTAGTTACCGGGTTACTGTTGGGTTTCAGTAGGGCCTTGTGCCACCAGCTGCAGTTCTGCTATCACTACAAACACGATCACGATCAAAGACCAAAAGGGAAAGTACAATACATACATTATGTCACCCAAAGTGGTTATAATTCCCTTGGTATAGGATTAATTATCCGGAAAAACTCCATCTATACAATTCAACAAGGAATGTGTATCAAACACACACACACAAGAGTACTTTTTCCATAAAATATAACAATCTTTATTAGAATCATAGAAATATACATATATGGGAATTAAAATACAATTATTTATCAGTGCATACAGGTATAAGGAGGACTTCTACTAGCAATCACCCCCCACATCAGTGTACGTATGGGCCCAATCAATAGATATGGTCTACATAATTTATAATAGCAGCAATGAACGAGTAAATCTCTCAATTCAAAAATGAACCAAGTCAATAAGTCTGCTGCATGTATATAGAGAAAAGAGTATAGCTCCTAAACTAACCAAGGGTAGCTATCAAATTATACAAGAATTGTGAAAAGGTCATTTAAAGCTTACCCATATTTTGGATAGAACGGAGCAGTGGGCACACACAGGGGGGGAAAGAAAGCAGCTCCCAGTCCCGAACGCGTATCGCTATTGCTTCCTCAGCAGGCTGGAGGCAGGGGCGGAAATGCGTTCATTCCCTGATCATGAGGTTAAATACCCATAGTACATTCATTAGTCCGCAGGTGATGTGCACACGTCATGATGGCGCGCGCGTAGTGAGCAGCTCCCGGTCATTGTGGCAACATACCGCAGCTCTCCAGCCTTGGTGCGCACGCCCAGGGAGAAATCTCCCGATGACGTCAACGGGCATGCGCACTAGCGATAGGGAGGCCGCGGAGTGTATGCACCCGGAAAGAACTATCAGAGAGCGCGCGCACAGACCAGCGCACATCACCGGAGGACACAAAGGCAGAAACACCAAAGATTCATATAGGTGCATTTAGATATGCTAGGTCCACTGTACCCAGATGTACCCAAAGGAGGATACATGTCTATTGAATAAAAATATCAAACTATTCCATAGATAAAGAGGCACATTATCACTGAACATATTAGGTGAGTGTGACCCTATTCACCTAACACACAGAGCTCCCTATTCAATGAACCTTAATGCAAATTCGTTGTATACAAAAAATTGAATCTCCAATGTGCGCGCGCGTCAATACACACGCACATATGCAGATGCGAATACTTCAAAAAAGGAGGGGGGGGCCTCTCTGTGTACATATGAACAAGGCCACACAACCCTATGAACTATAATGTAAAAGAATCCAACTCCCAACAAAATGATTCATTGTGACATGACTATATAATGGTACACACAGAGTCTCATAACTATTTCCATTTTTAATAGTTGATAAATATACATCTATGTATAACCACTGATTAATACACAAAATATCATATCACTCGCAACCCTGCTATCACTGCAGGGTGGACCCTGACCACTGGTAGTACTATATCTTCATCTATTCCTATACCAGGAGGACTCGCCGTAACAGTACGAGTGAGCCACAGGTCTGGCTGGAATGTCTGAAATTCAACAATTGCACCGGTACATCCAGCAGTTGGAAACCAGACTTAAAGTGTGGAACAAGGAATTTCCAATGTGGATATTGCAGCTGTAGCTGCACGAGCAGCAGCATTGGTTCCTTCCGCAGTGACCCAAGTTGTCTCTCCCACATAAATTTACAGGAGAGAGCAAACTTGTCTTGGCTTTGTGAACCAATGTCGCCTCCATTTGGTTCTGCTGGAAAAAGATTGCCCTACTGAAAAGGCCAAAGTAGGGTTTATATTATCCCTCTTAGAGGGAAGAGCTCTTGAATGGGCTACTCCATTATGGGAGAGGGATGATGAGGCAGTGGCTATGGTAGACTCTTTTCTCGGAGCATTAAAGACCGAATTCATGGGTCTCCAGGTTACACACTATTCTGCTATACAACTCTTGGAGCTCACCCAGGATTCCTTGAGTACCAGTTTGTATGCTATTCAGTTCAGAACCCTGGCATCTGAATTAGATTGGTCCGAAAGGGTTGTGGTGCCCATATTCTGGAAAGGGTTAGCTGGGTTTATTAAAGACGCCCTTTGTACAAGGGAAGTTCCCAGCACCCTTGAGGCTCTTATCACCATTGCCACCAGAATTGATGACATGCACTCTGAACGAAAGCTGGAAGTCGCCCAATCGTGCCCTAAAGTGCGGTTGGCTCCCTCGTTCTCCACTCCCATTACCCCTCAGCAGTAGAGATGAGCCACCCTCCTGGAGTTTGAGTTTGGTTCGGTTCGTCGAACGGTGCCCCGTTCGACGAGCCGTTCGACGAACTTCTCGAACCCCATTGAAAACAATGGGAGGCAATCACAAACACATAAAAACACATTTTAAATGTACACATACAGTTAATAAACATTGCCATAACACTTACCGGTACCCGCGATGCGTCCTGCACTCTGTCTCCCGCCGCTTTTCCATCGGTAATCGCTGCATCCTCCCGATAACCAGCAGTGATGCAGGATCTATCGTTACGTCAAAATAGCCATGTGACCAGTCACGTGTCTATTATCTCATTGGCTACAGACTGGTCACATAGCTTTGACGTCATGCTACGTCCTGTCATTGCACTCTCCGGTACACGGTGCACGTTTGTGTATCGCCGTGTACCGGCGACATGCTTTGGCACAAGGTCGACTCCCTGTTCTGCTTCCCCATTCCATTATTGACCGGCTGACACAGCCGATAAATAACGGAGATCACCGTTGCCTTAGCAACGCGCCTGTTAGCGGTGACGTCACTGCTAACAGCCGCAGCGGCACCGGGAATCACGTGATCGGAGCACCGTTGCTATGGCAACCCATCTGTCAGCGGGGACGGTACCTCTAACAGCCAGCAGCACTGATCACTCATGGAGTGAAAAGCCTGCATGGGGAGCAGCGTCTTTCTCCCATGCAGTGCTGCTGATGGAGCAGAGCTGCATGTGTTGAAGGAGAAAGAAGACAGAAGACCATGGATCGTGGAGGGATAAAAGGGAGTAAACAACATGGAGTCTCTAAGTGTGTCTGTGTATTTATTTCTATTAAAGTATTTTTTCTATGTGTGGTGTCTTTTTTTTAACCCTTTATTGGGAATACTTAATGGCCGGGCCTGACATTAAGAATCTCTGGCTTAATACTAGCTAGTAAAACAAAGCTAGTATTAACTCTTATTACCCAGCAAGCCACCCGGCTTCAGGGCTGATAGAAGAAATGGATACAGCGCCAGATGATGGCACTTCTATGAGAGCACCATTTTCTGGGGCGGCTGCAGACTGCAATTCGCAGCAGAGGAGCCCAGAAACCTCGGGCTAACCTGTGCTGTGGATTCCAATCCCCAGCTGCCTAATTGTACCCGGCTGGACACAAAAATGGGGCGAAGCCCACATTGTTTTTTTTTTAATCATTTCATGAAATTCATGAAATAATTAAAAAAAGGGCTTACCTATATTTTTAGTTCCCAGCTGGGTACAAATAGGCAGCTGGGGGTTGGGGGCAGCCGTACCTGCCTGCTGTACCTGGCTAGCATACAAAAATATGGCGAAGCACACATCATTTTTTTGTAGTTTTTAGCAAAAAAAATAAAAAATGCTTCCCTGGATTTTCCATTGCCAGTGAAGGTAACACCAAGCAGTGGGGGTTGGCAGCCAGTAGCTGCTTGGATTACCTTTAGCTAGCAATACAAAAAATGCAGCAGGAGCCCATATATATTTCTTTTAATTATTTATTTAAATAACTAAAAAAATAAAGGGCTTCCCTGTATTTTGATTGCTGAACATCACAGTGCTGTAAAAATAAATCTTAAAAAAAAAGACGTAGCGCTCCACGGTATTTTTGATTCTCAGTGCAGATAAAGCAGACAGCTACGGGTTGCCACCCCCATCTGCCTGGCATTACCTTGGCTGGCAATCAAAATACAGGGAACCCCATTAATTTTTTTATTTAAAAAAATAGTTAAAAAAAATGACGTTGGGTCCCCCCATTTTTGATAGCCAGCTAGGGTAAAGCAGACGGCTGTAGCCTGAAAACCGCAGCTGGCAGCTTTACCGTGGTTGGGGATCCAATGTGGAGGTTACCCCAGGCTCTTTTTTTATAATTATTTTATAAATATTAATAATTACAAAAAAAGTAGGGTCCCCCCAAATTGGATCACCAGCCAAGGTAAAGCGGACAGCTGTAGTCTGGTATTCTCAGGGTGGGAAGGTCCATAGTTATTGGCCCTTCACAGCCTAAAAATAGCAGGCTGCAGGCTGCAGGCGCCCCACTGGATGCGCCAATCCTGGCGCTTCACCCCAGCTCATCCCGTGCCCTGGTGCAGTGGCAAACGGGGTAATAAATGGGGTTGATACTAGCTGTAAGGTCACCTGACATCAAGCCCAGCAGTTTGTGATGTCATGGCGTCTATCACATACCCGACATCACAAACTGTCAGTACTAACAAAAAAATAGACAAAAAAAAGTATTTGAAAAAACACTCCCCAAAACATTCCCTCTTTCACCAATTTATTGTAAGGAAAAAAAAAGGGGGTACCACGATGACTCTGGACCGTCTAAAATATGGGGGGACACGCTCAGGGAACATATCCCCCATTTTCTAGGAGTGCAGACCCTCCATGTGAGGAGTGTGGGTGCAATGAATCTGCACCCACTCTCCCCGGGTCCACAGCAGCAGAGTTCATGTCGTAACTGTTGCTACCAAAGCTGCAATGCCCTGCTCATGAGGTAAGGGCATGCCTAATCAGGAGAACTTTTCTAAATTTCCAAATATTGGTATTTGCTGATATTATTGCTATTCCACCTACTATATATTGGGGATAAGATCTTGGAGATGGAATACCCCTTTAAGTTCAGTTATCCAGCTGAATGAATACTACACAACAGAGCTCGCTATTTAGACATGTTTTCTTGTGGCGTATAACGGACTCATGTTTGGTAGTCGTTCAGCAGGGCAACTATAAAATCAAATACCTCCATTTGGAAATGTAGTATAGCTCTCCTGATCAACTATGTTCCTTACCTCATGAGCATGGCATTGCAGTAGCTTACAGATGCATGGTTACCACCACTCACTGTGTCTGAACACAGGAAGCTGAGCTGACTGCCGCTCTGTGCATGCGGCAGCGTCTATTGTGAATGAGGGGGCCGCGGGGGATCAACGCTGCACAGGTACCGTGGAACACCGGGGAACACCGGTGGGGTCATAGGGGGTTACCTGGCAGGGCCTGGGGAGGATTTTTCTGTCGCATGTGTCATGGCACATGCGACAGAAATCAGAGGAGTAGGGTGAATGCGGCCGGCATGCTGCTGTGCGCGTGGCCATCTTGGATCTCCTGGAGGGGGTTGGGGGAGCACTTTGGCGACACCGGGGGATCGGGGAGGAGATTTATCTCCCATTTGACATGTTTGTTCATGCCAGATGGGAGATAAATAAATATTTTTTTACCGGCCTGAATCATGATCTCCAGGGTCTCAGCTACCCCCTGAAACCCCAGAGATTTTGTGACGCTGGGGGGCGCTATTCACTTATTTCTGCCTGCTGTTTATAAACGGCAGATCAGAATAAGGCTTCATTCACACGACCGATCCGTTTTTGCGGTCCACAAAAAAACGGTCCATTTTTTTCACGGGTGCATCCATGTGGCATCCGTTTCCGTTCCGTATTTGGTCCGTATGTCATCCGTTTGTCATCCGTGTGCCTTCTGTTTTTTTTTGTGTACTGCGAAAAAACTGAAGGAGGGAAAATACATAAATTTACCCAGGATCCATAGCTTCAACCTACATGAGGCGGTCAAATGTTCACTCCAGTGCCATTTTCTACTGCTTTTCGCAGCGTAGAGCTCTGTGCTGATTTTCCTGTGCTTGTACACTTCATATCAGTCTTTTCTGTCATTATAATGGCAGAAAGACACATAATGTCTCACTTTCCTGCATTTTGTAATTTTGCACCCTTTGGTGCCTTTCATGTGGCACTCAGGGGTGCATAGCCTTGTATTTAGCAAAAAAATAAATACATTTAAAAAAAATGACGTGGGGTTCAACCTTTTTTTGATAGCCAGCTAAGATAAAGCAGACGGCTGCAGCCTGCAGACCACAGCTGGCAGCTTCACCTTGGCTGGCAATCCAAAACTGAGGGCACCCCATGCTGTTATTTTAAATTAAATAAATAATTAAAAAAAAAAAACACGTGGGGGTCCCCCCAAAATTGGATCACCAGCCAAGGTAAAGTGGACAGCTGGGGTGTGATATTCCCAGACTAGGGAGGTCCATGGTTATTGGACTCTCCCCAGCCTAAAAATAGCAGGCCGCAGCCGCCCCAGAAGTGGCACATCCATTAGATGCGCCAATCCTGGTGCTTCGCTCCAGCTCATCCCGTTGCCCTGGTGCGGTGACAAACGGGGTAATATATGGGGTTAAAACCAGATGTGTAATGTCACCTGGCATCAAGCCTTGGGGTTCGTGAGGTCAGGCGTCTATCAGATACCTGACATCACCAACCCAGTCAGTAATAAAAAAAAAATAGACGACAAACACATTTTTTTTTGAAAAAACACTCCCCAACACATTCCCTCTTTCACCAATTTATTAGAAAGAAAAACAAATCCAGGTCTGCTGTAATCCAAGGGGTTCCTATGACGATCCATACCATAGTCACTGTCCCAGTCAATGAAGAACAGAATGTTCCCCATTGGCTTGGAGAGCAATGCAGTGACCTGAGCTAACATCAATAGGTCAGCCCAGGTCACTGCAGGGGATTACAAGTGCTGCTGTCAAGAGCGAGGTAGATTACCTGCGGTGATGATCTCCTGCACTGCTGATAGCAGAGCTGTCACTGACTTCAATGACCGCCACCTTCACAGCCAAGTATCGCGGGAGCCTGTGACATCACCGCTAGTCACAGTATCGGGTCGGCAGCGAGAGGAAATGTGAAGCGGCAGCCATGGAGGACAGTGTCAGCGCTGAGGTCGGAAGGGCGGGACTTCATCACCGCAGGTAAGCCGAGCAGGATAATGTGTGCGGAGTGTGAGGTGGGTGGAGCCAAGTGGGGTAATGTGTGCGGAATGTGAAGTGGGTGGAGCCTAGCGGGGTAATGTGTGCGGAGTGCAAGGTAGGTGGAGCTAAGCGGGGTAATGTGTGCGGAGTGTGAGGTGGGTGGAGCTAAGCAGGGTAATGTGTGCGGTGTGCGAAGTGGGTGGAGCCTAGCGGGGCCATGTGTGCGGGCGGCAGAGTGCGAAGTGGGTGGAGCCTAGTGGGGCCATGTTGCACTGAGGACGTCAGTGCCGGGGACTGCATGGCTCGGGACAGGTGAGTGTGAGTGTGAGTGTGTGTGTGTGTGTGTACATGCCGCATGCAGGAGAGGGCGGAGCCCAGTGGGGAAGTGTCGGCTCCCTGCACACGTAACCAGGGTAAATATCGGGTTACCAAGCAAAGCGCTTTGCTTGGATACCCGATATTTATCTTGGTTACCAGCTTACGCAGGCTGCCAGAGATGGCTCCCTGTACACTGTAGCTGTAAAAAGCCCTGCTTTTGGTAATCGAGCCATTCTCGAACGTAACTCGAACTGTCGAGCTTTTAGAAATAAGCTCGAGTTCGAGTTCGATCTCGAGCACCCCCAAAATCACTCAAACATGAAATTGGTGAACCTCGAACCTCGAACCAGTCCGAGTCTACTAGTACTCCTATAGAGAGTGCTTGGACTGGTCCTAACTGTTGTCGACAGATGCATCTACCTATATGTTTTGTCTGCCGAAACCAGGGCACTATGCCACCAGGTGTACTTCCCATCAGAGAATACGCTTCCATCTAGTGACCCTTGGTGGGGGTCACTAGATGCATCCAGCTCTACCTCTAAATTGACCCTTAAGGGTTTCCTCTCCTTTGACACCTCTAAAATAAGCGTGGAGGCAGATGGGATTTTCCAATCATCGTATTTTGCTCGCCAACATGCCATACCCCTACTACTACTCCCCAAACCTATTCCTATATGTGTTGTGAATGGGTCGATATTGCCTGAAGTGGTCATCCATAGAACCATTCCCCTTATGTTTTGTATACCCCCAAATCACTAGGAGGTTATTTCCTTTCTGGTGCTACCAGAAGGGGTGGACGCTGTTCTTTTGGGATTATCGTGGCTTAGACTCCATTCACCACATATTGATTGGGTTTTAGGGAGAGTTATCTCCTGGGGTTCTGGGTATCAAGAGAGTTGTCATGCCCTTACTGTAGATTCCGTTGCTTCTAGTACCTCTTCTCTACTCTCTGTTTTGCCGTCTCCGTACCATCAGTTTGCGGATGTCTTCTCCAAAAAGGGATCTGAGCCCCTACCCCCTCACCGTTCATATGATTGTGCCATAGATCTGATACCTGGGACGAAACCACCTCGGGGTAGAGTGTATCCTTTTTCCATCCCAGAGATGGAAGCCATGCCAGGTTATATCAAAGAGAGTCTAGAGAAGGGTTTTATTAGAAAGTCCATGTCACCTGCAGGAGCAAGTTTCTTCTTTGTTCGGAAAAATGAGGGGGATTTGCGTCCATGTATCGACTATTGGGGTGGGGTCTTAATGCCATCATTGTAAAAATACCCCCTACCTCTAATTTCCAAGTTCTTTTACCGCCTACGGGGTGCTCGCACCTTCACAAAACTGGACCTGCGGGGTGCGTATAATCTAGTGCAAATCCGAGAGGGTGTCAAGTTGAAAACGGCATTTAACATCCGTGATGGCAATTACGAGTAGCTCGTCATGCCTTTCGGATTATGCAATGCTCAGGCAGTGTTCCAGGATTTTTTGAATGACATGTTCTGAGATCTACTGCTAATATCAGTTGTCGTTTGCCTGGACAACATTCTTATCTATTCCCCGGATCTGGAGACACACCGCCAGGACGTGGCACGAGTCCTGACCCGCCCGGCGAGCTAACTCAATCTATGCTAAACTCGAAAAGTGCATCTTCGAGCAACTATCCCTTCCCTCCCTGGGATATATAGTGTACTATAAAGGTCTGGCTATGAACCCAGCAAATACCGAGGCTGTAAAGAGCTGGACAGAACCAAGGTCCCTGAAGGCCATTTAGCGGTTCCTTGGTTTTGTCAACTATTATAGGCAATTTTACCACACTTCTCTACGCTCGTGGCTCCCTTGGTACGGCTTATGAAAAAGGGTTCTAATCCAAAAGATTGGTCACCGGAGACTACAAAGGCATTTAGTGACATCAAATCCCATTTTGTAAGGCCCTCGATATTACATCGACCCGACGAAAAGAAGCCCTTTTTGGTGGAAGTAGATGTTTCTTCGGTAGGAGCAGAAGCTGTCCTGTATCAGAAGGATAATAATGGAAGGAAACGACCATGTTTCTTCTATTTCAAAACCTTCTCTCCTGCGGAGAGGACTTATACTATAGAGCCATTCCAGGTCTTCATGGACCATAAAAACCTGGTATATTTACAAACCGCTCAGCGGTTAAACCCGAGACAGGCTCGGTGGTCTCTGTTTTTCTTCCGTTTAAAGTTTACCCTTCATTTTCTTTCGGGAGAGAAAAACATAAGAGCCGCATGGCTACTTTACTATACCTAGACACGACTTCTATGTCTATAGCTGCCGCCGTTCTCAAGTTAATGGCGGTAGACAGAATATGGGTGGACACACTGTATTCTAGATATATCTGTTCAATCCTTGTCTCTGACAGGGTTGCAGTAGGAGCAGCGGTGAGCTGTGAAGGACCAATAGTTATCTGCCCAGAAGATCAGCTGCTACTGACTTAGCGCTCAGTCACATTCAAACAGTCCTCCTAACCTGCCAGCAGGAGAGCTCCACAAACCTGATCTTTGAGCTAATTCTGGTGTTGAGCCGGTGTACACAACCCCCTCTGGTGAGTATAGTCCTCGTGGGACCCCCTAGTACACCTTGAATTGAATAACCAATAAAATGTCTATTCGACTCTCCCCTCCTTATACTCATGTGAACTGGGAGTGTGTTGAAGAGAAGTTGTTTCCCTGAGTATCTGGACCTAGTGACCTGCCAGTTGCAAACAAGCTGAATACAGCGGTGCAGAACCCTACCGTATCTGGTGAGACCGGTCCAATAAGGACTTCTTTGTCTGTCATTGATCATTGTAACAGGAGCGCTATTTTGTCTCTTTTTTGTTTGCTCATTGGGCTACATTTTATAGTATCAGTGATACTGTAGCTTTAAGGAAGAAAATAGGTCCCACACCCCAATAGCAATAAGTGGGGAATTATTTTTGCTAATCGCATTTAAATTTACATAGGGAGCAAGGCATGCTTATATAATTCAGGCTTCTTATTAATTCAAGTTAACATTACTGTAGAGGTATGAATCTCACCATAAATATACTCCAGTTCTAGTCCACTTCCAGTAGACCCATATGTCAGTTGTAGGGTACACCAAATTCATTAAATGACATGCATCTTTTAATAAATTAGGTGCACCTTACTCTACCGTTCCCTTTAATTAAGGCATTACATACTGTATACTGGGGATTCTAGATCAAAATGATTTATGACATTGGTGCTTTTACCTGCCAGGGCTTTCCCAAACTTACCTAAACCAAATGGATCATCGGGCATTGTACATTAGAGGATACTAACTGGAACTATTCACTGACACAATCATTGGAAGTGATCTGTCAGCAGCTTGACATTTATAGATTGGGAAATAAGGTTAGTTGTGTTGGTATGTCTCCTACTGTGTGGTACTACCTATTCGCTGCAGGACATTGTTGAGGGTATTGTTAGTTCTCAAGTATAGTTCGCCAATATATAACCAAATATAGTTGGGCCTGTTGAACAATAAAGTGCGTGCCGCACATCATTCAGTCAGCCAGTAGGAGTGCAGAAGTGTTGGGTGGCCCGGAGTGGTAGTATTGGGCATGGGGCTGAGTCCTTTGGTGGTGCACACCCCAGCCACCTCCACAGAGCAACAGGGAAGGGATTGATCTTGGTGATCCTGGCTGGTTGTGTGGTCTTCGTGTATGCAAGTCATACCTGTGATTGGACCATCATGCTGCCCTGGATTTTTCCGCTGGCGAGTCATTGACACAGACTTTGGATTCTTTTTGAACAGTCTTTAACTAGAAGTTATCACAGTACTTTAAACACATTGATAGTGCTGACTCAAAACACAACCCACAGAGCTTAACTGTTCCCTGTCTTTAGTCCTCCTGTCTCTAGGTAGAACCTATTCTGCAGTACATAAAACCCGGCCACGAGATGATCACACTTAATATTTTATATATAAACACATTGCATACATAAACACAGTTCACATTACTATTATAAACAATAGCGATCAGTGTCTTCAAGGCAGGAGCATACAGGTACAGTCCACCCTCTTACAGAGGTTAAGACCCCTAATGATATGAATGACAACATGATGAAAAGCTCTTAAAAAACTAGTATTTAAGTCCCCCAACTTCTGTTTATTGGAGATAAGGAAACAAGATTTTTTTTATATGTGGAGTATATTTTACACATTTTTCAAAAATTTTCATTGACATATAACCTTTTAAATTTTGTATCTATGCAACAATGTATGATCTGTCTTAAAAATATTACAGACTATTTCATTTATGCTGCTAAATATGGTTTAAAAAAGTATCAACACACTAGTTTCACTGGAATTAGCTTTGATGTTTCTTTACTCTATTGCTTAATATAATGTATACTATAATTTAAGATTTTAAAGTCAATTTTAAAATATCCACTAGATGGCAGCAAGAAAATGGTTGGGAAAAAATGTTTTGAAAAGAAATTAGCAAATCAGCAAATGGGAACTTTCAAGGATTATACAGAAATTCTGAATAAAGTTGATTGCTTAGCTTAAAGAATAGTAGCATTCAAAAGCTGAACAGCAGCATAAGACTTGTAGTGAATTTATACATTTATCAAACTGTTAAATACTGTCACATTTCTTCAGCCCAATTATTTTTTTTTATCACTTTACAAATTAGAGTGCTTTTTCACCAAATTTATTAAAAAGAAGTATTGACAATATGGTTAGCTGATCGTGATTTGATACCACACTAAATAATAAACCTGTTTTAAACTGTTGAAACAGATGTAAATGGTTCACATTTGTTGAGATTCTGCAAGTGTTCTAAACAACTGCACGAAGGTTCAACCACCGTAAGCCATCTATATGAGCATGCAGGTCATAGAAAGATGAATAAAATTATACCTTAACATCTGAAATCTGGTGTTTTATTCCAGATAAATCCACACTTTTAGTGATGGGTGGACCTGGACTGTAAAAATTCAGATCTGTGCGGGTTCAAAAGAACCCAACCACCGACCCTGGGTTCGGAGTTCTCAGGGAACTCCAGGTAATGATCCGGGTCTGGCGATCCAGGTAATAAAAAAACACATCAAAGAAAAAAGAAAGAAAAGAAGAATAATGAAAACTCTTTATACTTACCAGCCTTCGCGTGATTGTACACTGCATCCAGGCCGCTCACTCTACTTACGGGGCCTCCCATTATGTTCAGGATATGCACTGCTTTCCCTGCCCACTGGCAGTCCCGGTGGCTCTAATTGGTTGCACTCAGCGCAACCAATCAGAGACACTGTGTCTGCATATAGATTGATGTAAAAAGTAAAAAAACAAAAAAATCGGTGTATGGTCCCCCTGTATTACAATACCCAGCACAGATAAAGCATATGACTACAGGCTGCAGCCCACAGCCATGCACATTATCTAGGCTGTGCAAGAACCATTATAAAGCCAACAGCTGGGAGCTGGTATATTCAGGTGGGGGAGACCATGTTTATTGGGACACCCCAGCCTAAAAATAGCAGCATGCAGCTGCCCAGGATTGTCGCATCCTTTAGATGTGACAATCCCGGAACTTTACTAGACTCATCCCAATTGCCCTGGTGCGGTGGCATCTGGTGTAAAGAGGGATTATTAACAGCTCCGAGCTGCCCTACATTAGTAAAGGGAGGCATCTATGGAAATCCTCCATTACTAATCTGTAAGTGAAAAGAAATAAACACAAACACCAAAAATATCCTTAACTTGAAATAAAATACAAAAAAACACTCTCTATCATCCCTTTACTAACCCCCTAAACACCAAGGTCCGATGTAATCCACATGTTGAAGGAGCCGGATTCTGGTCCCCATAGATTTACATGGGGAAAGGCATCTGGCCAAATATTCGGGATCAATTCCAGGCTCAAACTGAGTTTTTGTTTTAACACAGTTGGACCTGCTGATCCCGGGTATCTGCGAGTTCTCCCATAACTAGTTAAGATCCATCAACCAGACCCAGGTCTCCCTGTAAATATGACTCTTGAGCTTATTTTAAAGTAAAGGTAGCATTACCAGTGTGAGACATATAGATCAGGAAAGCAGACTGTCAGTCATTACAATTCTCCCACTAGTAATGGCTCCTTTCATTTAAAGTAAGCTCTGGACGCAGATCCTCAGCGAGATCTCTGTCTGCCCAATAAATCTTAACATCTCATTAATATAATAAGAAAAATGTGGATTTTTTTGGGAATAATATAAACAGAAAAATATGAAACAAAAATTCTGGCACTCCAATATGGTCAACTTATAATGTGATTTATTAGTAATTATGTAAGAGGGTGACCTATGGTCCCACGATCTAGTATCTTCCTGTAGATGTCATTGCTTTCATGTGTAATATGTGATATGTATTTACATGCATAGCTATGGTAACCTGGATAATTCCCTTTGTATGGGTGCAGTGCTATCAGCCACCACTAGATGTCACCAGATCCTGGTTTGCCGTTTGTATGGGAAAGATTAGGTTTTAGGAACAGAGACAGTGTTGTCAGGGTTAACTGAAGAGCCGGCCCACAGTGGGGTGGAGAAAGGGGAATATACTGTAGTGAAGGGTATTTCCTGGTTTTAGTAGTATAGTGTAGTTGAAGCTATGGCAGAAGTGATGTGCAGAATAAAGCAGAGGTCACAAGAAGTGGATTGCAGACTTAGCTCAAAGGAGGCATATTGAGAAGACAAGAGGGGGAGCCCTACCATGCAGGCAGCGTGAAAAGGTGCCGACAGTGGCAGAGCAGTGATAATGGGGACTAGTGATGAGCGAGCATGCTTGTTACTACTCGGTACTCGCACGAGTATCACTGTACTCGGGCTACTCGGCGGGGACCGAGTAATCTCGCGATACTCGTGCTGTACTCATGGTCTTCATTTCTGCATGTTGGCGCTCTTTTGAGAGCCAGCCCTCATGCAGGGATTGGCTGGCAAACCACTGCAATGCCACAGCCCTGTTAGTTGTGGAATTGCAGTGATTGGCCGGCCCGCACAGCGTGACCGAGCCTTTATACCGGCCGGCGCGCTGTGCTCTGCTCACAGCCATCCAGACAGTCAGTGCAGGGAGAGTGTCGCTGCTTCAGGGAAAGGTTTGCGGCCCTTTATAGCTATTTCCGTAGCAGGGCTGCAAACAGTGTGACCCAAAGTCCTTCTCAGGACTATTGTAGTTGTATACAGGCAGGGTATAGCCAGGTCGGAATACAGGCTAGTGAGTGACCAGAAGAGTCCTTGTCAGGACTATTGTAGCAGTATACAGGCAGGCAGGCAGGCAGGCAGGGTATATAGCCATTCCTAGTGGTGACTGTATACCAGCCTTCATCATATCTGGGGCTGGTGTACACAGTCTAAAACAGTCCAGATAGTATCAGACTTCTCATTAATTGTCGCTCCTAAAAACCTGTTAGGTTCTTAGTGCGTCCGTGCTTGCATTTAAAAACCGCACGTGTGTGCCTGTCGGTGGCAGCGTACAGGTGCACTTGTGTGCGTTTTTACCAAACTATTATATAACGCACAAGTGTAGTGTATAATACACGTCAGTCAGCAGTGGCTGATAGTGTCAGAGTTCTCATTAATTTTTGCTCCTAAAACCTGTTAGGTTCTTAGTGCGTCCGTGCTTGCATTTAAAAACCGCACGTGTGTGCCTGTCGGTGGCGGCGTACAGGTGCACTTGTGTGCGTTTTTACCAAACTATTATATAACGCACAAGTGTAGTGTATAATACACGTCAGTCAGCAGTGGCTGATAGTGTCAGAGTTCTCATTAATTTTTGCTCCTAAAACCTGTTAGGTTCTTAGTGCGTCCGTGCTTGCATTTAAAAACCGCACGTGTGTGCCTGTCGGTGGCAGCGTACAGGTGCACTTGTGTGCGTTTTTACCAAACTATTATATAACGCACAAGTGTAGTGTATAATACACGTCAGTCAGCAGTGGCTGATAGTGTCAGAGTTCTCATTAATTTTTGCTCCTAAAGCCTGTTAGGTTCTTAGTGCGTCCGTGCTTGCATTTAAAAACCGCACGTGTGTGCCTGTCGGTGGCAGCGTACAGGTGCACGATTTGCACAAACTTGGATATAACGCCCAAGTCTAGTGAATACACGTCAGCACAGCATTGCAAAATGCGCAAGGGCGTTGGCAAGGAACAAGGAAGTGGACGTGATGGTGGTGCAGGCAGAGGCCGAGGTCGTGGGCAAGCTCTAATTTCGCCACAACAAAGGGCCACATCTAGTCGCTCGCACGTCCTGTCCCAAATTCTTGGGGACCGCAGCAGTACACCGCTCTTGAACCAAGACCAGTGTCAACAGGTTGTTAGTTGGATAGCGGATAATGCTTCCAGTCAGATTGGCACCACCACAAACACTCTGTCTTCCACACGGTCAAGTGTCAGTAGCTGTGATACTGCACCGCACATTTCAGAACCTGATCCTCCTTCCTACCACAAGGCTGAGTACACGTCCTCGGACATTAATGATCCCACACTTGGACACTTGGAAGAGCTGTTCACGTTTCCATTCGCACATTCTGGCCTTTCGCCAGCTAATGTTGAAGTGGGTCATGAGGAGATCGTATGTACAGATGGCCAAATATTTGAGCAGCCACGTTCTCACGAAGTTGGCAACGTGTCTCAACAAGGGGTGGACGATGATGAGACACAATTGTCAGGAAGTCAGGAGGAGGAGCAGGGTGCGGAAGAGGAAGACGACGTGGTGGATGATCCAGTAACTGACCCAACCTGGCAGGAGGATATGCAGAGCGAGGACAGCAGTGTACAGGGGGAGGGAGGCGTAGCATCCCAACAGGCAGTAAGAAGCAGGGTGGTGGCTCCAGGCAGAAGTCAGGCAACCGTTCCCCGGAACAACAACACGACACAAGGTGCCTGTACAAATGTTAGGTCTTCCCGAGTCTGGCAGTTTTTTAAGTTGGCTCCAGATGATTCTAAAAAGGCCATTTGCAACACCTGCCGTGCCAGCATCAGCAGGGGTACCAAAACTAGCAGCCTGACCACCACCAGCATGATCAGGCACATGTCAGCCAAGCACCCGACTTTGTGGGAAGTACAACAGAGTCGAGGAGCAGTGCTTGCTGATGTCACTGCTACGTCTTCGCTGGTTGTGCATGCGAGCCAATCCCCTGTCCATGCTGCCTGCGAACAAGCCTCCTCCGGTCCTGCACCTGCAGTTGCCTACGCAGAAATAACACCATCATCAAGCACGTCCTTGTCCCAGCGCAGCGTTCAGTTATCCATTCAGCAAACCTTTGAACGCAGGCGCAAATACACTGCCAACACCCCACATGCCACAGTTCTAAATGCTAACATTTCGCGACTGCTTGCGCTGGAAATGTTGCCTTTTAGGCTGGTGGAGACAGAAGCATTCCGCGACCTGATGGCGGCAGCTGTCCCACGTTACTCGGTCCCCAGCCGCCACTATTTCTCCCGGTGTGCCGTCCCCGCGTTGCATAACCACGTGTCACAAAACATCACACGTGCCCTGAACAACGCTGTTTCACCCAAAGTCCACCTAACCACAGACACGTGGACAAGTGCTTGTGGGCAAGGCCGCTACATCTCGTTGACGGCACACTGGGTTAATATTGTGGAAGCTGGGACCCACTCTGAGCGAGGGACGGAACACGTCCTTCCCACACCAAGGTTTGCAGGCCCTACCTCAGTCAGTGTTTCACCCACACTCTACAGCTCCGGAATGTCATGCTCTTCAGCCTCCTCCTCCTCCTGCGCATCCTCATCCACTGTACCCTCCACACCAGTCCCAAGCTGGAAGCACTGCAGCACTGCCTCGGCGAAGCGGCAACAGGCTGTGCTGAAGCTAATCTGCATAGGTGACAAACCCCACAATGCAGAAGAGGTGTGGACAGCTCTGAAACAGCAGGCAGATCACTGGCTCACACCTCTGAACCTAAAGCCAGGAAAGGTCGTGTGTGACAATGGCCGGAACCTGGTGGCGGCTTTGAGGCGAGGCCAGCTGACACATGTTCCATGCGTGGCCCATGTGCTCAACCTCGTGGTTCAGCGGTTTCTAAAGTCATACCCAGAGCTGTCTGATCTGCTGGTAAAAGTTCGCCGCCTGTCTGCACATTTTTGAAAGTCACCTACTGCTTCAGCCGGCCTTGCCGGCTTTCAGCGCCGTTTGCATCTTCCGGCTCACAGACTGGTGTGTGATGTCCCCACGCGTTGGAATTCAACTCTGCACATGTTAGTCAGGATATGTGAGCAGAAGAGGGCAGTTGTTGAGTACCTGCATCACCTAAGCCGTCGGGAAATGGGTCAAACTCCACACATAACACCTGAGGAGTGGAGATGGATGTCCGACCTATGTACCATCCTCCAAAACTTTGAGGACTCCACCAAGATGGTGAGTGGTGATGACGCCATTATTAGCGTCACCATACCGCTACTCTGCCTTCTAAAACGGTCTCTGCTCAAAACCAAACATGATGCATTGCAGGCGGAGCGCGATGAGTTGCAGCAAGAAACAGTAGTGGGTGTGGGTGATAACACACAGCCCAGCCTCGTCTCATCACAACGTGCAGTGGAGGACTATGACGAGGAGGAGGATGAAGACATGGAGCAAATCTCCGGCCAAATTGAGGATATGACATGCACACCAGTCATATCCTCGGTTCAGCGTGGCTGGCCAGAGGACAGGGTAGATGAGGAGGAGGAGGAGGAGGACAGCATGTTCAGTCATCGTGTTGGTCAGGCTACTGAAGTCCTGGCTGTTAAGAGTCTGGCGCACATGGCTGACTTTATGGTAAGCTGCCTGTCTCGTGACCCTCGCGTTAAGAACATCTTGGCCGACAATCATTACTGGTTGGTAACACTGTTAGACCCACGCTACAAGGAGAACTTTATGTCTCTTATTCCCAGGCGGAGAGGTCAACCAAAATGCAGCAGTTCCGGAAGGCCATAGTCACGGAAGTAGGCAAAGCATTCCCCTCACAAAACGCTAGCGGCATAGGTCAGGAATCAGTGGACAACCAAGGCGTACAGCCGAGAGAGGCACAAGTCCAATCCGCCAGAGGTAGGGGAACAGTCTTTAAGATGTGGGACAGTTTTCTCAGCCCCTCACGTACCACAGCCCCTGAGGTGCGGGGTAGTGCCACAAGAAATCCTAAGTTTGCCCAGATGCTCAAGGAGTACCTTGCAGATCGAACAACTGTACTCCGACATTCCTCTGTGCCTTACAATTATTGGGTATCCAAGGTGGACACGTGGCATGAATTGGCTCTCTACGCCTTGGAAGTCCTGGCCTGCCCTGCCGCTAGCGTTTTGTCAGAGCGTGTTTTTAGTGCCGCAGGTGGAATCATTACAGATAAACGCACCCGCCTGTCAACTGAAAATGCTGATAGGCTGACTCTGATCAAGATGAACAAGGGTTGGATTGGGCCAGACTTCACCACACCACCAGCAAATGAGAGCGGAATGTAAAGTTTGTAACGGGAATTTGCCATGTACCTCCAGTCACCCATGGGTACACACTTCTGGACTTTGGATAATCGCTGGACTGCTCCTCCTTCTCCTCATGCGCCACCATGATGACCGTTACAAGAGTTAGGCCTTTGTTTCAGGTATACCCCCAGTGGTAAATTTTTTCGCCCATTCTTTGCAGAATGGACATTACAACGACAGGAGACCCGCTCCTTTGCAATGGGAACAATGTTTTGAGGCCCTCATGCACGTCTCTATCCAGGGACAACGTGGAGCCTCCCAATTTTTGGCTGCCCTGCCAAAGGGCTATACTATAATACACCCACTTCCTGACAATGGACACTTAATGTTTTGAGGCCCTCATGCACGTCTCTATCCAGGGACAACGTGGAGCCTCCCAATTTTTGGCTGCCCTGCCAAAGGGCTATACTATAATACACCCACTTCCTGACAATGGACACTTAATGTTTTGAGGCCCTCATGCACGTCTCTATCCAGGGACAATGTGGAGCCTCCCAATTTTTGGCTGCCCTGCCTAAGGGCTATACTACAATAGACCCACTTCCGTCCAATGGGCACTTCAGGTTTACAGGCCCTCATGCACGTCTCTATCCAGGGACAACGTGGAGCCTCCCAATTTTTGGCTGCCCTGCCTAAGGGCTATACTACAATAGACCCACTTCCTTCCAATGGGCACTTCAGGTTCACAGGCCCTCATGCACGTCTCTATCCAGGGACAACGTGGAGCCTCCCAATTTTTGGCTGCCCTGCCTAAGGGCTATACTACAATAGACCCACTTCCTTCCAATGGGCACTTCAGGTTTACAGGCCCTCATTCACGTCTCTAGCCAGGGACAACGTGGAGCCTCCCAATTTTTGGCTGCCCTGCCTAAGGGCTATACTACAATAGACCCACTTCCTTCCAATGGGCACTTCAGGTTTACAGGCCCTCATGCACGTCTCTATCCAGGGACAACGTGGAGCCTCCCAATTTTTGGCTGCCCTGCCTAAGGGCTATACTACAATAGACCCACTTCCTTCCAATGGGCACTTCAGGTTTACAGGCCCTCATGCACGTCTCTATCCAGGGACAACGTGGAGCCTCCCAATTTTTGGCTGCCCTGCCTAAGGGCTATACTACAATAGACCCACTTCCTTCCAATGGGCACTTCAGGTTTACAGGCCCTCATGCACGTCTCTATCCAGGGACAACGTGGAGCCTCCCAATTTTTGGCTGCCCTGCCTAAGGGCTATACTACAATAAACCCACTTCCTTCCAATAGGCATTTCAGGTTTACAGGCCCTCATGCACGTCTGTATGCAGGGTCATTGGTGAACCTTACAATTTTGGACTGCCCTGGCAAAGGAAAATACTACAAAGACTCAGTTCCTCAAAATGGGCACATTAGACTCAGAGGCCTTTATGTACGTCTCTTCTCAGGGACATCGGAGTGCCACACAATGGTTTACGTAAAATCTTTCATGTATTGATCTCAAAAAGTAACATACATTAGCTCTATCTCACTATTGGGTATGTGCCCTTAACATTTCCGCCATGAAAATTCATTTTGGTGTCATTTTGGAAGGTTTTCTGGTGAGTCCGTAAAAATGGCGTAAAACGCGGACAAAATTGTTCACAGCTGTGACTTTTGAGTGATAAATGCTTCAAGGGGTCTTCCCCATGCTGTTGCCATGTCATTTGAGCACTCTTCTGAGACTTTTGTGCCATTTTTAGGGTTTCTACATGCTGCCGGGGGTCATTTCACAAAAATACTCGGGTCTCCCATAGGATAACATTGGGCTCGGTGCTCGGGCCGAGTACACGAGTATCTTGGGATGCTCGGCCCGAGCCTCGAGCACCCGAGCTTTTTAGTACTCGCTCATCACTAATGGGGACCCTTGATAAAGAGAAAGAGGCTGCTCGGCTGCAGGTCACTGGCACAGGAGAATTGACTCTTGAGTGACTCTGGGAAGTATAACATAGGCATGCTGGGTACTATAGCCACAGTGAAACATATTGACCCATGTGAATACATATCCTTGGGATAGAGATGAATCGACTCCCTCCTCCCTCCTTGGTGTGGAAAGAATAAGTAACTTGTCTGCAACTGTAATGGAAGAGCCTGTCTGTGCCAAAATGTCAATGCCTTGTAAGGGCGCCTTTACACTTGCGTTGTGCGGCATCCATTGCAATGCGTTGTGTGATGCATGTGACGGATGCCTTGCAAATAGTGTGATAACAAAGGCAATGGATTCCTGGGAAATAATGCGTTGCGTTAAGTTTTCTAGCCGCGCGCGCGAGAGAGCCCCTATCATCACCGCACGTGCAGGCACTACCGCACCCATCATCATCACACACATCCCGGCACTACCGCCCCCATCATCACCGCACATGCAGGCACTACCGCACTCATCATCATCATACACATCCCGGCACTACCGCCCCCATCATCACCGCATGTGCAGGCACTACCGCACTCATCATCATCACACACATCCCGGCACTACTGCACCCATCATCACCGCACACACCCCGGCACTACTGCACACATCATCAACGCACATGCAAGCATTACCGCATCCATCATCACCGCACACGCAGGCACTACCGCACCCATCATCACCGAACACACACAGGCATTACCTCAGTGACGTCCCCACTGACAGCGCGACTCCCTTCAGTTCTGCGTGGAGCTGACAGAAAGCGGTGGTGTTCTACTGCCGCTCCTGTCAGCTTCATGTAGCAGAGCTGAATGCGTCGCGGGACCTCGTGTGGATAACGCCGGACCTGGAGGGGTATTTGGGGATTTTAATAAAGTGGTGAAAGAGGGTCTTTTTTTGTCTTTTATTCCAAATAAAGTATTTTTTCGAGTGTATTTGTTTATTTACTTTCACTTACAGGTTTATCATGGAATGTGTCTCATAGACGCCTGCCATGATTAACCTAGGACTTAGTGGTAGCTATGGGTTGCCATTAACGCCTTATTACCTCGATTGCCACCAAACCAGGGCAATTCGGGATGAGCCGGGTAGAGTCCCGGGACGGTCGCATCTAATGGATGCGGCAATTCCGGGCTGCTGCTGACTGATATTTTTAGGCTGGGGGACTCCCCATAACGTGGGGCTCCCAATCCTGAGAATACCAGCTTTCAGCCGTGTGGCTTTATCTTGGCTGGTATCAAAATTGGGGGGGACCGCATTTCGTTTTTTTTTAATTATTTATTTATTTATTGTATTTATTGTACTGCACGATATAGACCCGCCCACCGGCGGCTGTAATTGGTTGCAGTGAGACAGCTGTCACTCAGCATGGGGGCGTGCCTGACTGCCAGCAATCATAGGCGCCGGTGGGCGGGGAAAGCAGTGAATACTAAATGGAATAATGAGCGGCCGGCATTTTCAAAAGCAAGAGAAGCCGCCAGAGGAGTGTGACAGCTGTGCAGCGCCACGTCGGTGATCAGTGAGTATGAGAGAGGGAGTGAGAGGGGGGAGAGAGACCAGGAGTGATTTTAAACGATTTAGATCGTTCTGCTGGTCATGCTAAGCATGCGCAGTAGAACGTGATGGAATCCGTCAGCCGATTCCGCCGCTTAGTGCATTGCGGCGGAATCCGCCCCCATAGACAATCATTAAACACCTTGGCGGATTCTAACAGAATCCATCAAAGTGCGTTATTTTAACGACCGAAAAAACGCTACATGCAGCGTTCCCTCCGCCCGACGCTGCATCAAAATAACGACGCAGCGTCATCCAGCGGATGCAACGCAGACACTTGCTTTAGGTGCGTCATCAATACAAGTCTATGGAGAATAGCGCAGTGCATTAACAAAATGCGCTATTCTCCAGAGCGGCGGACTGTGCTGAACGCAAGTGTGAAAGCGCCCTAAGAAACAATGTTTTGAAACATGTCGCAAGCAATGTGGAACGGTGTTTGAATCTTCTTGTAAGTAAAGTGCAGGAAGTTTTTAATTGTTGTAGACTATTCCTTAATATATTTGAATGCAGTAGCGCACAATGTGCATCAGATGATAGGAAGCCGACCATCGGCCGAGAAGTATCTGTCCATGGGTGAGGAAACTGAACCCCTCTCCAATGGCTACCACCTCAAGCAAGCTTACATTTGCAATCCAATTAATTGTGACATTTTGATCTTTGACTCACACCTTCATCAGATGGATTGCCAGGGTTGTGTTGGAGAGAGCAGGAATTGAATGAGGGTAACAGCCCTAAAAGCCCTTAAAGGCCCCGTTACACGCTACGATTTATCTGACGATCTCAGGAGCAATGTGACACGCCCAGATTGTAGTTACGATTTTGCTGAGATCGCACATAGGTCATTTATTAGCGGGCACACGTAACGATCGCACAAGCAACGCAAAATCGTTCAGTGAAATATTGTTTGACCAAGGCGGTCGTGTAGATGTTGTTCATCGTTTGCAGTGTGTCAAACGTACCAATATGTCTATTGTGATCCAACGACGAACAATATTTTGAAAATGAACGACGTGGTAGCGATCAGAGATTTTCAACCTATTTGCAATAGTTCGGAGTCGTACATAGGTGTCACACGCAACGACGTCGCTAACAATGCCAGATGTGCGTCACGGAAACCGTGACCCCGCCGACATATCGTCAGATAAATCGTAGCGTGTAACGCCGGCTTTAGGCTGGTAACTAATAAATTGGATTGCAATCACTAATAAATCACGTTATCAATTGGCCATATTGGAGTGCCAGAATTTTTGTTTCATGTATATCAAGGAGTGGTATTCTGAGTAGCTCACCTTTTTCTGACAGAGTGATGTGTATTTACATTGACAATACACAGAAAAATAACCAGCGCTCCAATCCAATAAGGAACCTTATATCAGAAACATGGGCTAATAAAAACTTCCTTATTTTCATATTACATAATGCTGCTTATTTTTCTACAGTACATATATTGTATTAGACTAGAAGGTAGGTGTCTAGAGAGCTTTGCACCATTATAGGGCTTCGGTCTAAATCCACCAGCCTGCAGTCACTCTATTTGACAGTAGGCTTTTGAATCCCCACATCGCATGCACTGTGTGCTGTGAGAATTCGCTAGCTTCAGAACCAGGAATGATGGTCACATGGCCGGGAGAATGCCATATGTGTACTCCTAGCCAGAATCCGACTAGATGTGCATGGCCTTACTCAATGCAAGTGAGGCTTCACCAGCTCTGACACTGCCAAATCCTCAAAACCCACAGTGCATGTGATGTGAGGATTCACAAGTCTATAGTCATATAAAGTAACTGCAGACTTGTGGATTTAGACTGAACAACTCCTTTAATGTGATATATTTTTTATGCAGCTTAATTATATCTTTTTATTTTTGGAAACAAGACATCAGATCTTAGATATCATTGTAAGATTTTATTCAACTTTCTTTGACCTGCATGCCCTTATAGATGGCTTAGGAGGGTTGATCCTAAAACAGATTTGGTTTAATAGCTGTGGTGGAGCACGGAACCACCCATTCTGTGCTACGTCACTACCGTATTTTACATGTAACACTTTCAGGCTGTGGCTTGTTAAGGCTGAAGCCAAGAAGGGAATATTAGCCGGTGCCACACTGTGGATGTTGGTCAGCGTGATGACATCACTGCATAACCCCACCCGAAAAATAGAAGAGGAGAGACAGTGTCCAAATTGGGTGACTGTAAGAATTTGTGAGGACTGTAGTGACAATAATACTATGTGGGCAAACCATCATACTGTTTTTGAGCTGTGGGGAACCATCATACTGTATGGGGTCTTTGGGTGGACCATAAAACTGTATTATGGCTGTAGGGTGAACATTATACATGATGGGAACTGTGGGCGCACCATCATCTTGTATTGCAGCTGTTGGGTACAATTATACTCTACGAGAGGCTGTGTGAGGACAGTCATATTATATTGAGGCTGTAGCAATATCCTTATACAACATGGGTAGCTGTGGAAGGACCTCCACACTTTGTGGGAGACAATGATGACTACGATATTTTAAGGGCAAAGGTGACCTTCATGCAATAGAAGTCATCATACTGGGTGATGGGGAACTGGTGACCATCATCCTGGGTGGGAAGTGATCTTTTTAACACATGGAGAGAGATATGTATGGATGCATTTACATACCGTAGTTATTTGTGATGCCCCAAAAAATGGCCCCCACAGCGAATGATGTACCCACATTCTTCCACCTACACATCATAATGACCCCATAAACCCCATACAGTAAGATGGTCACTCAATCCCCCCACAGAGTATGATGGGTTTGAGTTATGTGTGTGGGTAGGGAGCTGGGAAGACCATCATACTGTGTGGGATGCTGCAGTGACCATCATACTGTTGGGAGTTTGTGGAGAAATCCTATGGTGTAGGAAGAACAATGTGAGAACATCATTTTGTCTAGGATCATTCTTTGGGGCATCATAACCTATGGAGACCATGAAAGGTGTTGATAGTGGGTGGGAACACTATAAGGCCTTAGTAGGGGCAAAATAATTAAGCTCTTCAATTCAATACATATTCATCTCAATGTCATAAAAAGTTGGTAGGTATGCCCTTCTGTGACTGCGTCTATGTGCTGTGATTGAACTTTTGCTTTGGAATGCCATAATTCCTATGTATGCTTCTTCTCAGGGTCATTATTATAAGTAGATAGGTGGGAGGTTATTTTTATAAGGAAGCACATTGGGGAATCATTATCATTATAAAGAAGAGCGGTTCCATGGAGGTTCGGTTTGCCAGCAGTAAACAAGCTGAGCCTCCACAGGCAAGTAACTGATTTGCAGTTTTAGTCTCCGCCCACATACAGCCAGCCATAAGCAGATCACTTCCGGGGGAAGGTGGGCATACTTTTTCAAACAATTATTTTTTGGGTTGCACACTACATGTAATCGTGCTGATGTTACCCCCAGTGTGTGCCATTCAAACATTGCAACTGGCTTGCACAGGGCTGAGCATCAAGTGTATCTGAGCACAGCATTGCTCGCACTAGTGAAGTTCGCACGTAAAGAATCCGAACCCTGAACCAAAACCTTGATTTTTAAAGTTGGTGCTCGGTTCAAAAACCAAACCTCACATTCGAACATCTTTAGCTAATATTACAAGAATGCACAGGGGTGTTTGTATTATTATAAGGTGTAAGGTTGTCACTATTATTATAAAGGGTCAAAGACAATTACTATTAACCCCTTCATGACCATGGAAGGATATTTCCGTCATGGAGCATGTCCCGTTAAGCCCCGCCCCCTGCCACGGGCAGGCGGTGTTGATCGGCACACATATCAGCTGTTTTCAACAGCTGACATGTGTGCCTGCATGTTACGAGTGGAATCGCATTCCACCCGTAACATTAACCCCTTACATCTCGATGCCAAAGTCTGGCAGCGAGATCTATAGCACGTGTTTTTTACTTACCGCCGTCCCCACCGGAAGTCACATGAGTGATCACGTGACTTTCAGTGGTTTTCATCGTAGCACAGGGTCATGTGATGATGCCTGCAGTTATGATGTTTCACTTTCGTTTTCCCTCGGCCCCGAGCAGAGGGAAACAGGAAGTGACTATGTCTGCTGTTTACAGCTGTATAGCTGTGATCAGCAGATAGATAAGAGCGATCGGATTGCTGATCGCTATAGCCCCCTATGGGAACTAGTAAAATAAAAAAAAGTTAAAAAAATAAAAAAAAACAAAAAACCTAAAAGTTCAAATCACCCCCACTTTCCCCCCATTGAAAATTAAAGGGTTAAAAAATAAAAATACACATATTTAGTATCGCCGTGTTCAGAAATGCCCGATCTATCAAAATATACAATCAATTAATCTGATTGGTAAATGGCGTAGTGGCAAAAAAATTCCAAACGCCAAAATTACGTTTTTTGGTCGCCGCACGTTTTACGCAAAATGCAATAACAGGCGATCAAAGCATAGCATCTGCGCAAAAATGGTACCAATAAAAACATCAGCTCGAGACGAAAAAAATAAGCCATCACTGAGCCATAGATCCCAAAAAATTAGAACTCTACGGGTTTAGGAAAATGGCGCAAAACGTACGCCACTTTTATTGGACAAGCTTGTAAATTTTTTTAACCCCTTAGATACAAGTAAACCTATACATGTTTGGTATCTACAAACTCGAACCGACCTCAGGCATCATACCCACACATCAGTTTTACCATATAGTGAACACGGTGAATAAAACATCCCAAAAACTATTGTGCCATCACACTTTTTTTGCAATTTTTCCACACTTGGAATTTATTTGCTATTTCCCAGTACACCATATGGTAAAACTTATGGTTACATTTAAAAGTACAACTTGTCCCGCAAAAAACAAGCCCTCATATGGCAAGGTTGACGGAAGAAGGGGAGCAAAAAACAAAAACGCAAAAACGGAAAGTGCCCCGGGCCTGAAGGGGTTAAAGGAGGCACAGTGGAACAGTATTTTTCTAAGGTATTGTATAACAATAAGGAGACAGAGATGAGCATTATTACTACAATGAAGTAGAGAGGGAACATTAATACTCTGTAGAAGCCCAGAAAGGGCACTGTTATTGTGTGAGGCACAATAAGAAGGTTCTATTATTGTACAGGGCACAGTGGGTACATTATTACTTTCTATGACACTGGTTATAGCAACATATGGTTTTTGTAGAGGTGGTAGAATGTGGGAAGGGTTCTGGTAAATCAGAAAGCCAGATAAGCCGAAGATGTCTTTGTGTTACAGTTTGGATATGTTATGGATGGAGAAGAGGTCATGGTGGTCTGAAAAGGAAAAATTAATGACTATGATAATCGAAAATGTCACTGATGAGATCTGCAGTTCACTGGTGTATAACACTATTACTATTATTTAGCCATTGTATTGGGGGTGATATCAGTACTAGAGTAATACACTACACTACAGTAATCATCAATACAGTATATGCTGGTAACGTTGTTATGGTCTGGTGGTATTTGTCTGTTATATTGCAATATTATCATTGCTGTATTATTAAATCTTACATAACGGTATTATTAAAAATATAGCTCTTGTTGTAAATTTTTATTTCCTGCAGGCAGGGTAATATAAGTAGTAGAGAACCCAATCTGTCAAAGGGGATAAGCCTGTGTGATTTCAAATGCCAAGGCTGAATTTTAGTACCCATTTGTCCCTGTATAACAATGTTGTATCTATAACAGCTATAATATAAAATTATCAACCAGGTATTTTTTCTTTAATTGTTCCTTTTATATCCACATTGTGACTGCTCCATGGAAGCATGATTTTTTTACAGAATGCACATCCTTGAATGACAAATGCTGCAGGCAATGTGAAGTCACTGTACCTGTCAAAAAAGGAATGTTTCCACAAAGAAAGCACCATAAAGATATAGCAGATACAGTTATAGAAAAAATATATTCACCTTTCTGTAAAAGATATTTCATTTCATCAATATCTAAAACATGACAAACATTCCCTGTTCCTGGAACCTGACCACTGTAAAAGTTCAACCCAAATGAGCTCTACCAACACTATGTTCTAATATATAGATAGATAGATACTGTAGATAGATACATGCAGCTCCAAAATGTGTATATGTCCAAAGCTTTTTGGGCACATACTTATAAGACCAATTAGGTTAAAATTGAAAAATTACATAACAGAACCTTTCTCAAGGCAGGTAAGATCCAGCACTAATTAATAAGAACCTTGGACTAAGGGATGAGTGCTCAGCCAATGTTCTGAGTCATGGTGGTGGAGGAAACAGAAAAAAGACATAAGTGATGCCATGTGAATGGGCCAGCTTCCTCTGGGGGCACATGCAATATAACCACCCGGTCATTACATCAGTCTATAGTAATGTGTGAGCAAATGCACCATTCATTATTGGGCACACTAGAAAAGTAGCTTAGAACTCCATGTTACTATATATTTATCTACGGGTCAAACTAACGTATAGCATCTGACATGAGAGCATTGGATGCGATATGCTAATGACTCATCTCAAACTCCACTGTGAGCGTGACCAAGTGTCATTCTAATGCGCTCCAATTCTCTCTCGTGAACATCAGAGCTCAGGTGAGAAAAAAAGGAGAGATTAGTTTCTGCATCCTCCCACTATCTGTCTCTGCATGTACCGGACTGCCACATGAAAAAGGGTAAACAGTCCAGCAACTGCCAAAGGACAGGATCCAAAATTGAAAACATCACATTTTATTGAAAATGTTTTCAAAATATTAAGATAAAATACAGATATAGAGCAGGTCTACGCGGTTTTAGCAGTATGCCCGAAACATGTAGCGCTGCTCCACATATGTTTTTTATCTTCCTATAGTTAAACATTTTCTATAAAACATGATGTTTTAAATTTTGGATCCTGTCCATTGGCGGTTGCTGGACTATGTAGCCTTTTTTCATGTGGCTACTTCTTCCAGGAGGTTGGACCATGCATCACTTTTTCTTATGGCATTCCTGAAGCTGGTGAGTTGATGTATTTTTTTTTACTTCAAAGTATATCGGACTGTACTTGGATGTCATCCGAGTTCAGTCCAATGTTTCACATGCACCCATAGACTTGTATGGGTGCACGTGATCCCATTCACACTGCCAATCACAGCATGCTGCGATTTTTTTACTCATGCCAAACCGGCATAAGAAAAAACTTGCATATCTGCTGTGCCAAGCTGACTAAATTTGAGCCAAGTGCATTGCAAGATTTTCTCACATTGCACTCCTCCGTATTATATGCCAGTGTGAGCGAGGCCTTAGGGCAACAATTATTCATTTTGCGCTTGCTCACTGTACTCAATGCTAAGAGAAAATCGATTATTCAAGTTCATAGTTCTGTATACCCTGATACTATTGTAAAACAAAAACCAGAAAGTTAAGCTCTATAAATTTGACTAATCTAATGCCATCATAATACTAATATTATCCTTGCATGAAATAAATATTAACTCTAGTATGGTCTTGCATTGGGTTTAAGTCCCCTGTATTTGACTAGTAAATGAGGGGACCTCTCAGTAGGTTAGAATTTTCATTTAGGGTGTTTGAAATTGAATTTTCACAACCAGAGACCCCCAATAACAGCTGATTACTTGTCATTGGAAATAAAATATGGGTTTAGTAAGAATATATTCGTGTTTTGCTGGTGAATAAATGTATTTGCAAATATACTTGATAAACCAGCCTTGTCCTGTGACATCCAGATATCATTGATGCATTTTACCTTTGAACAGAAATTAATCTATAAACTGAAGAAAAATGTAGCTGTGCTGTTTGTGATAAGCTTCATATTGGCATCACACTGAGAATGAATTGCTTCTAAGTTCTATCCACAGTTGCACACACTAAAGAAGCATAATCACTTTTAGAACGTTATTGCTTTGATGACATTTCTCAAATGCTATCTAATTTTATTAAAGGTAGAATTTTATTAAAGGGAGAATGTCAGCAGATTCCTCCCTACTAAACCGATAACAATACTGGATTGTTCACTTAGAAATGTGGGAAAATATACCTTTCTTCTTTCTGATTAATGTACCATTGCCTAATTTTTTTTATTCTATATGCAAAGTAGGTCACAAGCATCCAGTGGGCGATCCGAAGACAGGCTTCATTGTACGATATCATTGTGCCCGGCATTAATAATCCCGTATATAATTTCTGTCTTTATTTTCACATAATATTAAAAAAGTCCATCCATGTTAGAAAACCCTGACGCGTTTCCGACGCAAAAGAGCGTCCTTAATCACAGGCCTATGATTAAGGACGCTCTTTTGCGTTGGAAACGCATCAGCGTCTTCTAATATGGATGGACTTTTTTAATATTATGTGGAAATAAAGACAGAAATTATTTTACACTGGATATGCCAATATTTTTTCCTTCTATTCAAGATATAGTCCACCTGGCGGACTTCATATCGTTGCACTCCCTGGATGTGTGGTGACCAATTCCATTGGGCGTGTCAAGCTTTCCTTCACCCTGATGGTTGCAATCCTGTATATAGTATATAGTTGTAAAAGATCAACTATATTCCAATTTCATATATGCTATGTTATATTCTAGAATTGCCATCACAGACTTCAATGAAAAAAGTATTAGCCTCTTTACAGATTTCCTCTGTTATTAGCTATTAGTCACAGTGAATTATTTCTAAAATTATAATAGCATAGGAATATTTAGTTGATGTAGATTTTAGTCTGAATGAAATGTATTTCAATGCATCCAAGACCTCTCAGGTTGCCTGTCAATAGTGGTGTGCGAGTACTAAAATATTCTGGTTTGGATTATTTATCTCGAATATGTCTCACTATTTTTGTATTAATCATGAATAACGAATCTAATGCAAGTCAATGGGAAACTCAAATCATTTTCTGAAGGACTCTCTCAGAATGTCTTACAGGGCTGTAAAAATACTGAAATGGAAAGGGAAAATGTTAAAATTGAAGGGAAACAGCATGAAGAAGCTGCCTGGATGCATCTCTGAAACAAAGGTTGCTTCTGGGAACACTGTTGTCAGAGTATTATATCACTTTGTCGTGCCATCCCCTGCCTATTTGTGATAACCAGTGCAGGTAAAGTAGACAACTGTGGGCTGCAGCCCCCAGCTGTGTGCTTTATCTTGGCTGGCTATCAAAAATAGAGGCTCCCTACGTACACCTGAGGTCCTTCTGGCGGGTCTCGTGTTCTAATGTCATCTCATACCGTAGCCTCTGGATATAGCAGAGCAGGGTTCGTCATGGAATGTCGTGTAGATTATGTCAGACCTGCAGGGGTGTTTTTGTGTTGTTTGTTTATTTAAAATAATGGATTTTTTTGTGTTTGTATTTTTTTCTTCTTACTTAAAGAGTTTGTAATGGGGAGTTCATAGACACCTCTCCATTAACAACCCAGGGCTTGATTTCAGCTATGATTTTTAACAAATGACAGCTGACATAAACCCCATATATTACCTCAATTGCCACTGCACCAGGGCAGTCAAGATGAGCCAGAATTGGTGCATCTAATGAATGCACCAAGTGTGTGGCGGCTGCAGGCTGCTACTTTTAAGCTGGGGAGGGCTTAATAACCATGGACCTTCCCACCCTGAGAATACCAATCCTAAGCTGTCTGCTTTATCTGCGCTGGTTATCAAAAATAGGCAAGAGCCCTGTTGTTCTTTTTTTAAGTTTATTTAAATATTAAAAAAATAAATAAATAAAAACAAAAAAAAACGAGTCAGGGAGCCTCTATTTTTGATAACAAGCCAAAATAAAGCATACAGCTGGGGGCTGCATCCCGCAGCTGTCTACTTTACCTGCTCTGGTTATCACACATAGTTGGGGACTGCACTTATTTTTCTTTTACTGCGCCTGACAATCACAGTAATGGCTATGTAATTACTGTGATTAGCAGGCAATCCTCACATGTTTAGTGGCTGAAAATCAGTTGGCAAACATTTGGGGAAGGGATTTGAAACTTATGAGGTGATGATCAAAATACTCCATGAGTAACGAATATCCCATCCAAGTAATGAATAGCACTGAATATATTTTCTCATCAATATCTATCAACAAATAGGTGTCCATGTACAGATTTTGCACAAGCCATTCCATTTAGACGATCCCAGGAACTGATTTTTGTTTACCTTTTGATAGCTGTACAGGGATATGACTTTCGATGCAAGGACCCCTCGGTTGCATCCAATGAATGGTGGAGCAAAAGTATGCAAGACCAAGTATGATTCGACAATATGATCAATAGCGGACATGTTTTCATGATTTTGCTTGGATGCCTTAATCTGCAAAAAATCCTGGACTTGTGAACAGTCCCAGAGACCATAATAGATAACACTTGTATGCAAAAAACTGATATCTGAATGAGTTCTAAGGCCTCGCTTCCAATTGCATATGTCATCCGATGTGATATGCTAATGACCCTGGGCTAAAGCTCTTTGGCAAGAGTGATCTGAGTGTCATTTTACTGTGATCCAATCTTGCAATTGGATCATGGGTGTGGAGAAGAGGGAGAATGTAATCTCTCCATCTTCTCTGCTGCCCATCTGTGTGTGTATATAACAGACTATGCTCGCATGATATCAGTGCAATCCGATGTTTCACTATGTTTTTAATACAGTCTTGTGCACTTATTGACTGCCAAACCAGCCTGCTGCTTGGTCTACTTATTGAGTCTTTTTGCTACATGCCATCAATACAGTCACTGTGAACAGTCAGAAATAGTGGTTGGGTTGCAAACAAGATGCACGGCATGAGAGGTGTTCAAACCTTCTCAGCAGTTTATTTAGTATGACAAAATGGCTAGACAGCAGATATACCACCCAGCATGAGAGACACCACTTTCTCCACTGTATGCCATCAACAGGAACAGAGCGGAGTTTGACAGCAGTGATCTGTGCAGGAAATGGGGCTGATATCTACAGATGGGAAAGCAATGAAATGTTCGGGTTCACGGTCCCCTAGTTAAGTAGGTCAGACGCTCTGAACCTGCTCACCTCAAGTAATGAGTAATGAGTAATGGAAGTAAATTATTGGGCAGTTTGGCCACATACAGCCAGCCATAAAGACCATAAATAGAGCATTTTCTGTGGGAGGGATGCAGGGGGGGTTTATTTGATACACTACATGCAAAAACATTTCTTTAACCACAGTGAGAGCCATTCAGAGACTGCCTGACTCTCCCTGGGCTGCCTGAACACATCATGCAGTGAAGTGAACCTGTGCATTATTGTTTCATGGACGAAACATTTAAGCACCCATGACACACGCCTGAGCTCTGCAACTACTCTAGCACCCCATGCTTGAATGAATAATTGAGTAACGGTAGTCATGAGCAAATGTATTCGTCACTATTCATTATTCGCAGAATAGTGTGGTATCTGGGGTAGTCATTATATAACGAGTAATGGTGTATTCGCCTCGCTAAATTTTTGAATAATTGAATAACGGTAGTGATGAGCAAATGCATTCGCCACTATTCGTTATTCTCATAATTGTGCGGTATTTGGGTTATTTGTTATATAGCGAGTAATGGTGTCTTCGCTTTGCTATATTCGGATGTCCCTTCCAGTATGTTTGGCAGCTGATTTGCAGCCACTAAACATGTTGAGCTTCTTATCCAATCACAGTAATGCCGCAGCCATCTTGGTTGTGGGATTACTGTGATTGGCTGGCTGCAAAGCGTCATAGAGTCTATAAAGACCTTCTGACGCCATTTTGCGCATATTGCATGCGGAGCCAGCGTTGTATGAGTTTAGGGATAGCATGAGCAGCTGTTAGGGAGAGTGTAGGCCTCTTAATAACAAAAAAAGTAATTTACCAGGCTACCTACAGTGCACAGTAGGTCAGTGTAGGGAGGACATATTTGCTAGCAGGGAGAGTGTTTAAAGCAGCGTGTGTCACTACCTCCATAGTACCATGCAGAAACCAAAATACAATAGCTCTTTTAAGAGCTGAAACCACTGAACGAAGTTACAGCAGAGATGGAGAGATTGTGTATTCGGTTGGACTCACACGAACGTATAAAAAAACGGTTCCATTCTCATCCAGGAGACTAGGACAATTTTTTCTCACTTGTCATCTGTGTGCTCTCAGTGTGCTGTCAGTGTGCTGTCAGTGTGCAATCCGTTTTTTTCTCAGCAGCTATTAGTCATTTGCAGTCATTCAGCCTTCCATTTATGGAGTCTCTAAGTTTCTTAATTTGATGATAATCAACTTTTTTTCCAGCACCAGCCACAGGTTTCTAGACACGGTTCTGACAGGGGGACTGTTTTCCTTCACCTTACAGCTCTCATTTAAGAAGGGCTAACAACTTCTCAATAGGGCTTAGGTCAGGTGAGGAAGCAGGGGCGGACTGGCCCACCAGGAGGTCGGGAGAACCCCCGGTGGGCCCCTGCTATTGATGGCCACGCCCCCTAGGCCCCACCCCCCTACCCCCCATGGGCCCCTATGGATATGTGTGAGAGTCCCCCCCCCCCCGGCCGGTAATTTCACTAATCATATCGGCACATTGCCGATATGATTAGTGACAATCCCATTCCCTCTGCAGCAGCAAGCAGGGAGAGCGATCTGCCTGCTCTGCCTGCTGTCACTGTCAGTGCCGCTCTGAATCATCTGTGCGCAGCAACACTGCAGGAGGAAGCAGTCTCAGAGCGATGACTGCTTCCTTCCTGTGCAGGAGCAGCAGCGCGTGAGTATAGGAGGCGGGGGCCCGGGGGGTGTGTGCGGGGGCCCAGGGGAGCAAGCAGGGGCCCCGGGGGTGGTGGTGCAGGGGCCCAGGGGAGCGAGCAGGGGCCCCGGGGGTATGTGCGGTGGGGGGCTCTTCTTCTTACCAGTCACCTGCCTGTATCTGCAGCCACCGGCGCGTTCCTCATCAGTGTGTGCATGCCGGGCACACTAGCAGGAGGCAGCATGCTGTGCTGTTCCGGCCCTGCTGTGTGCTGTGTGCCCAACATGCACACAGTGCAGAGGAGTGCGCCGGTGCCGGTGGCCACAGCTTCTTCCTATTCAAATGTATTTGCGTCTTTCAGACGTAAATCCATTTGAACAGCGCGCCGGGACTGGGCCCCGCCCCCGACGTGTAGCAACGTGATGAGATCAGCACATTGCTGACATCATCACAGTGCTGCAGGTGCCACACTGGATTCATCAGGCAGCGGTAAGCGCTCCATGGAGGAGCCGAAGAGACAGGTGTAATTAATGGAGATGTGTGGGGAGGGGCTGAGGACACATAACGGGGAGCATTTGTGAAGGAGACACAGCTTTGTGACAGGCAGAGGAGGAGTACTGTATTCCGAGGGAGGGGGGAGGCAGGAGTGTGTAGTGATGGGGTAGTGTAATTTGTGTCTGCAGGGGGTGATGTGGGGTGCAATGTATTATGTCTGTGGAGGGGGTAATGGAGGGTGCATTGTATTGTATGTGGGGGAGGGGTAATGGAGGGTGCACTGTGTTGTGTGTGTGTGGGGAGTGATGGGGGGTACATTGTAGTGTGTGTGTGTGTGTATGTGTGTGTGTGTGTAGGGAGTGATGGGGGTGCATTGTGTGTGTAGGTGGTGATGGAGGGGTGAATTGTGTGTGTAGGGGGTAATGGAGGGGTGCATTGTGTGTGTGTGTGTAGGGGGTGATGGAGGGTGCATTGTATTTGTGCGTGTCTGTGTGTGTGTAGGGCGTGATGGGGGGTGCATTGTATTGTGTGCGTGGGGAGATGGTAATGGGGGGTGCATGGTATTGTGTGTGTGTGTGCGTGTATGTATGTAGTGGGTGATGGGGGGGATATATTGTGTGCGTGTGTGTGTGTGTGTGTAGGGGGTAATGCATTGTGTGTGTGTGTGTGTGTAGTGGGTGATGGGGGATGTAATGTGTGTGTGTGTGTGTGTATAGGGGGTGCTGCATTGTATTGTGTGTGTATGTAGGGGGTGATGGGTGGGTGCATTGTGTGTGTGTAGGGTATGATGGGGGATGCATTGTATTGTGTGTGTGTGTATGTGTGTGTGTGTGTGTGTGGGGTGATGGAGGGGTGCATTGTGTGTGTGTGTGTGTGTAGGGGGTGATGCGGGGTGCATTGTGTGTATGTGTAGGGGCTGATAGACGGTGCATTGTGTGTGTTTGTAGGGAGTAATGGGGGTGCATTTGTGTGTGTGTGTGTAGGGAGTAGTGGGGGTGCATTGTATTGTGGGTGTGTGTGTAGGGGTGATGTGGGGTGCATTGTATTTGTGTGTGTGTGTATCGGGTGATGGGGGAGATGTACTGTGTGTGTGGGGGGTAATGGAGCGTGTATTGTGTGTGTGAGGGTAATGGGGGTGCATTGTAGTGTGTGTGTGTGTGTGTGTAGGAGGTGATGGGGGGTGCATTGTATTGTGTGTGTGTAGGGGGTGATGGGGGGGTGCATTGTATTGTGTGTGTGTGTAGGAGGTGATGGGGGGTGCATTGTATTGTGTGTGTGTAGGAGGTGATGGGGGGTGCATTGCATTGTGTGTGTGTAGGGGGTGATGGTGGGTGCATTGTATTGTGTGTGTGTAGTGGGTGATGGGGGTGCATTGTATTGTGTGTGTGTGTAGGGAGTGATGGGGGGTGCATTGTATTGTGTGTGTGTATGTGTGTGTGTGTGTTGGGGGTGATGGGGGTGCATTGTATTGGGTGTGTGTGTGGGTAGGGGGTGATGGGGGGTGCATTGTGTGTTTGTGTGTAGGGAGTGATGGGGGGTGCATTGTATTGTGTGTGTGTGTGTGTATGTGTGTGTGTATGTACGGGGTGATGGGGGGTGCATTGTATTGTGTGTTTGGAGGGGGTGATGGGGGGTGCATTGTATTGTGTGCATGGGGAGATGGTAATGGAGGGTGCATGGTATTTGTGTGTGTGTGTATGTAGTGGGTAATGGGGGATGTATTGTGTGTGTGTGTGTGTGTGTGTGTGGAGAGGGGCGCGGAGTCATTAATCGAGCTATAATTACATTTAATTCTCAAAATTTTAGTTTCATTCACCTTTTCCGTTCTAATATTTTACAACGTGAACGACCATGGCTTGCCCCCCCCCCGTGGTTTTGATCCTGGGTACGCCCATGCCCAGGCCTGAGTGGGCCCCGGCACCCCGCCTTTCAATCATAAACTTCAGTGATCGTACAAGTTCTGTACGATCACTGAAGTTTTCGCAGTTGCAGGACCTTTAGTGACATCACATGTGTCATGTGACTCACCAAAAGTCCAAGCGGTGCACTGCGGGAGTCCCCAGGCCTGCACCGACCGCACCAGTATTCAGATGTATGCGCGTCTTTCAGGCGCGCATACATTTGTACAGTGCGGCCGGTGACAGGAGGGAGAGCAGCTCTGTTCAGCCCCGCAACGTACCGTCATTGCCAGGGCTGCAGAGGAGCGCGCCTCAGTCCTGCACCGACATCATCATCACCGGGGCCGCAGCTGCAGGGATGAAGAGGAGGACACGCAGGCACAGGTAAGCGCTCCAGAGGAGCCGAAGATGTACTTTTATATGAGAGGCTGCGGGTGGGGGAGAAACAGTGTTATTTTACAAGTGGCATTAAGAAGCGGTGGGGGACTTTATGGAGCATATTATGGGTCAGTGGTGGACATAATAGGGCAGTGGGGGACATAATAGGGCAGTGGGGGACATAATAGGGCAGTGGGGGACATAATAGGGCAGTGGGGGACATTATAGGGCAATGGGGGACATTATAGGGCAGTGGAAGGACATTATAGGGTAATGGGGGCCATTATGAAGCAAATTGGGGCATTATAGGTCAGCGGGGGACGTTATGAAAGAAATTGGAACATGATAGGGCAATGGGGGACATTATGAGGCATCAAAGATTTTGGAAGGCAGCATAGTATAATGAGGAGGGGGGGAATTTATACAGGGATGTAGTTGGGGGAGATATTATAGAAAGGGCAATTTTTGGGGGGACATTTTGGAAAGGGGTACTTTGTGGGGCTATTTTGGAGAGCAGGATTGGGGGGTGATATTTTGTGCAGGAAGCAATTAACAACCCCTTCTCATTCCACTTGTTTCTCCAGATATTAAATAAAAGGGGCCAGGATGAGGGACATAATTACTATATGGGGCCAGAATAAGGGACATACATGATTGGTTTATGGTGGCACTTGGGGCATAATTACTGTAGGGGAAAATTAGAGGACATTATTACTGATGAAATATAAGTTAATTTTGAGGATACTGTCTCAAATGGGGGAACAAGAGTCTGACATGGTGTAGAAATTGGGGAAATAGTGAGGAATGTGCTCTGGGAGTGATCGGCTATAGGTGACTGTTATTTTCTGCAGAGTCGCGTCATGGCAGGAAGAAGTGATGACGGTCAGCGCCGGATGAAGAGAAAAAGCGAAGATGAATAAAGTCAGCTAGAGACGTCACTGGTAAGTCAGTCACGGCATTTCTCCCTTGTAAGTGGTTGTATTCGGTCACTATCTGGTCTGATTATGGTGTGGCGGTATTACTTTCTTGTATGTAGTTATAGTCGGTCATTATTTGGTGTGATTATAGTGTTGCGGTATTTCTCCCTTGTATGTGGTAATATTCGGTTACTCTGTGGTCTAATTATGATGTGGTGGTATTACTCTCTGGTATGTGGTTGCTTTTGATCACTATGTGTTGGTAGTATGTTATCTGGTCATAGTGTCACGGTATTTCTCCCTTGTATGTGGTATTATTCGGTCACTTTGTGGTCTGGTCACGGTGTGGTGGTATTTCTCCCTTGTATGTGGCTGTATTTTTTCACTGTTTGGTGGTAATATGTGGTCTGGTTACGGTGTGGTGGTATTTCTCCCTTGTATGTGGCTGTATTTGGTCACTGGTGGTAATATGTTGTCTGATCACTGTGTGGCGGTATTTATCCCTTGTATGTGGTTGTATTTGGTCACTATGTGGTGGTAATATGTTGTCTGGTCACGGTGTGGCGGTATTTCCCCCTTGTATATGGTATTATTGGTTTTGGTACAGTGGATTGTGTTGTGTATGGAGGTCATTTTTCTCTCTATAAGGGGGAGATTATTTCCAGTAGAAATTAAATACTTAAACATTTAACCCCTCCCCTCCCTGTCCTGCCCTGTGACTATTACACTGCAGTAAATATGCACTTACAGAAATTCTCCAGTGAAAACAAGTAATCACCTTTACTAAGGCCACGTTCACACACTGAGTATTCAGTGAGTTTTTTACCTCAGTATTTGAAGCCAAGACCAGGAGCAGTAAAATCAGAGAAAAAGTGTGTGAACGTGGCCTAAAGTTAAGTGATAACTTATTCATCTGTGTGGACCGATTGCTGGGACCTGCACCAATCGTGCAACTTTTATCCCCCATTACACTGGAGCTCGTGTCCGACTCGACCCCTGATTCATTAATTCCCCCAGTGGCTGCGAGCGCTGCGCTTGTTATCTGGCTGCTCCAGAGAGGATGAATGGAGCTGCGGTCACACATCCCACCACACAGAGGATGAATGGAGCTGCGGTCACACATCCCACTCCACAGAGGATGAATGGAGCTGCGGTCACACATCCCACCCCACAGAGGATGAATGGAGCTGCGGTCACACATCCCACCCCACAGAGGATGAATGGAGCTACGGTCACACATCCCACCCCACAGAGGATGAATGGAGCTGCGGTCACACACCCCACCCCACAGAGGATGAATGGAGCTGCGGTCACACACCCCACCCCACAGAGGATGAATGGAGCTACGGTCACACACCCCACCTGCTGCTGCAAAAATAACCCCAATCTTCCGATCGGTGCAGTTTCCACTGGTCTGGTTCCACCGATCAATAAGTTATCACCAACCTACCCTGTGGATCGGTGATAACTTGTTTTCACCAAAGACCCTATTACTGCAAACGACTAGAATTGTACATCCCATTTATGGTGCACAAAATAGATGTGCAGGAGCCGCCTGTGTATACAGTCAAAGCAACACAATAATGGGGCTAACGCTAATGAGTGTTTATATTTAGCTGTAGGGTGGGCCCCTGGAGTCAATTCTCCTGGTGGGCCCCAGACAGCCCAGTCCGCCCCTGTGAGGAAGGGGATGTCATTATTCTTTCATCTTTAATCTCTTTACTGGCTATCCAAGCAGTAGACTTTGATGCATGCAAAGGAGCATTGTCCTGCATAAAAATCCCTGTTTTCTTGAACGATACAGATTTTTTTCCTGTACCACTGCTGGAAGAACGTGTCTTCTAAAAACTGGCAGTAGATTGGGGAGTTGACTTTGAATTTTCAACCAAAAAAGGTCCAAATGGCTCATGTTTAACATATACCAGCCTATAGCAATACCCCACTTATACCTTAGTGGTGTGAATCAAAGTAAAGGACTGTATTTATAAATGATCGGGCCATGGGCCCATCCATCTGGAACAATGGTCAGATCTTCAAGAGTCATTCTGATCTCATTATTTCATAAAATGTTTGAAAAACCTATTTTCATATGTCTTGGCCCAGTTTAGATGTTTCAGCTTATTTTTTATTGTATTTATTTTATTCACTTATATAGCACTATTAATTCCACAGCACTTTACAGATGCCATCATCACTGGTCTCAATATAAGGTAAAGTCTGGCTCACTTATCCAAATAATAGGTGCCTCCGAGGAAATATCACAATATAGTGAAGAACAAATAACTCGGGCACACAGAAAAAGGTAAGAGTCTGAGGCAGAGTAGTGCTTGAATTTCAGTTTGCTTGTTTATTGATGCAAAGGATCCAAAATAATATTTCTAACGTTTCGGCCTTCACATACAGGCCTTCGTCAGAGAAAGTCTATGATATAGATATACAGAAAGAAAAAAAATTTAATTAGTTGTTATACAAACAACATAATGTACATACCAAACATGTTCAATATAAGAATACACCATTAAGGGGGAAAAAACCACAAAACAATATCAACAAGCTCATTGGTACTGATAGTTAGTCTATGATGAGAAAGAGAATCCACATAATGTATCATAATGGTCTGTCTTGAGAAAATTATTATCCTCTAGAGGAGGTAACGGTAAAAAATGACCGCTGTACAGGAAAACCACCCTAGAGAGGGTTATCAGGAATAAATGAGACATACCTATAAGATTGTAGAGAAAACGGTGTGTATGCAATGTACGAAAATTCCGTATAAGGAAGGGATACCTAAAAATAGAAAGTAGTCAGATAACCGGTCCGGCTAGAAGGTTAAAATACTCTATACAAGAAAGCGAAGTCAAAATGTGACAAGTAGTAGATGAATAGAAAAGGATCATGTGAGCTACAAAGAGGAGATGAGAAAAAAGGAAGGACCAAGAAAAAGGGGGAAAGAAGAGAGAGAAAGAAACAAAGAACAAAGAGATATGAATAAGCAGAAGAGAAAAATGAAGGAGGGGAGATGAGGAGCAGTGTACAGTTCTAGAAGTGAAAATGAGTTTAAGAATACCTCTGTTGACATCAATGGTATAACTAATAGCAAACAGATGATGTAAGAGTCATGTTAAAGAAGTGGAGTCCACTGCAAGGTACTATGAGAGGGGAAAACGACTGTTAAGTCATAATATCCGGGGTGCATAGTATTATGAGGGAATATGTCCTCATCTCCCCTCCTTCATTTTTCTCTTCTGCTTATTCATATCTCTTTGTTCTTTGTTTCTTTCTCTCTCTTTTTTCCCCCTTTTTCTTGGTCCTTCCTTTTTTCTCATCTCCTCTTTGTAGCTCACATGATCCTTTTCTATTCATCTACTACTTGTCACATTTTGACTTCGCTTTCTTGTATAGAGTATTTTAACCTTCTAGCTGGACCGGTTATCTGACTACTTTCTATTTTTAGGTATCCCTTCCTTATACGGAATTTTCGTACATTGCATACACACCGTTTTCTCTACAATCTTATAGGTATGTCTCATTTTTTCCTGATAACCCTCTCTAGGGTGGTTTTCCTGTACAGCGGTCATTTTTTACCGTTACCTCCTCTAGAGGATAATAATTTTCTCAAGACAGACCATTATGATACATTATGTGGATTCTCTCTCTCATCATAGACTAACTATCAGTACCAATGAGCTTGTTGATATTGTTTTGTGGTTTTTTCCCCCTTAATGGTGTATTCTTATATTGAACATGTTTGGTATGTACATTATGTTGTTTGTATAACAACTAATTAAATTTTTTTTCTTTCTGTATATCTATATCATAGACTTTCTCTGACGAAGGCCTGTATGTGAAGGCCGAAACGTTAGAAATATTATTTTGGATCCTTTGCATCAATAAACAAGCAAACTGAAATTCAAGCACTACTCTGCCTCAGACTCTTACCTTTTTCTGTGTGCCCGAGTTATTTGTTCTTCGCTATCATCACTGGTCTAACTGGGGCTCATATGCTAAATTCCCTGTCAGTATGTGTTTGGAGTGTGGGAGGAAACCGGAGTACCTTGAGAAACCCACGCAAGCATGGCTAAAACAAGCTAACTGCTTGCACATGTTGTCTTGGGTGTGATTTGAACGCAGGACTCCAGCGCTGAAAGACTGCAGTGCTAACCACTGAGCCACCTTGCTGCCCTTATCTGTATTTTTCAGTGTAGTCAGGTTTCAGTCTTCCTTACTTTGGCCATGTCTCTGAGCACTAAGCACCTTGTACTTCTGGACACTACAAGGAGGTTGCAGTTCTGGATTATGACAGCATTAGAGAGCAATGGGTAGTCACTTCACGTTTAATTCTTTTCAGATTTTTGACAATTAATATGTGCCTTCTTTTCTCAAAACATATTTTCTCAGTGACTATTTGCAAAAAAACTTTTGAAGATTTTGTGATCAGGGCCGCCACTAGGAATTTCAGGTCCTCATATTGGCCAAATTTTCAGGCCCCCTTAAGACTCCACCTCGCCTCCGTCCAGCTCCACCTTCACTCAGCTCAGCTTCCAGTCCTCAAAAATTCCACAATCCCAATGTCCACGCTGGAAAAACTCCAATCTGCACTCCACTCCCTCCCCCAAAAAGGTCTGAGTAGTCATGTGACCAATCATTCATATGCAATTTTCATACTTAGAGTCATCTGATGATGAGCTGTTGTTCTTAATTCTTTCAGTGTCCAGTCAAAAAGAGAGCGGCAAGAAGAAAAGTTAATTGTCACATGACCGTAAGTATGAAAATCAGATATGAGTGGAGTGGTCATGTGATGACTGCTGGAAGCAGCAAGCAGAACCAGATCCTGATAGTGAGTATATTACACTGGTCAACACAAAAAAAAACATTTTTATGGAGTTTGATGTGCTGATTTAAAAAATATGCTTAGTTTTGCTCTACCACATCAAGTTTCTGAGATAGAACTATTTTTGTTATTATGTTATTTCTGTATTTTCAATATATGCTGGGCCCCTCATGTGATATGCTGAAGTTGTTCAAATGGTCTTCGTGACTGGTTGAATATGAGGAAAGTGGTTATGCCATTTGCTGTTCCCATTTTGAGAGAACTTAAAAATCATAGTGACGATTGCTACTTTTGTTTTGTCAAACCGAAGGGCTTTTCTACAAAGAACAAACATGAGATTACCCTGAACTTGAATCTGCAATTAGGCCAGTTCCACATGTGGTACCTTGCCAGTTCCTCTACCACTGGTGTCAGGATTGGATGAAAATGAAGTAGAATATGAAGACTATGGAGCTTAAGCTACTGGGGAAGACATAATGACCTCAAGTCAAGATGAGTATGTACCTGATGAAGCAGCCAAGCAGCCAGAATGCTTTACTCAACATGAATTAAATGATCTCATCAGAGACCTTTCATTGTCAAAAGATAAAGCTGAACTTCTTGCATCTTGGTTCAAACAGAAGAATCTTCTTCATGATGATGTCAAAGTGTGGTATTACCAAAACAGAAGTAACACTTTAACACAATTTTTCACAGTTGATGGACCAATGGTGTACTGTAACAATATGAATGGCCTCTTTTAAGAACTGAACTATGCTTCATATTTCCATTGTGAAGCAATATTGTTTTCAAACTTCTCTGGGATGAGTGAATATACAATTGCCAATCTGCAACAAAATACTGTGTCCACACCCATCCTCCCCTCACTTCTCATACTGTGTCTTCACCCATACCACCTAACTTTTTCATACTGGGTCTGCACCCATCCCCACTCACTTTTTATACTTTGGCCACATCGATCCCCCTGATATTTTACACTGTGTCCACACCCATCTTCTCTCACTTTTCATACTGTCTCCACAGCCATCCCTCCCTCACTCCTCATATTGTATCTGCACCCATCCTCCCCTCACATTACATACTGTGTCTGCACCTATTCCCTCTCACTTCCTTCCCATACTATGTCTACACCCATCCCCCTCAGTTCCCATACGTTGTCCGCACCCATCCCATTTCCCTTTCCATACTGTATCTGCACCCATGCTACCCTCATGCTCCCCATATTGTTTACATTTAAACCACGGTTCCCCATACTCCACCTCCATTCGGTCCCCATACTGTGTATGCACTTATCACCCCCTTCCTCCCCATTCTGAGCTCTCAAATGCCCCTGCCTACTTCACATACACACCCCTCCCCCCGTACTCTAATTACAATCAATTTCTGGTGTTTTCAGCTCCATTGGAGCACTTTCCACCTGCTCTGTTCATGCCTTTGTGGCGCCGAGTGGCATCAGCAGCATGATCAGCTGACCGGATCACACTGCTGACGAAACCGGGTTAGGGCTTGTTCTGGTGTCTAATAGAGACTAGTACAGCTGATCTCTGAGAGCAGGCGCTACAGATTCTGTGAGCCGCGGTCAGCTTGACAACAGTTCAGAGAATGTCCAACTCCCATGCAGCTGCTGGGAGACACCGCGGACCCTCGCATCAGGCACCCCCCTGCCAGCTGCACCCGCCTGCCTCCTCTACATTGGCTCTGGTCCCCACCCTTGGGGCCTGGTGAGTAGAAGAAAGAAAGAGGAGGGGCCTGGCCTGTCAGTGTGTCCATCCCCCCCTGCATGCTTATGCTCACCGGGTGTGCCCTCCGAGGTGCATCTCTCTCTCTCTCTATCTCTCTCTCTCTATCTCTCTCTCTCTCTATGTCTCTCTCCCTCTCTCTCTCCCTCTCTCTCTCCCTCTCCCTCTCCTGGATTCCGGACTTCTTTGACAACCCGCGACGGATCCGCCGGACTAGGATTATTAGCAGTCTGCTCAACTGTAATTACATCCTTTCTCATTACACAAATACACATCACCTGATAAGGCTTATAAAGCTTGCAGTTGGGAAATATGCATAAAAATGATGATATGATCAAATTACTCCCTTTTCTAATATTTGTGCACACAGTGAACAGTACCATGAAGCTCAGTCTCATTTATCAAAATTGTTTGAAAAAACACTGGTGTTCTTGTAGAGGTGGTCGAGTTCCTATGCTGTTTTATGCTATATGTTGTCTACTTGTACTGCAAAAGGTGTTTTATACCAAACATATTATATAATGTTAATTGTTAGAAATATGTGTTAACATGTAAATGCTGCTAGCGGGGTGTAGGTTCTCGATGTAGCGGAGCCCAGGCCGTTTATCAGCTGCAGCAGTGGTAGATTAGATATCAGCTAGGATAGGGTTAAGTTGAAGTAGAGGAGGAGTGACAGGTGGCAAGTGGGTTGGCTGGTAGTGTGGACCTAGTAAGGTGCCAGTTCTGGATAAGGTTTGAGTAAAAGAATATGCGGCCACGATGTCAGGGCCAGTCAGGGAACCGTGAGGTAACCTTGTGAAGTCTGAAGCCGACGGCTCACCCCGGTAGGCTTATTGAGTTATGCGACCAGAGAGCAGAGGATGGTGTGAGGAACAGGGGGGAAGAGAGACGTAAACCCAGCATCTTGAGGACGAGTTCCAAGACAGTGTGGGACAGGTTGAGAAAGAGCACCCCCAGAAACAGTAGAACCAGAACTGTGAGGAGTGAGGCCTTATCTGTTATTATGATGTGAAGAATAAACTGAAGACGTTTGGTTGCCAAATGAATCCTGTTGTTGTGTGGGTTATGTGGGTTACAATTTCAACTACAACGAGGACCATCAGAGAGGTGTTGGATACCAGCCTGAAAAAACTAATAAGTGTCGCACATCCCACCCGAAGTCATACCCGTACATGCAGTTACCTTGAAGGAGAATGGTGCAATGTCCATTGTCCATGCCTTCCTTCACCGTTGACAATTTGTGCCTATAATTTCTATTGCGTTAAGCTACACTAAGGAAAAAAGGTTAGGTAAATGGTTGGAGAAAGAAAAAGTCTGATATTATGCAGAAATATGCTATTCTCCATATTTTGTAATTAGCACCAGAAAATTGCATAGGGGGAAGGATAAAATTTCCCCTTTATCTGTTTACTAAATATTAAGAGTCTCATACGGCATGCAATTAGAAGGCTATTCTTAGATCATTAGAAGTGTGCCCAACAGAGCTTAGTTTGTGTTTGTTAGCACTCCTCATCAATATTTATATGGGTCTTTCAAAATGGGAGAATATTACTGTTTTACCTTTTTAAACGCTGCGATTGGCCATACCGTTATAGTGAACTGCAATATTATAGTGGAGCCTTTTTTCTTGTTGCAGAGTACGGACTGACCTAAGACCACAGGTTCCACTGCTTTCTCTCCAGACTGCAAGACGTCTGCTGTTTCTTTGTACATAATGCTCCATAATCCATTTGTTCTGCTCACGACTGGTCTCTCAACGCCATTGTGTCTTGGGTCTTTCTCTGAGACTTATCTAAATGGGAGAGAACCACTTTCATCCTCGTGTTTCTGTTTTATAATGGTAATTATAGGCTACATATGCATTTTATTTGTGTGGTTTAAGTTTGTGCTTTATAGAAAATCCATTACATGCTTACTTAAAGATTTTTTTCGAGATATAATTTATTATGACCTGTAGGTGTTACTTATATGCACTATACGTGACTACCTTTTTATGATGTTCCTGGTACAGCGAATAAAGAAATATGTACCATTTGACATGAAAATAAGCCTACAATAGGCTATACTTTATTTGAAGTGTGTTGTATATAGCACATTTTCTAAAATTGATGGTGGTCTACCCATACTACAAAGTGATATGTTTGCCATCTGTGTACCCTTTGTATGAGCAAATTTCCTTTCAATTCATCTGGAATATATAACAAGTGCAGTCTAGGAAGTCATCAAAAGAAAACTATATTTTATTATTTTTTGCAGATTACTTTTTTTCTGAACACATGGCTTATTGTTACAGTGAAATGTCTTTAATCTATCAAACCCAGGAAAATACTATTATCTGGGTTGCATGGTTTTAACATTAAGTGTTCATTGTACTGAATATGAAATTTAATCAACTTTACAATTTACTTGATTTAAGAAATCTTTCTCCTCGATGAACTTCACTGTATGGGCTGCTAATGTTAATCTTAGTACATTGTCAACCTAGTGTTGCCTCTATTAATACTCTACACTTAATGATCGCTATTTTCATGTCTCACTGAGGAAGATTGAAACAGTTCACACAGAATAAAATGTGAGTTGTCTATACAACCAGCTAAAGTATATAGGTAAGCAATTGTACATGGCCATATTGACAGACTCCGATGAACAAATCCATAGGCTTAAATATACCCAATCTATGTCCCTCTAACCAACAATGGGTCAGCATGTGTCTTTATAGCTTTATTTTTAGCATAGAACTTTATAGTTTGCTGCTATGCCTTTCTAAACAAAGTGACAAAGTAAAAAAAAAACATACTGCATGGTGCAATATTAGTGATGGGCATACCCAGACCGTAAAAGTCTGGATCCGTGCAGGTTCAAAAGAATCTGAGCACTCACCCAATCCTGGAGTGCTCAGGGAATCCAGGTAACGATCTGGGTCCAGCCACCCGGGTAATTAAAAAAAAAAAATCAGAAAAAAGAATCAAAATAAGAATAAAGCAAGTACTTTATACTTACCAGTCTCCATGTGGCTCTACACTGCTTCCAGGGTTGCTCACTCTACTTCTGTGACCGCTCATTATCTTCATGCATATGTAGTGTTTCCCGTGCCCACCAAAAGTACCTGTGTCTCTGATTGGTGTCTCTGATTGGTTGCAGTCAGACAATGCCCCCACCCAGTGTGACAGCATGTCTGACTGCTTTAAAGAAGAGGCACTGTCTGTGTGACGCCCCTGAACTATCGGGTCGTCACAGGGTATTGCACAATCTGCCCTCCCATGCAGTATCCACCTCCTTCTTGGTTTTGGGTCCCTAACCATATGGTGTTGCCTACATCAGCTAATCAAATCCTAGATACACCCTGCACCACACCCACCAAACACACCAGTAGACGGCTTGAGTGGAATAGAGTCGCCCACCTGGGGTGTTAGGGAGGGGAGGTGAGGAGTGTCAAGAAGAGAGAGTATGTGAATAAAAAATTAAACAAGGGAGCGCATGTGAAGGGTCTGGGAAATAGCGGTGAGGAGGAGAAAAAGAAACTGCTCACCTGATGTGGTTGTGCAGCCCTCGCACAACCACGGTATAAGACGGGAGTGTGGTGTCAGTAATCTTCTAACCTGTTAGCCCACGATGTCCATCCAGGGAAGCAAATTCCTGAAAAGCTGGTCACGTGACATATCACTGGGCGTCTCTGGTAATCTGACCTCCGTATCAAGCAGCTCTTGCCTTGAACCCACAGAGGGGAAGATCAGCAGTAAAGAATAGAAGCACAGTCTGATAGAGCGCTAAGGAGGCCACAGTATTAGATTAATTTTTGTAGAATTTATTGTTTTCTATCAGCCACAACGCGTTTTGATATACACAATATCTTCATCAGGTGGATATACAACGGAATGTGGAGAGTACTATTTAAGGGACAGGTGCGATTCCATTGGTCAACACCAAATTAATTGAAATGTTAACCCTTAATGTATCACAACCAACCCTTCAACAATAATATAAAAGCTAATAAAAGATATTTAAAAAGGATTTTTCAAAAAGACTCTTTGCCATAAAAACATTATTTAAAAAACACATGTTATAATATAATCATATATTAACTCCTAAAACTTAATACATACAATCATGAGAACTTTTCAAAAAATGATCTGAGTATGCCTGTACTAGTAACATGTAATAATATTGTTATAATGTATGTCAGTGTGGGTGGATCAAGAATTTAATTTTATAATTTTATAAATTTAGGGAATGGATATCCTTATTTTAAAATTGTGTTAAATGTCTATTGAATTGAATAGAGTAGACTGAGTAGTGAAAGTGAGAGGAGGTCAGGTGCGGGGCTCCTGGAAAACTATCTAGGTGGCAGACGGTGGTCTGGGCCTATAGGAGTCAGACCCCCACTCATAGGGGATCATGGCAAGGGGCACGGATCTGTCAAGGAGGACAGCCGGTGGCCTTGCACCATCACCTGTCCGGGACCAAGGCACGACGGGGTACGTAGACCCTAGGTTGGGGAGTAGCTTCAGGCAACCTGATAATATACCCACGGAGAACGGAGCCTTCAAGATTCATTCCCCACCCGCTCCTAAATCGGGGCACTAGCACAACGAGGGGGATAGGACTTTCCAATCCAAAACGGTACAGAAAATCCCAAGCGTGAGCACAGAGAGCAAGCTCCCACACTTAGCCAAGTTTCACACTACCGGGACTAACAAAGAAGTAAACTTAGTGCCAGGAGGCAGGTCACGGATCTCCAGGCAGCACTATTGGGGATGGGACCCGAACTAGCTCCTCTCAGCGGCAGCGGTGTCCAGAGACTTGTTTTACCAGTTGTCAGTGTCTGCTTAATGGACTGAGTGAGTACCAAAGTGACCCCCTGCACCCAACGGCATTCTCCTCCAATCACTGAGTCCCGGAGTATTCCTCCTACCCGTGGAGGGTTCTAACACCTGGCTGCCCCTTTCCATCACCCCCGGGTACTCCCAACGGCAGCGGTGGTACTCCTAATTACCACATACCATGGGTGGCATCACGAACTCTATCAAATCCTTTGTAAATACACCCTTCATTTGAGTGGCCGCATGACCCCCGGGTCCAGAGACCATCGAGCCACTGAGAACCCAGATCCGAGCAGCTCGGCTGCTGGCACGGGGGCGGCACATCTGCACCTAGATAGGTGTAAAAATAAATAAATGAATAAAAAAATTACCATATGGTCCCCATATTATGATACATAGCCATGATAAAGCATACAGCTACATGCTGCAGCTCCCAACCGTGCACTTTCTCTTGGCTGTGTATCAAAATATGAAATGCATCTGTTTTTTTTAAAAATTACTTAAATAAATAATTTTAAAAAACAGCATGTGGTCCCCCCAATTTTGATACTCAGCCATGATAAAGCCAACATCTTGGAGCTGGTATTTTCAAGCTGGGGAGTCCCATGGTTATTCAGCTGCCCAAGTCTAAAAATAGCAGCTGCCCAGGATTATCACGTCCATTAAATGTGAAAATCCCCAAACTTTACCTGACTCTTCCTATTTCCCTGGTGCGGAGGCAATTTGGATAATAAAAGGGTTATTAACAGCTCACAGATATCACTAAACCCTAGATTAGTAATGAGAGGCATATATGAGACCCTTGCATTAGTAGTACTGTAAATGAAATAAACACAGACACCAAAAAAATCCTTTATTTGAAGTAAAATACGAAAAACACACCCTCTTTCACCCCTTTATTAACCTCCAAACACCCAGGTCCAACATATTCCACACAAGGTCCCATGGCGACGCCGACTCTGCTACATCTGAAGAAACAGCGTGTGGGCATAGATTATGATCACCTGTTGTGAGATTTAGGCAGCCATGTAATGACTGAGTGACATCACTCAGGTTATTTGCGGTCATAGCTGGAGGTTTCCACAGTCCTCCACCTGTGATTACAGGCAACCTGACCTCAGGCGACCTCATTGAACTGAGTGAGAGTGAGTGAGCAGACATTCCCATCGGAACAGGGAGGCCCAACAGTGCAAGGATGTTTGTGGTGGTATTACAGTAAATATCTATCAGCTTTGTTTTAACTTCATTAAAATACATATTTTCAACTGGATTTAACAGTATGTTTTAATGGCTATACATAACTCAGAGATTATTTTGCTAATTCCCACTTCATCCACTCCACATTAGATGATAGTAGTACATGTGAAGGGTGGAGGTTATACACAGATCTAGCATGGAGAGATTGGAAAGCATCCTGGAGGGCTCAGTAAAAATGCTAAATACAAAGAAGAAAGCACATGCAATGAAAAGGCCAGTATTAAAGCTTTGATGACAAGAGATGAATATTGATTCAATGTAAATTTGTGAATAATTTTAGGACTAGCTGGCTGCCACAATTTTACACATTTGTAATGATTGCATTCACGAAAGAACTATCACATGACCTTGGGGGGCATCTCTATAATGACTTATAGTTATGACATCATGTGGTATGTAATATGGAGTGGGTTTGTAGCCGTGGGTGAGATATTCATCTTTTACACCCCAGCACGTTACATGGAGGTGGGTGTCCTGGCTAGAGATGAGCGAACCGGTCCCGGTTCGGCTCGAGGTCGGTTCGCCGAACGGAGGTCCCGTTCGAGTTCGGCTCGTCGAACGTTCGACGAACCGAACTCGAACTGCATAGGAAACAATGGCAGGCAATCACAAACACAGAAAAACACCTAGAAAACACCCTCAAAGGTGTCCAAAAGGTGACAAACAACTCACAACACATGGGAAAGTGACAAGGACATGTACTCATGCGAAAACAAAAGAGCTGGACAAGGAAAAAGAGGAGGACACACAGATATATGAGTATATGCAAGGAAACATCGATTCCATTAATGTGCAACTTGAGCCCTGCTCATTTTAGGCTTCCAATCTGGATAAATTGCCTGAGCTCGCCACGTACGCCTTGGGGATCTTGTCGTGTCCTGCAGCCAGCGATCTCTCGGAACCTGTCTTCAGTGCTGCTGGGGGTCTGCTGGCAGATAAGCACACGTGTCTGTCCACTGACAATGTGGACATGGCTCTCAGAGGACTTTTCTTCCCCTGGGTCAGCCAGGGGACGGGAAAGGCAAGTGTATTTTTGAGAGTGCTTCATGCAAAGCATCTTTTTCTTTTTCAAAAGGGGGCTCAACCGATGCCAGTCAAGTGGGGTGTGTGTGGCCCAGTTAGTGGAAACGAGGGAGACTGTGGTTGGAGTCCCCTCGCTGTGTCTCTAAAAGAACCAAGATGAACAAGTCATGGCTCTCAGAGGACTTTTCTTCCCCTGGGTCAGCCAGGGGACGGGAAAGGCACGCGTATTTTTGAGAGTGCTTCATGCAAAGCATCTTTTTCTTTTTCAAAAGGGGGCTCAACCGATGCCAGTCAAGTGGGGTGTGTGTGGCCCAGTTAGTGGAAACGAGGGAGACTGTGGTTGGAGTCCCCTCGCTGTGTCTCTAAAAGAACCAAGATGAACAAGTCATGGCTCTCAGAGGACTTTTCTTCCCCTGGGTCAGCCAGGGGACGGGAAAGGCACGCGTATTTTTGAGAGTGCTTCATGCAAAGCATCTTTTTCTTTTTCAAAAGGGGGCTCAACAGATGCCAGTCAAGTGGGGTGTGTGTGGCCCAGTTAGTGGAAACGAGGGAGACTGTGGTTGGAGTCCCCTCGCTGTGTCTCTAAAAGAACCAAGATGAACAAGTCATGGCTCTCAGAGGACTTTTCTTCCCCTGGGTCAGCCAGGGAACGGGAAAGGCACGCGTATTTTTGAGAGTGCTTCATGCAAAGCATCTTTTTCTTTTTCAAAAGGGGGCTCAACCGATGTCAGTCAAGTGGGGTGTGTGTGGCCCAGTTAGTGGAAACGAGGGAGACTGTGGTTGGAGTCCCCTCGCTGTGTCTCTAAAAGAACCAAGATGAACAAGTCATGGCTCTCAGAGGACTTTTCTTCCCCTGGGTCAGCCAGGGGACGGGAAAGGCACGCGTATTTTTGAGAGTGCTTGATGCAAAGCATCTTTTTCTTTTTTAAAAGGGGGCTCAACCGATGCCAGTCAAGTGGGGTGTGTGTGGCCCAGTTAGTGGAAACGAGGGAGACTGTGGTTGGAGTCCCCTCGCTGTGTCTCTTAAAGAACCAAGATGAACAAGTCATGGCTCTCAGAGGACTTTTCTTCCCCTGGGTCAGCCAGGGGACGGGAAAGGCACGCGTATTTTTGAGAGTGCTTCATGCAAAGTATCTTTTTCTTTTTCAAAAGGGGGCTCAACCGATGCCAGTCAAGTGGGGTGTGTGTGGCCCAGTTAGTGGAAACGAGGGAGACTGTGGTTGGAGTCCCCTCGCTGTGTCTCTAAAAGAACCAAGATGAACAAGTCATGGCTCTCAGAGGACTTTTCTTCCCCTGGGTCAGCCAGGGGACGGGAAAGGCACGCGTATTTTTGAGAGTGCTTCATGCAAAGCATCTTTTTCTTTTTCAAAAGGGGGCTCAACAGATGCCAGTCAAGTGGGGTGTGTGTGGCCTAGTTAGTGGAAACGAGGGAGACTGTGGTTGGAGTCCCCTCGCTGTGTCTCTAAAAGAACCAAGATGAACAAGTCATGGCTCTCAGAGGACTTTTCTTCCCCTGGGTCAGCCAGGGGACGGGAAAGGCACGCGTATTTTTGAGAGTGCTTCATGCAAAGCATCTTTTTCTTTTTCAAAAGGGGGCTCAACCGATGCCAGTCAAGTGGGGTGTGTGTGGCCCAGTTAGTGGAAACGAGGGAGACTGTGGTTGGAGTCCCCTCGCTGTGTCTCTAAAAGAACCAAGATGAACAAGTCATGGCTCTCAGAGGACTTTTCTTCCCCTGGGTCAGCCAGGGGACGGGAAAGGCACGCGTATTTTTGAGAGTGCTTCATGCAAAGCATCTTTTTCTTTTTCAAAAGGGGGCTCAACCGATGCCAGTCAAGTGGGGTGTGTGTGGCCCAGTTAGTGGAAACGAGGGAGACTGTGGTTGGAGTCCCCTCGCTGTGTCTCTAAAAGAACCAAGATGAACAAGTCATGGCTCTCAGAGGACTTTTCTTCCCCTGGGTCAGCCAGGGGACGGGAAAGGCACGCGTATTTTTGAGAGTGCTTCATGCAAAGCATCTTTTTCTTTTTCAAAAGGGGGCTCAACCGATGCCAGTCAAGTGGGATGTCTGTGGCCCAGTTAGTGGAAACGAGGGAGACTGTGGTTGGAGTCCCCTCGCTGTGTCTCTAAAAGAACCAAGATGAACAAGTCATGGCTCTCAGAGGACTTTTCTTCCCCTGGGTCAGCCAGGGGACGGGAAAGGCACGCGTATTTTTGAGAGTGCTTCATGCAAAGCATCTTTTTCTTTTTCAAAAGGGGGCTCAACCGATGCCAGTCAAGTGGGGTGTGTGTGGCCCAGTTAGTGGAAACGAGGGAGACTGTGGTTGGAGTCCCCTCGCTGTGTTTTTCATGCTTTTAGAAGGGCATGACATGGCTTGGAGGTTGACTTTCATCATCTGCAAACTGTTGGCTACCAAAATGCTGCCTTTCCAACAACTGTGGTTATAGACAATGAGGAACATACTGATGAAGATGAGACGCAGATACCCGATTGGGATGACAACTTAAATATTCGGTCAGGGCAAGAAGAGGCTCAGTCTGAGGGGGAGGGGAGTGCAAACACAACAATTGATGATGAAGTTCTAGATCCCACCTACTGTCAACCCACAGTCAGACACTCGAGGAGGTCAACAGAGGCGGTGGAGGAGGATGCAACCGACGTCGAAGTAACCTTGCGCCTTCCTGGACACAGTCGGAGCACTGGTAGCACGTCTACAACTGCATCCTCAGCCACCACTCTGCCTCTGAGCATTATTCGGGGTGGATCAACAGGTCGCATGGCCTCTAAGCCTTGCCTAGCCTGGTCCTTTTTTGACATAAAAAAAGATCGCCCAAATTATGTGATCTGTAACATTTGGCATGGTTATCTTAGTAGAGGTCAAAACCTCAGCAGTTTGACAACTTCTTCCATGAATCGTCACATGAATAAATATCATATGGCCTGGTGGGAAGCTCACCGTGCTGCAATGCGGCCTAGCGGAGCCAACCATCCACCGCCTGCCCCTTCCAGTGCATCCGCGCGCTCGTCATCTTCTAGGACTGTGGGGACAGCTGTCACACCTGTTTTTCCACCCACAACTTCCACCACTGTAACCGCAACAGGCAGTTTGCTTGGTAGGTCGTCAGTTGGTTTGGAAGGGGAAACAAGTGATTGTGTACAGCTCTCTCAAACATCGATAGCACCAACGTTGGATGAAGGCAACATCATGTCTCCGCCTGCACTTTCCTCACAAACCTGCATTTTTCCAGGGACACCCTACTCAACACCGTCTACACACAGCAGCCAGATCTCTGTCCCTCAGATGTGGTCAAATAAAAGGCCACTTCCTGCGACCCATGACAAAGCTAAGAGGTTGACTCTATCCCTCTGTAAGCTGTTGGCTACCGAAATGCTGCCTTTCCGCCTAGTGGACACACAGGATTTTAGAGACCTTATGTCTGTCACTGTGCCCCAGTACCAGATGCCTAGTCGCCACTACTTCTCTAAGAAAGGTGTGCCCGCGCTACACCAGCATGTCACACACAACATCACCGCTTCCTTGAGAAACTCTGTGTGTGAACGGGTGCATTTCACCACCGATACTTGGACCAGTAAGCATGGACAGGGACGTTACATGTCGCTGACTGGCTACTGGGTAACTATGGTGATAGATGGTGAAGGGTCTGCTGCACAAGTCTTGCCGTCCCCACGACTTGTGTGTCAATCCTCTGTCTGTCCAAGTTCCGCCACTGCTTCTGCATCCTCCACCTCATCTGGGTCCTCCACCTCCGCCCCAAGCCTGCCTGGTCAGGCCACCAGCGTTCTCACTGCGCAGAAGGAATCACGCACCCCTCATTACTATGCTGGCAGCAGAGCGCAACGGCATCAGGCGGTCTTTAGCTTGACATGTCTTGGGAATAAGAGTCACACAGCTGAGGAGTTGTGGTCAGCTCTGCGGTCCGAGTTTAATAAATGGTTGTCTCCACTCAACCTGCAGCCTGGTAAGGCCGTGTGCGACAATGCTGCAAACCTGGGTGCGGCCCTTCGCCTGGGCAAGGTGACACACGTACCTTGTATGGCTCACGTGTTGAACCTTGTCGTCCAGCAATTTTTAACACACTATCCCGGCCTAGATGGCCTTCTGAACAGGGCACGAAAACTGTCTGCTCACTTCCGCCGTTCAAGCGCCGCAGCTGAGCGACTTGCATCGCTCCAGAAGTCTTTCGGCCTGCCGGTTCATCGCCTGAAATGCGATGTGGCGACACGCTGGAATTCAACTCTCCACATGTTACAGCGACTGTGGCAGCACCGCAGAGCCCTGGTGCAATACGTCATGACGTATAGCCTGGGCCAACGAGATGCAGAGGTGGGGCAGATCACCCTGATGGAGTGGTCTCAGATCAAGGACCTATGCACCCTTCTGCACAGTTTCGACATGGCGACGAATATGTTTAGCGCTGACAATGCCATTATCAGCATGACGATTCCAGTCATTTACATGCTGGAGCACACGCTAAACACTATTCGGAGTCAGGGGGTGGGACAACAGGAAGGGGAGGAACTACAGGAGGATTCATATGCGCAAGACACAACAACATCACCAAGGTCCAGACGTTCATCATCACCAACGCGGCAGGCATGGGACCATGGGGGACAGGGATCAACAAGGGCGCATGGTAGCAGGCGAGATGTTGAGGAAGGTGCAGGAGGACATGAAGATATGGAGGACGAACTGTCCATGGACATGGAAGACTCAGCAGATGAGGGGGACCTTGGTCAAATTTCAGTTGAAAGAGGTTGGGGGGAGATGTCAGAGGAAGAAAGAACGGTTAGCACCTCTATGCCACAAACACAGCGTGGACTTGGTCCGCATGGCTGCGCAAGACACATGAGTGCCTTCTTGTTGCACTACCTCCAACATGACCCTCGTATTGTCAAAATTAGAAGTGATGATGACTACTGGCTTGCCACACTATTAGATCCCCGGTACAAGTCCAAATTTTGTGACATAATTCCAGCCATAGAAAGGGACGCACTTATGCAGGAGTATCAGCAGAAGCTGTTACTCGATCTTAGATCCGCTTTTCCACCAAACAACCGTGCAGGTGCAGGGAGGGAATCTCCCAGTTGTAACTTGACAAACATGGGACGGTCTCGTCATCTTCAACAGTCTACACGTACCAACGTAACAGTAGGACCGTATCTGGTGCTGGTAACAGCAATTTAATGGAATCTTTTCATAATTTTTTTAGACCCTCCTTTGCAAGGCCACCAGAGACAACAAGTCTGACACATAGTCAACGGCTGGAGAGGATGATACAGGAGTATCTACAAATGAACATCGATGCCATGACTTTGCAAATAGAGCCTTGCTCATTTTGGGCTTCAAATCTAGAAAAATGGCCAGAGCTATCCAGTTACGCCTTGGAGATTTTGTCGTGTACAGCTGCCAGCGTTGTCTCTGAACGTGTCTTCAGTGCTGCTGGGTGTGTGCTGACAGATAAGCGCACGCGTCTGTCCAGTGACAATGTGGACAGACTGACGTTCATCAAAATTAACAAGTCATGGATCCAGAAGGAATTTACAACCCCTGTGTCATCCTGGGGAGAGTAAATGCTTGTGGATTTGGAATGTGCTTGATGCAAATCTAGCTGTGAAGTGTACAACTATGGCACAACTGCTGCCACTGAATGGGTGGGTGTGTGTGGGGCACAATTTTTGGAAAAAAGGGAGGCTCCGCTTGGAGTAACCCTTGCTTACATTGTTTTTAAAAGGAGCCAAGATGACCAAGTCATGGTTCAGCAAAGACTTTATCTACCTACCCCGGTGTCATGCTGGGGACGGTTAATTATGGCGTATTTTTGAATGTGCTTGATGCAAATCAAAACATCCTGTTTGCAACTAGGGCACAAGTGCTGCCACTGATGGGGCGTCTGTGTGCCCAATTTTCGGAAAAAAGGTAGACTCCGCTTGGAGTAACCCTTGCTTGCTGTGTTTTTTAAAAATGATACAAGATGAACAGATCTGAAGGCAAGATGAAGGCAACATCATGTCTCCGCCTGCACTTTCCTCACAAACCTGCATTTTTCCAGGGACACCCTACTCAACACCGTCTACAGACAGCAGCCAGATCTCTGTCCCTCAGATGTGGTCAAATAAAAGGCCACTTCCTGCGACCCATGACAAAGCTAAGTGGTTGACTCTATCCCTCTGTAAGCTGTTGGCTACCGAAATGCTGCCTTTCCGCCTAGTGGACACACAGGATTTTAGAGACCTTATGTCTGTCGCTGTGCCCCAGTACCAGATGCCCAATCACCACTGCTTCTCCAAGAAAAGCCCGCGCTACACCAGCATGTCGCACACAACATCACCACTTCCTTGAGAAAATCTGTGTGCGACAGGATGCATTTCAACACAGATACTTGGACCAGTAAGCATAGACAGGGTCATTACATGTCACTGACTGGGCACTGGCAAACTATGGTGAGAGATGGAGAAGGGTCTGCTGTACAAGTCTTGCCGTCCCCACGAGTTGTTTCAATCCTTCTTCTGTATGTAGAAGTTAATACACTGCTTCTGCCTCTTCAACCTCGTGTGGGTCCTCCACCTTGGCGCAAACCCTGTGTGGTCAGGCCACCCTTCCTTGCAACTGCGCACAAGGACTACCACACACCTCCTTACTATGCTGGCAGCAGAGCTCAATGCCATCAGGCGGTCAAAGTTTTACTTTGAAATGTATGGGAAATGTGAGTCACACCGCTATTCCAGAGAATAGTAGTCAGGCAGGGTCAAAACATTAATTGAGGAACAGGAACAGAATGGGACGGCCAGGACTTAATCAGAAAACAAGCAGAGGTGAAATGCGGATCGGCCAACAAGGTACATAAACAGCAAGCAGGAAAAGTAGTCAGGTAACAAGCACACAAAATCATAAAACTGAACTGGGGGTAAAATTAACCAGAGGTTCATAGCTATGTCTGGCAGTGGTCTGCAGACAGGATGGGCATAAAAAAGGGTGTGGTGTCTTCCCATTGGTTGTAGCTGAATGATGGTATTTCATCTGTGAGATACCCACCAGCTACATTCAGCCAGAGATTCTGCATCTGTCAAGGTAATGCAGCCCAGTGGGTGAGCATAACCTGCGTCCACCTGCGCCGCTGGCATCGACTACTCTCCCATCATCAGCACTATTCATGAAAGGAACACGTTGTCACCTGGCGACCAGAGTACAAATTGACGGAGCGGACTCCGTTGGTGACTTAACAGCCGTGTGCGGCAATGATGCAAACCTGGCTGCGGGCCATCCTCAGGGCAATGTGACACACGTGCCTTGTATGGCTCACGTGTTGAACCGAATTCTCCAGCAATTTTAAAACAGCATCACGGCCTACATGGCCTTGTGCAGCTGGCACGCTCGCTATGTGCTCACTTCCATCGTGCGCACACAGCAGATCAACAACTTTCATCACTCCGGAAGTCTTAGGGTCTGGCAGTTAAACGCCGGAAATGCGATGTTCCGACACGCAGGAATTGCTACACAGTTCACAAATGTTCACAAATGTCGACGAAGATGTTTAGCACTGGCAATGTCATTCTCAGCGTGACAATTCTGGTCATCTACATGATGGAGCACACTGTAATTATTATTCGGAGTCAGGTGTTGGGACAAGAGGAAGGGGAGGAAGTACAGGAGGAGTCATATGCGGAAGGGATAACAAGATCTACGAGGTCCAGATGGTGAGCGGCACCTATGCGGCAGTCATGGTGAGGGAGAGGGATTAACAAGGGCGCATAGTATCAGCAAAAAGTGTTGATGAAAGTGCAGGAGCCCATGAAGAAATGGAGGACGAACTGGCGATGGGCATGGAAGACTCAGCAGATGAGTGAGAGCTTGCTCACATTTCGGTTGTGCGAGGTTGTGGGGAGAGGGCAGAGGAAGGATGCACGATTCTCACCTCTCTGCCACCAACACACCAAGGACTTGGTCCTCCTGGATGCACAAGACACATGAGCGCCTTCTTGCTGCACTACCTACATGACCCTCGGATTGTATGAATTTGAAGTAATCCTGAATACTGGGTTGCCACACTGTTAGATCCCCGGTACAAGACAAAATTTGGCGAACTAATTCCTGCCATAGAAATGGACGCACGTATACAGGAGTATCTGCAGAATGTGGTACGCAATCTTAGATCTACTTTTCCACTAAACATCAGTGCTGCACAGAGTGAATCTCAACGCTTTGTCATGGATAGGAGGAAATGGTCTTTTACTTGTCCACATCGGAGGGACCGAGGGATGGCTGCTGTGCTGAGATGGCGTTGAGTACGGTGTCCCTGCACAGTTGCACTTTTGGTCATATCCCAAAATGAGTTGAAAAAGGACAGATGCTGTTGGAAAGGGGAACAGGTGTGTTGGAAAGGGGAAAAAAGTTTTGGTCCGTGGATTTGGTGGTTAAGCAACTGTAACATTTGCTGAAGAAACACCATCTGTTACAGTGGGACTGGCAGATTTGGATAAAGTGGTATATAATCTGTGACCGCTATATAACGAAAATTACTAAGAAAAGAAAGAGAAAGGTATATATCCCCATCAGCAGTCAGTGTCCACCGTGCTCCCAGTTGGAAAAGGAGAGGTTGGCAACTGGAAGGTTTGGTGGAGGATACAGAGCTGTGTGGCTATGAAACTAATAGTAGCCTGAACCGAGTTAGACGCCATTCGGATCTGGAGACTGTGAGCCCTGTTAGCGTCACAGGGTCCACATGCCCACCCAGCCCAGGAACTCCCTGTTAACAACACAGGGGCCATTGAGTACGCTGACCGTGTGCGTAGGGGCACACCTGTGGACAGCAGGCGCAGCAGCAGGAGGCCTGTTAATGCCACTGGGCTGCACAAGCAGGACTGGTAGGACAGGAGCTGGTCTTAACCGTTCTGCGTTACCAACTTTGGTGGTGGCCTGCATCGACACCCTATCCCTGCCTACCTCTGGCCTAAAGCCGCAATGGGTTCAACACATGGAGGTGTGCTCTTTCGGAGCATAATAGAAGACTGCGCACCTCCTTGTTGGCTCCAGCCCCTTTTATAACCTGGGTCCGCCCCAAACCAGGGTGAACCACAATGCACCTCCTGGAGACAAAAGTAGAGTGACACGTCATGAGTGGCATAACTAGCGTCCTATTTGGAAACGCAACTTCAATGATGACATCATGGCTGCCATGACCCAAACACCTCACCAGTCATCGTCTGACCATCAATAATGCGGTGACCAGTCATAGGTGTGGGCCTCTGCAAGCCATTTGGGAGGACACCTGATGCCCTGTGGTCTATATGGGACCCCCACATCAGGGCCAGGGCCAAAGAGTTCATTACCGGACCTAGTCTCTGATGCAGGAAGTGCCTGAGCATGCTCAGTAGCATGAAATACAGTCTCTGAAAAAAGACTATCAGCTTTAACATGGTGTCTAGGCACAAAACAGGATTTAGACCCGGCACGGAATGCAAGCACCTGTGCAAAGAGGCTTTTCACACTTAGTGTGGGAGCATGCGCTGTATCCCGAAAAGAAGACTTAGCGTCAAGAATAACACAGTCAGGCTGAGCATACTCACTACGCGAAACACTGTAATTATGCTGCAGCTGGGGTACATCGGCACACGCATGCGCACTAGCTGCCTCTCCACACTTAGACGTGGAGGGGAAATTGCTCTTGGAGATGCTGTCTATGAACAGAAGGAAAAGCTAAAGGAAGCCTGACTTTCTATCCCTCCGAATTATGAAATGCAGCAATGAATTCCATGAGTTTGCTATAACATTAGCGCAGCAAAATGTGCATGAGGGTGTGATGTAGAGGTGCTAGAAATAGCTTGTCACCAGTGAGGCACTAATTGAATACAACAGCCAGTTCTATGATGCCACTAAATGGCAGTATTTTGTGCTATCATTATAGCTTATTAAAAACAGAGCAGGAGGTTGTCATGCAGAGGTGCTGCACATAGATTTGCAGTAGTGTGAATAGACAAAAGTACAATAGCCACGTTTAGGATGCCACTAGGTACACTGAGTGTTTGCTAGTATAATGGCTTAGTTTAAAAAAGTTTGAGTGTGCAATGCAGGCAGACGTGCTGCAAATATCGTTACAATAGTGTGAATAGACAAAAGTACAATAGCCACGTTTAGGATGCCAATAGGTACACTGAGTGTTTGCTAGTATAATGGCTGAGTTTAAAAAAGTTTGAGTGTGCAATGCAGGCAGACGTGCTGCAAATATCGTTACAATAGTGTGAATAGACAAAAGTACAATAGCCACGTTTAGGATGCCACTAGGTACACTGAGTGTTTGCTAGTATAATGGCTGAGTTTAAAAAAGTTGGAGTGTGCAATGCAGGCAGACGTGCTGCAAATATGTTTACAATAGTGTGAATAGACAAAAGTACAATAGCCACGTTTAGGATGCCACTAGGTACACTGACTGTTTGCTAGTATAATGGCTTAGTTTAAAAAGTTTGAGTGTGCAATGCAGGCAGACGAGCTGCAAATATGTTTACAATAGTGTGAATAGACAAAAGTACAATAGCCACGTTTAGGATGCCACTAGGTACACTGACTGTTTGCTAGTATAATGGCTTAGTTTAAAAAAGTTTGAGTGTGCAATGCAGGCAGACGTGCTGCAAATATCGTTACAATAGTGTGAATAGACAAAAGTACAATAGCCACGTTTAGGATGCCACTAGGTACACTGAGTGTTTGCTAGTATAATGGCTGAGTTTAAAAAAGTTGGAGTGTGCAATGCAGGCAGACGTGCTGCAAATATGTTTACAATAGTGTGAATAGACAAAAGTACAATAGCCATGTTTAGGATGCCACTAGGTACACTGAGTGTTTGCTAGTATAATGGCTGAGTTTAAAAAAGTTTGAGTGTGCAATGCAGGCAGACGTGCTGCAAATATCGTTACAATAGTGTGAATAGACAAAAGTACAATAGCCACGTTTAGGATGCCACTAGGTACACTGAGTGTTTGCTAGTATAATGGCTGATTTTAAAAAAGTTGGAGTGTGCAATGCAGGCAGACTTGCTGCAAATATGTTTACAATAGTGTGAATAGACAAAAGTACAATAGCCACGTTTAGGATGCCACTAGGTACACTGACTGTTTGCTAGTATAATGGCTTAGTTTAAAAAGTTTGAGTGTGCAATGCAGGCAGACGAGCTGCAAATATGTTTACAATAGTGTGAATAGACAAAAGTACAATAGCCACGTTTAGGATGCCACTAGGTACACTGACTGTTTGCTAGTATAATGGCTTAGTTTAAAAAAGTTTGAGTGTGCAATGCAGGCAGACGTGCTGCAAATATCGTTACAATAGTGTGAATAGACAAAAGTACAATAGCCACGTTTAGGATGCCACTAGGTACACTGAGTGTTTGCTAGTATAATGGCTGAGTTTAAAAAAGTTGGAGTGTGAAATGCAGGCAGACGTGCTGCAAATATGTTTACAATAGTGTGAATAGACAAAAGTACAATAGCCACGTTTAGGATGCCACTAGGTACACTGACTGTTTGCTAGTATAATGGCTTAGTTTAAAAAGTTTGAGTGTGCAATGCAGGCAGACGAGCTGCAAATATGTTTACAATAGTGTGAATAGACAAAAGTACAATAGCCACGTTTAGGATGCCACTAGGTACACTGACTGTTTGCTAGTATAATGGCTTAGTTTAAAAAAGTTTGAGTGTGCAATGCAGGCAGACGTGCTCCAAATATCGTTACAATAGTGTGAATAGACAAAAGTACAATAGCCACGTTTAGGATGCCACTAGGTACACTGAGTGTTTGCTAGTATAATGGCTGAGTTTAAAAAAGTTTGAGTGTGCAATGCAGGCAGACGTGCTGCAAATATGTTTACAATAGTGTGAATAGACAAAAGTACAATAGCCACGTTTAGGATGCCACTAGGTACACTGAGTGTTTGCTAGTATAATGGCTTAGTTTAAAAAAGTTTGAGTGTGCAATGCAGGCAGACGTGCTGCAAATATGTTTACAATAGTGTGAATAGACAAAAGTACAATAGCCACGTTTAGGATGCCACTAGGTACACTGACTGTTTGCTAGTATAATGGCTTAGTTTAAAAAAGTTTGAGTGTGCAATGCAGGCAGACGTGCTGCAAATATCGTTACAATAGTGTGAATAGACAAAAGTACAATAGCCACGTTTAGGATGCCACTAGGTACACTGAGTGTTTGCTAGTATAATGGCTTAGTTTAAAAAAGTTGGAGTGTGCAATGCAGGCAGACGTGCTCTGCAAATGTCTTTGCACTAGTGGGACTATAGCAAAGTCCAATAGCCACGTTTAGGATGCCACTAGGTACACTGACTGTTTGCTAGTATAATGGCTTAGTTAAAAAGAGTTGGAGTCTGCAATGCAGGCAGACGTGCTCTGCAAATGTCTTTGCACTAGTGGGACTATAGCAAAGTCCAATAGCCACGTTTAGGATGCCACTAGGTACACTGACTGTTTGCTAGTATAATGGCTTAGTTTAAAAAAGTTTGAGTGTGCAATGCAGGCAGACGTGCTGCAAATATTGTTACAATAGTGTGAATAGACAAAAGTACAATAGCCACGTTTAGGATGCCACTAGGTACACTGAGTGTTTGCTAGTATAATGGCTTAGTTTAAAAAAGTTTGAGTGTGCAATGCAGGCAGACGTGCTGCAAATATGTTTACAATAGTGTGAATAGACAAAAGTACAATAGCCACGTTTAGGATGCCACTAGGTACACTGAGTGTTTGCTAGTATAATGGCTTAGTTTAAAAAAGTTGGAGTGTGCAATGCAGGCAGACGTGCTCTGCAAATGTCTTTGCACTAGTGGGACTATAGCAAAGTCCAATAGCCACGTTTAGGATGCCACTAGGTACACAGAGTGTTAGCTAGTATAATGGCTTAGTTATAATGAGTTGGAGTGTGCAGAGGACAAGAGGATACAGTGGCAGGATTGTGGTGCTCTGGGTAGAGGAATGGAAGCCTGCCTTTCTATTCCCTCCTAATGGTGAAATGCAGGGAGGAAATCCCTGACCTTGGCTACACAGACGCTGTTGCTGTTTTCAGGACCTGTCACCTATGGCTCTCTGACCCTGACGGTTTGAGCCCTTAAAAGGACTGCTATAAAGTGCTCTCCCTAAGCTGTCTAACGCTGTGTATGCAGCGCATACAGCTGTATCGGCGATAGGACTCAGGAGGACGGAGCTGCGACAGTGATGTCTGACACCAAAGACGCAGAAGGCAGATAATGGCGTCCTGGAAGAAAATGTCCGGTTTTATAATGCAGGGACATGTGACATGGACATCCTATCACACATGCCGTTGCTTCTCTGGCTCAAAGTCCACTTAGCTGTGTGTGTGTCTGGGATTGGCTGACATGCTGGCCCGCCCCACAAGACGCGTGCGCTTAGGGAAGGAAGACAAGAAAAAAAAAAAAAAAATGGCGATCGCCATTATAGAAACAGCAGTGATCTGAAGGCGCTGTTCACGCACACTATACACTGAAATGTCATAATAGTGTGATTCACAGAGTGACTTACACTATTACAGCAGAAACCAAGCTAGGATTTAGCTGGTTTTTTACTGCTAGAACCGTTCTCAAACGTTTCTAGAACTATCGAGCTTTTGCAAAAAGCTCGAGTTCTAGTTCGATCTAGAACAGGCCCCAAAATCACTCGAGCCTAGAACTGGAGAACCACGAACCACGAACCGCGCTCAACTCTAGTCCTGGCTGGGTGTGTGTGTGTGACACTCAGGGAATGGGGTACTCGGTCCTGGGCAGTATATATACAATTGGGGATGCCACTGTGGTGGCCGTTGCCCGATCCTGTGCCCAGGGTGCTTTTTATAAAGGGGGATATTTACATGGGAGATAAGAGTTAATATTCATGTGACGCCACCTGTGGGTTGTGGTCAATAGGATGGAACCACCGCTGCTTAGTGGAAATACCCCTGGGTTGATAGTGGTGGCAGCTATGGTGGTAGGCCCTCCGCAGGCAGAGCTGAGCCAGGGGATTTGTGAGATGGGAGCTTTGCACTTTATAATGAAGGAGACCACACCGGGGTTGTAATGAACAGTCCCCACTCACTTTAACCTGTGGACGGCTGGTTCAAGTCCCTGAAGTATTTCCAGTGCCAGTTTAATGACTCGGTTGCTCTGTCCCCAGCACTTTCAGTGTAGCTTGAAGCGGTTTGGGGGCCCTGACTGTCCCTGTTAGGTAGCAGTCTCCTCATCGTCTATGCGGCTGGCAATGTGGACCCTGTGGGGAGGTATGTGTCCAAACCCCGATCCTTGCTTTACTGCTGATGCCACCGGATCTGTAAATCAGTGAAGTCAATGCAAGTCCCTCCACTGTGCAGGAATTTGCCAGGCCATGTGAAACTGTTGCCTGACCTAGGGCCCTGTGCCCTGTGCGTGCTTCGGTCACAGTGGTACTTGGATGTACCTGCCCTGACGACCTCTCTCCTATGCCCCCGGGTCACCGTTACACCGACCCAGCTTGAAGCACATCCGTGCACTTCACTGTGCACCACTCAACTCTTTTGTCCACTCCTACCAGGCTGTCTAGTTCCCTGGTCAAGCTCTGCCCACTGGGTGGCCCTCCCCTTATTTGACTAGCAGTGCCCCCTAGTGTGGTGTGGGAACTAGGATTTTAGGTGAGTGTAGGTGTTACCGCACTGATGTTCCAGGTCCCAAAGGGTAGGCCCTGCATCCTTGTGGGGATGCAGTACCTAGTACTGCCCTGAGTGGCTCAGGGGCACTACATGTGGATTTGTGATATGTGGGAATTATGCCCTTGCAGGCCGCATGATGCTTGTGACATCCACTGGCCAGGACCAGATGTTAAACAGTTCAATGAGAGAGAACACTACTCAGAAATAAACGTTTTATTAAACAGTAACTTGGTGGGAATTTTGTATGGCATATACAGTGAAAAAAATAATTATTTGATCCCTTGCTGATTTTGTACGTTTGCTCACTGACAAAGACATGAACAGTCTATAATTTTAAGCGTAGGTTAATTTTAACAGTGAGGAATAGAATATCCAAAATAAAATCCAGATAATCACATTGTATAAATTATATAAATTTGTTTGCATTTTGCAGAAAGAAATAAGTATTTCATCCCCCACCCACTATTAAGAGTTCTGGCTCCTCCAGACCACTTAAACGCTCCTAATCAATTTGTTACCTGCATTAAAGGCAGCTGTCTTCAATTGTGACCTGAATAAAAGACTCCTGTCCACAGACTCAATTATTCAGTCAGACTCTAACCTCTACAACATGGGCAAGACCAAAGAGCTTACTAGGGATGTCAGGGACAATATAATAGACCTACACAAAGCTGGAATGGGCTACAAAACCAAAAGCAAGATGCTGGGTGAGAAGGAGACAACTGTTGGTACAATAGTAAGAAAATGGAAGAAATACAAAATGAGTGTCAATCGACATCGATCTGGGGCACCAGGCAATAACTCACCTCGTGGGGTATCCATGATCATGAGGAAAGTGAGAGATCAGCCTAAACCTAGATGAGGAACTTGTTAATGATCTCATGGCAGCTGGGACCACTGTCATAAAGAAAACCATTGGAAACACATTACGCCCTAATGGCTTAAAATCCTGCTGTGCTCACAAAGACCCACTGCTCAAGAAGGCACATGTGCAGGCCTGTCTGAAGTTTGCCAATAAAGACCTGGATGATTCTGACACTGATTGGGAGAAGGTGCTGTGGTCAAATGAGACAAAGATTGAGCTCTTTGGCCTTAACTCAACTCGCCGTGTTTAGAGGAAGAGAAATGCTGCCTATGACCCAAAGAACACATCCCCACTGTCAAGCATGGAGGTGGAAACATTATGTTTTAGAGGTGTTTCTCTGTTAACGACACGGGACTAGTTCACTGCATCAATGGGACAATGGTGCAGTGAGGGTGACCAACAAGTGGAACAGGCTGCCACAAGATGTGGTGAGTTCCCATTCAATGGAAATCTTTAAAACTAGGTTGGACGGACATCTGTCTGGGATGATTTAGTAAATCCTGCTTTGAGCAGGGGGTTGGACTAGATGACCCAAAGGTCCATTCCAACTCTGCCATTCTATGTTTCTAAGATTCTATGATTCTATGGAGGGAGCCATGTACTGTGAAATCCTGAGTGTCAACCTCTTTCCCTCCGCAAGGACATTAAAAATGGGTCATGGCTGGGTCTTCCAGCATGACAATTACCCAAAACATACAGCCAAGGCAACACAAAAGTTTTTCAAAAGGAAGCATATTAAGGTCATGGTGTGGCCTAGCCAGTCTCCAGACCTTGATCCCATAGAAAACTTATGGAGGGAGCTGACGCTCCGAGTTGCCAAACGGCAGCCTCAAAATCTTAATGATTTAGAGATGATCTACAAAGAGCAGTGGACCCAAACTAATCTTGACATGTGTGCAAACCTCATCATCAACTACAAAAAACATCTGACTGCTGTGCTTGCTAACAAGGTATTTGCCATCAAGTATTAAGTCTTGTTTGCCAGAGGCATCAAATACTTCTCTCTGCAAAATATAAATAAATTTATTGATTGTATTTTGGATATTCTATATTACCCTTAAAATTACAGACTGTTCATATCTTTGTCAGTGGGCAAATTTCCGAAATCAGCAAGGGATCAAATATTTATTTCCTGTAGCGTGTACATAGCTTAAAAAAAAGTTTCTTTCACTATACACAGCATGTCCACACAAAGCCTCTTTATTTCTTCAAATTTACTTGTTTTCGCCCCAATTAGGCCCCTTTCACACATCAGTTTTTTTGCCATCAGTCACAATCCGTTGGCTTGACGGATCAACAGATCCGTCGCAGATTGTGAAAAAGCTGATGCGACTTATAGCGGGCTTTACACGCTATGAAGTCGTTAATGAATTATCGTCAGGGTCACGTTGTTTGTGACGCACATCCGGCGTCAATAACGAGATCACAGCGTGTAACACTTAAAAGCGTTCTTAAACGATCGCAAAAGAGGGCAAAATCGTTTGCCGTGGAGAGGTCGTCCTGAAACAAAAAATCGTTTTCAGGATGTTAGCGATGTTGTTCCTCATTCCTGCGGCAGCACACATTGCTGTGTGTGACACCGCAGGAGCGAGGAACATCTCCTTACCTGCCTCCACCGGCTATGCGGAAGGAAGGAGGTGGGCGGGATGTTTACGTCCCGCTCATCTCCGCCCCTCCGCTTCTATTGGCCGCATGCCATGTGATGTCGCTGGGACGCCACACAACCCGCCCCCATAGGAAGGAGGCGGTTCGCTGGCCAGAGCGATGTCGCAGGGCAGGTAAGTCCGTGTGATGGGGATAAGCGAGGTTGTGCGACATGGGCAGCGATATGCCAGTGTCGCAGAACCGGCGGGGGCGGGTACGATCGCTTGCAATCTTGCTAGCAAGATCGCAGCGTGTAAAGCTCGCTTATCTGTTTTTCAACCCATCCGACTAGTGGATCCGGCGAAAAAACTGATCCTTTGCATCAGTTTTTTTATCCATTTCTTCCATGTTTTGACGGATCTGTTTTTTAAAAACGCCCAATGGAAGGCTCTCAAACGTTATTGGCTACTGAAAACCTATATATACAGTGTTTTTACAGTACAGTTTTTCATACAGTTCAATAAATAAATAATTTACAAAACCGCGTGCGTTGCCCTCAATTATAATACCAGCCAAGATAAAGCCTCATGGCTTATATTCTCAGGCTGGGGAGACCCACTTCACTGGGAGCCCCTCCAGCCTAAAAATATCAGCCAGCAGCCGGCCAGAATTGCCGCATCCATTAGATGCGACAGTCCTGGGACTTTACCTGGCTCATCTCGTTGCCCTAGTGCGGTCGCAAACGGGGTAGTATGTGGGGTTTATACCAGATGTGTAATGTCATCTGGCATCAAGCCCTAGGGTTAGTGATGTCATGGCGTCTTTCAGATACTCGACACACTAACCCAGTCAGTAATAAAAAAAATAGACGACAAAAATTTTTATTTGAAAAAACACTCCCCAACACATTCACTCTTTCACCAATTTATTGGAAAGAAAAAAGAAATCCAGGTCCAGCGTAATCCAATAAGGGGGTCCCACAACGATCCATACTCACTGTCCCAGTCAATGAAGAACAGAATGTTCCACATTGGCTAAGAGAGCAGTGCAGGGATCTGAGCTAACATCAATAGGTCAGCCCTGGTCACTGCAGGGCATGACCAGCACTGACTTCAGGAGGTTAGCTAGGTACATTAATTGTGGTGATGGAAGCCGCTGCACTCCTGATGTCAGCGCTGGTCACTGAGATCAATGACCACCGCGTTCACTAATGAGGTATTGCGAGTGGCCCGTGACGTCTCTGTTAGTCACAGTCTCAGGCCGCCTGAGAGAGGACGTGGCGGGCATAGAAGTCGATGACAAGCACTGGCATCAGGAGTGCAGGACTTCATCACCGCAGGTAATGAACTATACTAACCTCCTGACGGCAACACTCATCATCCCCGTGGCTGCTCGCACACTGCTGTGCGGGCATCTGCTGACATTACAGTGTGGGCAGCTGCTGACACACTGCAGTGCAGGCAGATGCTGACACTGCAGTCCGGGCAGATGCTGACACACTGAAGTGTGAGCAGCCGAGGGGCTGGCGCGGGAGCGGGACACAGACTGTAGTGACACCCAACGGAAGTTACACGGAAGTGCTTCCGTGTGCCTTCCAGGGATTTTGCGGACCCATTGACTTGTATTGAGTCACGGTCCATTATTACGGAACAGAATAGAACATGTTCCATAATAACAGAACGGACATACGTCATCTGATCTGTTTTTTTGTAGGATCGGATGCACACGGAAGTGCTACCGTGTGCCATCTGATTCTACACAAAAGACATTGAAAAGATGGTCCTGTCAAAAGGTCATCTGAATGGGCCCTAAATAATAAATTTGAGCATGCTCAGTTAAAAAAACGGAATCCGTCGTCAGATTCCATCATTTGATGGATTACTACAGATCCTGCACACATAGGCTTCCATTCTACCAAACGACGGATGGCGATGGATCCGTTGCTGTCCGATTTTTCAATGTAGACAAAAAACGTTACTTTGGCCGTCATCTCCATCTGCCGTACAAACATTTTTCGACGGATCCATTGAATGATGGATGAAACGTGAGGCCATCCGTCGCTAATACAAGTCGATGAGAAAAAAACGGATCCGGAGACTGATTTTTTTCAAAATTCAACGGATTGTTACTGACGGCAAATAACCAATGTGTGAATACGGCCTTAGTCTCGTTTCCTTCACCACACCCAATATTATGGTCCAGTTATTGAAAGTCATTCTCAACCCACAGTTTTGCGTCTTCGTCTCTGTTAATGGAACTAGTTTGTCATTATATCATTGTCATTTGTCATTATGACTGATACTTAGCTTCTTCGCTAATTGACACCTTGGAACTCTTGCCTGGGGCACTCTCTTTGTCTCACGTTCTCTGTTCGATTCAAGCCTGTTACCTTACTGAGTTATAAACTTGGGACCATACCATTAGGCATCCTATCCCAGGATCTGTCTCCATCAATCAATCTGTCCTTCCATCCATTCCCCACCTTACTCAGGATCACGCTATCTATGGTCTCAGTCTCGACTCACATCAGAGTCACCCACATCATGCGGCTTTGCTCACTAGGTAAACCATAAGTCATCATTTACTCCACGCTAGGCCCTAACTAACTTAAAAGATGAGGATGTCCAGCTCTTCAGGCAAAAAAATCACATCTTTAACGTCTTTTTTTTGCCTGAAGAGCTGGACATCCTCATCTTTTGTATTATTTTGGGCTGTGGCAGTGCCTGTCCGTGCTCCAGGACGAAATCAAGACTGAGCTTTTTCCACGGTGAGCTGATTCATACTATTGAACCCTAACTAACTTACTGACAGGAACCTGTCTCTGTTCCTTCACTTTACCCTCTCTTATTCTAGTCTAAACACAACATTACTCTCAACTCTCCCTACTGTCAGGCAACATACAATCTATAACTAATAATGTATGTCACAATATATATTACACATCATACTAGTACTTGTGCCTTCAAGGGAGAATGAGGGCAGTAAGTATGTCCATCTCCTTACAGTATAGCACAACCAATAAGGAAGGACTATCATAGCTTGATTCAAAGCAGAAACAGGAAATGTAGCTTCCACTTTGAGGTGAATCTGGATAGTGAGAAGATGTCAGAACTTATAGCTTAGACATAGCAATAGGGAGCTAAAGCCACAATACACTGAAAAAACTGTAAGGTTGCATTCACATGTTGTTACCATATTGCTTTTTGCTGAATTTGAGGCAATAATGCTTTGTTTTGTGTCAATTTAAAAAAAAATGTAACAAATATTCCAGTTCAGCCATGATTGCAAAAAAATACAATGCAGCCATAATGTGTAAATGCAGCATAACCCTGTGGTTCTGTTCGCATTTGCTATACACTTGTACTGTTTTGGGTCAATATGTCCCGACCTATTAAAATCTTGATTTTTAGCTAGTGTGTTTTATTTGAATACCTATTTCATTATTAAACTGTATGTGAACATGAAGAAAAAACAAAAAAGCCAGCTCAACTCAAAAATGGCATGTATTAAGATGTGCACTGCACTAAAAATTCCAAACTGTACTATTATATAATTTTAGATTTTTGGCGAAAAATCACAATTTTTTGAGCTACTCCGCAACATCACGGCAAATCTCTTTGATGCAGTCCTACTCTAAAATATTTTTTATTTAAAATGTGCCATACGGCCGCATATATGAAAAAGTAGAACTGTTTATAGCAGCACTTACCTGGTGCTTTTCAATCCCATACCCATGACTGAATCATGACTGTGGGTGGGACAGGCCCAAGCAAATGCTGCATGAATTAAAAAATAGCTTGCGGACAGGGCTTGATGGCTGAATGTGAACAGCCACATATCACCAAAATCAAGACAGGTGGAGAAACAAACCAAATTGAGGTGCACGGCAAGGTGGAAGTCAGCCACCGACCAATTCAATGAAGAAAAAACAAAAAAGCCAGCTCAACTCAAAAATGCAATAGTATGGGCTGGACAGTGGTTTTTGGGGAGACAAACATAGAAGGGACCTCATACATATCCATGTGTCTAAGGTTCATCGATGATGTCTATATAATCTGGACTGGGACTGAGTCATAATGGGAGTCCTTTGTAGACATTTTGAATCGCAATGAGATGGGTCTTAAGCTGACTTTCAGTATGAGTTGGAAGGAGGTTTCAGTTTTGGACATAATGATCAGAGTTGGTGATATGGGAAACCTCGAGACAACTATTTTCAGAAAGTCAACGGCTATTAATAGCCTCTTGGAATGGAACAGCCATCATCCGGTCTTTTTGAAGAAGGGAATACCAAAGGGACAATTCATTCGTTTAAAGAGGAATTGTTCCTCCTTTCACGAGTATGATATGAAGACTGGTGATCTGGCAGATAGATTTCTAAGAGGCTATCCTGTTACAATAGTGGATTCAGCATATCATCATGGGAGAGCAGCCAATCAATCATCTTTCCTAGTCCCAAAGAAGAAAAGGAGAATGCCAAAATCATTCGGTTTATAAGGATATATGATGAAAGATGAAGAGAAGCATCTGGGATTCTTCAGACCCATTGGGAAATTTTAAGGATGGATCCTGATCTGGTGCAGTTTTTACCAGAAAGGGCATCTGTCACCTACATAAGAGGCCGAAACTTGAGGGATAGTTTGGTTCACAGTCATCTAACCAATAGAGATGAGCGAACCGGTCCCGGTTCGGCTCGAGGCCGGTTCGCCGAACGGGGGTCCCGTTCGAGTTCGGTTCGTCGAATGTTCGACGAACCGAACTCGAACGTATAGGCTATAATGGGAGGCAATCACAAACACATAAAAATGCATTATAAATGTACACAAACAGTTAATAAACATTGCCATAACACTTACCGGTCCTCGCGATCCCTTCTGCACTCTGTCTCCTGCCGCTATTCCATCCGATGATCGCTGAATCCTCCCGGTGACCTGCACTGCCAGCAGAGATGCAGGACCTATCGTGACGTCAAAATAGCCATGTGACCAGTCACGTGGCTATTATCTCATTGGCTACAGACTGGTCACATGACTATGACACGTAGGACCTGCGAGTGCATCTCTCCGGTACACGGTGCACATATGTGTATCGCCGTGTACCGGTGACATGCTCTAGCACATGGTCGACTCCCTGTTCCGTTAGGGACCGGCTGACACAGCCGGTCATTAACGGAGATCACCGTTGCCATAGCAACACAGTTAGCGGTGACGTCACCGCTAACCGCGGCTCCGAGAGCACCGTTGCTATGGTAACGCAACTGTCAGCGTTACCGCTGTTACCGCTAGCAGCCAGCACTGATCACTCACGAAAGTGAAGGCTGCACGCTGCTTCCCGATTGTAGTGATGATTGTAGTGAGGATGAGGTTCCCCAGCCCCAAGTGATGAGCTGGTGAACCTCATCCTCACTACAATCGTCACTACTACTACACTAGAAAGAAAGAAGACAGAAGAGCAGGATCGTGGAGGGCTGACAGGGGGTAATAAAGATGGAGTCTCTAATGTGTCTGTGTATTTATTTCTATTAAAGTATTTTTTCTCTGTGTGGTGTCTTTTTTTTAACCCTTTATTGGAGATTCTTAATGGCCGGGTCAAACGTGCCTGACATTAAGAATCTCTGGCTTAATACTGGCTAGTAAAACAAAGCCAGTATTAACTCATGATTACCCAACAAGCCACCCGGCTCCAGGGCTGTTGGAAGAGTTGGATACAGCGCCAGATGATGGCGCTTCTATGAGAGCGCCATTTTCTGGGACGGCTGCGGACTGAAATCCGCAGCAGAGGCGCCCAGAAACCTCGGGCTAACCTGTGCTGCGGATTCCAATCCCCAGCTGCCTAGTTGTACCCGGCTGGACACAAAAATGGGGCGAAGCCCACGTCATTTGTTTTTTAATTATTTCATGAAATAAGTGAAATAATTAAAAAAAAACGGGCTTCCCTATATTTTTGGTTCCCAGCCGGGTACAAATAGGCAACTGGGGGTTGGAGGCAGCCCGTGGCTGCCAGCTGTACCTGGCTAGCATACAAAAATATGGCGAAGCCCACGTCATTTTTTTGGTGGGCAAAAAAATTCTGCATACAGTCCTGGATGGAGTATCCTGAGCCTTGTAGTTCTGCAGCTGCTGTCTACTCTTCTCCATACAGACAGAGAGCAGCTGCAGAACTACAAGGCTCAGCATACTCCATCCAGGACTGTATGCAGAAGTTTTTTGCCCCCTGAAAAAATTATGTGGGCTTCACCATATTTTTGTATGCTAGCCAGGTACAGCAGGCAGGTACGGCTGCCTCCAATCCCCAGTTGCCTATTTGTACCCGGCTGGGAACCAAAAATAAAGGGAAGCCCTTTTTTTATTATTTCATGAATTTCATGAAATAATTAGAAAACAAATGACGTAGGCTTCGCCCCATTTTTGTGTCCAGCCAGGTACAACTAGGCAGCTGGGGATTGGAATCCGCAGCACAGGTTGGCATGAGCTTTCTGGGCCCCACTGCTGCGAATTGCAGTCTGCAGCCGCCTCAGAAAATGGCATTTTCATAGAAGCGCCATCTTCTAGTGCTGTATCCAACTCTTCCAGCACCTGCCTGCTATACCTGGCTAGCATACAAAAATATGGCGAAGCTCACGTCCTTTTTTTGTAGTTTTTTGGCAAAAAAAATAAAAAATGCTTCCCTGGATTTTCCATTGCCAGTGAAGGTAACACCAAGCAGTGGGGGTTAGCAGCCAGTAGCTGCTTGGATTACCCTTAGCTAGCAATACAAAAAATGCAGCGGGAGCCCATATATATTTTTTTTAATTATTTATTTAAATAACTAAAAATAAAATGGGCTTCCCTGTATTTTGATTGCTGGACATCACAGTGCTGTAAAAATAAATCTTTAAAAAAATGACGTAGCGCTCCGCGGTATTTTTGATTCTCAGCGCAGATAAAGCAGACAGCTATGGGTTGCCACCCCCATCTGCCTGCCGTTACCTTGGTTGGCAATCAAAATACAGGGAAGCCCATTAATTTTTTCTATTTAAAAAATAGTTAAAAAAAAAAAATGACGTTGGGTCCCCCCATTTTTGATAGCCAGCTAGGGTAAAGCAGACGGCTGTAGCCTGAAAACCACAGCTGGCAGCTTTACCGTGGTTGGGGATCCAATGTGGAGGTCCACTCAGGCTCTTTTTTATAATTATTTTATAAATATTAATAATTACACAATAAAAGTAGGGTCCCCCCCAAATTGGATCACCAGCCAAGGTAAAGCGGACAGCTGTGGTCTGGTATTCTCAGGGTGGGAAGGTCCATAGTTATACTAGTTATACTAGTATACATAGTTATACTAAAAATAGCAGGCCGCAGGCACCCCAGACGTGGCGCATCCACTAGATGCGCCAATCCTGGCGCTTCACCCCAGCTCATCCCGTGCCCTGGTGCAGTGGCAAATGGGGTAATAAATCGGATTGATACTAGCTGTAAAGTCACCTGAGATCAAGCCCAGCAGTTTGTGATGTCATGGCGTCTATTAGATACCCAACATCATAAACTGTCAGTACTAACAAAAACAAAAAATCGACAAAAGAAATTTATTTGAAAAAGCAGTCCCCAAAACATTTCCTCTTTCACCAATTAATTGTAAGAAAAAAAATAAAGGGGTCCCACGACGACTCTGGACCGTCTAGAATATGGGGGGGAGACACTCAGGGAACGTATCCCCCATTTTCTAGGAGTGCGGACCCTTAATGTGAGGAGTGTGGGTGCAATGAATCTGCACTTACTCTCCCCGGGTCCACAGCAGCAGAGTCCATGTCGTAATGGTTGCTACCAAAGCTACAATGCCCTGCTCATGAGGTAAGGGCATGCTAAATCAGCAGAACTACTGTAGAGGAAGCTCTGCTCACTGGTATACAGGTGCTCAGAGGTAATAATAGATAAAATTAGTGAGTAACCTCGGCACTCTATATCTCCCAGACTAAGTCAGTAAGTCACAATGGATAGTAATGCAAAATCACTCTTTATTGGTCCGTATTAAGAAAATTTTTTTTTTCATAAGCATATATGTTTTTGTCAAAAACAAGTTACAAATGACGTTTCGGCCTGAGCCTTCGTCAGATTGGACTTATCTGCATGTAATCATGAAAAATGACAATAATCAGTATCACATAAGAGTGAGAGAACAATAACAGAAACTCGAACAATGTAGAGGTACAATTGGGATGCAGCAAAAAAATTGCAACACAGCAAGAAATGAAACACATGATACAAATGTCATAATACAGTACAAGGACAATATAGTAATGACAAATATGGGGTCAGAGTAGACTTAGACAGCTCTGGTACGAAAGAGATGTCAATCATAAAGTAACATGTGCAGTAGGTGTAGAGCTACAGTATGCATGGCAGAGCTAATGGGTAGACCGACCATAGAAAAAGAACGGAGAAAAAGTGGAGAAAAAATGGAGAAAAAGTGGAGAAAAAGTGGAGAAAAAGTGGAGAAAAAAATGGAGAAAAAGTGGAGAAAAAGTGGAGAATAAGTGGAGAAAAAGTGGAGAAAAAGTGGAGAAAAAGTGGAAAAAAAGTGGAGAAAAAGTGGAGAATAAATGGAGAAAAAGTAAAGAAAAAGTGGAGAAAAAATGGAGCAAAAGTGGAGAAAAAGTGGAGAAAAAGTGGAGAATAAATGGAGAAAAAGTGGAGAAAAAGTGGAGAAATAGTGGAGAATAAGTGGAGAAAAAGTGGAGAATAAATGGAGAAAAAGTGGAGAAAAAGTGGAGAAAAAAATGGAGAAAAAGTGGAGAAAAAGTGGAGAATAAGTGGAGAAAAAAATGGAGAAAAAGTGGAGAAAAAGTGGAGAAAAAGAAGAAAAAAAGTGGAGAAAAAGTGGAGAATATATGGAAAAAAAGTGGAGCAAAAGTGGAGAAAAAAATGGAGAAAAAGTGGAGAAAAAGTGGAGAAAAAGTGGAGAATAAATGGAGAAAAAGTGGAGAAAAAGTGGAGAAATAGTGGAGAATAAGTGGAGAAAAAGTGGAGAATAAATGGAGAAAAAGTGGAGAAAAAGTGGAGAAAAAAATGGAGAAAAAGTGGAGAATAAGTGGAGAAAAAGTGGAGAAAAGGTGGAGAAAAAGTGGAGAAAAAATGGAGAATAAGTGGAGAAAAAGTGGAGAAAAAAATGGAGAAAAAGTGGAGAAAAAGTGGAGAATAAGTGGAGAAAAAGTGGAGAAAAAGTGGAGAAAAAGTGGAGAAAAAAATGGAGAAACAGTGGAGAAAAAGTGGAGAATAAATGGAGAAAAAGTGGAGAAAAAGTGGAGAAAAAAATGGAGAAAAAGTGGAGAAAAAGTGGAGAATAAGTGGAGAAAAAGTGGAGAATAAGTGGAGAAAAAGTGGAGAAAAGGTGGAGAAAAAGTGGAGAAAAAGTGGAGAAAACGTGGAGAATAAGTGGAGAAAAAGTGGAGAAAAAAATGGAGAAAAAGTGGAGAAAAAGTGGAGAATAAGTGGAGAAAAAGTGGAGAAAAAGTGGAGAAAAAAATGGAGAAACGGTGGAGAAAAAGTGGAGAATAAGTGGAGAAAAAGTGGAGAAAAAGTGGAGAATAAATGGAGAAAAAGTGGAGAAAAAGTGGAGAAAAAGTGGAGAAAAAATGGAGAAAAAGTGGAGAAAAAAATGGAGAAACAGTGGAGAAAAAGTGGAGAATAAGTGGAGAAAAAAATGGAGAAAAAGTGGAGAAAAAGTGGAGAAAAAGTGGAAAAAAAGTGGAGAAAAAGTGGAGAATATATGGAGAAAAAGTGGAGAAAAAGTGGAGAAAAAAATGGAGAAAAAGTGGAGAAAAAGTGGAGAAAAAGTGGAGAAAAAGTGGAGAATAAATGGAGAAAAAGTGGAGAAAAAGTGGAGAAATAGTGGAGAATAAGTGGAGAAAAAGTGGAGAATAAATGGAGAAAAAGTGGAGAAAAAAATGGAGAAAAAGTGGAGAAAAAGTGGAGAATAAGTGGAGAAAAAGTGGAGAAAAGGTGGAGAAAAAGTGGAGAAAAAGTGGAGAATAAGTGGAGAAAAAGTGGAGAAAAAAATGGAGAAAAAGTGGAGAAAAAGTGGAGAATAAGTGGAGAAAAAGTGGAGAAAAAGTGGAGAAAAAAATGGAGAAACAGTGGAGAAAAAGTGGAGAATAAATGGAGAAAAAGTGGAGAAAAAGTGGAGAAAAAAATGGAGAAAAAGTGGAGAATAAGTGGAGAAAAAGTGGAGAATAAGTGGAGAAAAAGTGGAGAAAAGGTGGAGAAAAAGTGGAGAAAATGTGGAGAAAAAGTGGAGAATAAGTGGAGAAAAAGTGGAGAAAAAATGGAGAAAAGGTGGAGAAAAAGTGGAGAATAAGTGGAGAAAAAGTGGAGAAAAAGTGGAGAAAAAAATGGAGAAACGTGGAGAAAAAGTGGAGAATAAGTGGAGAAAAAGTGGAGAAAAAAATGTAGAAAAAGTGGAGAAAAAGTGGAGAAAAAGTGGAGAAAAAGTGGAGAAAAAAATGGAGAAACAGTGGAGAAAAAGTGGAGAATAAATGGAGAAAAAGTGGAGAAAAAGTGGAAAAAAAGGGGAGAAAAAAATGGAGAAACAGTGGAGAAAAAGTGGAGAATAAATGGAGAAAAAGTGGAGAAAAAGTGGAGAAAAAAATGGAGAAAAAGTGGAGAAAAAGTGGAGAATAAGTGGAGAAAAAGTGGAGAAAAGGTGGAGAAAAAGTGGAGAAAAAGTGGAGAAAAAGTGGAGAATAAGTGGAGAAAAAGTGGAGAAAAAGTGGAGAAAAAAATGGAGAAAAAGTGGAGAAAAAGTGGAGAATAAATGGAGAAAAAGTGGAGAAAAAGTGGAGAAAAAAATGGAGAAAAAGTGGAGAATAAGTGGAGAAAAAGTGGAGAATAAGTGGAGAAAAAGTGGAGAAAAGGTGGAGAAAAAGTGGAGAAAATGTGGAGAAAAAGTGGAGAATAAGTGGAGAAAAAGTGGAGAAAAAGTGGAGAAAAAAATGTAGAAAAAGTGGAGAAAAAGTGGAGAAAAAGTGGAGAAAAAGTGGAGAAATAGTGGAGAATAAGTGGAGAAAAAGTGGAGAATAAATGGAGAAAAAGTGGAGAAAAAAATGGAGAAACAGTGGAGAAAAAGTGGAGAACAAGTGGAGAAAAAGTGAAGAAAAAGTGGAGAAAAAAATGGAGAAAAAGTGGAGAAAAAGTGGAGAAAAAGTGGAGAAAAAATGGAGAAAAAAATGGAGAAAAAGTGGAGAAAAAGTGGAGAATAAATGGAGAAAAAGTGGAGAAAAAAAATGGAGAAAAAGTGGAGAAAAAGTGGAGAATAAATGGAGAAAAAGTGGAGAAAAAGTGGAGAAAAAGTGGAGAAAAAAATGGAGAAAAAGTGGAGAAAAAAATGGAGAAACAGTGGAGAAAAAGTGGAGAATAAAATGGAGAAAAAGTGGAGAAAAAGTGGAGAAAAAAATGGAGAAAAAGTGGAGAAAAAGTGGAGAAAAAGTGGAGAATAAGTGGAGAAAAAAATGGAGAAAAAGTGGAGAAAAAGTGGAGAAAAAGTGGAGAATAAATGGAGAAAAAGTGGAGAAAAAGTAGAGAAAAAAAATGGAGAAAAAGTGGAGAAAAAGTGGAGAAAATGTGGAGAAAAAGTGGAGAAAAGTGGAGAAAAAAATGGAGAAACAGTGGAGAAAAAGTGGAGAATAAATGGAGAAAAAGTGGAGAAAAAGTGGAGAAAAAAATGGAGAAAAAGTGGAGAAAAAGTGGAGCATAAGTGGAGAAAAAGTGGAGAATAAGTGGAGAAAAAGTGGAGAAAAGGTGGAGAAAAAGTGGAGAAAAAGTGGAGAAAAAGTGGAGAATAAGTGGAGAAAAAGTGGAGAAAAAAATGGAGAAAAAGTGGAGAAAAAGTGGAGAATAAATGGAGAAAAAGTGGAGAAAAAGTGGAGAAAAAGTGGAGAAAAAATGGAGAAAAAGTGGAGAACAAATTGGAGAAACAGTGGAGAAAAAGTGGAGAATAAATGGAGAAAAAGTGGAGAAAAAGTGGAGAAAAAAATGGAGAAAAAGTGGAGAAAAAGTGGAGAAAAAGTGGAGAAAAAGTGGAAAAAAGTGGAGAAAAAGTGGAGAAAAAGTGGAGAATATATGGAGAAAAAGTGGAGAAAAAGTGGAGAAAAAAATGGAGAAAAAGTGGAGAAAAAGTGGAGAAAAAGTGGAGAAAAAGTGGAGAATAAATGGAGAAAAAGTGGAGAAAAAGTGGAGAAATAGTGGAGAATAAGTGGAGAAAAAGTGGAGAATAAATGGAGAAAAAGTGATGAAAAAGTGGAGAGAAAAATGGAGAAAAAGTGGAGAAAAAGTGGAGAATAAGTGGAGAAAAAGTGGAGAAAAGGTGGAGAAAAAGTGGAGAAAAAGTGGAGAATAAGTGGAGAAAAAGTGGAGAAAAAAATGGAGAAAAAGTGGAGAAAAAGTGGAGAATAAGTGGAGAAAAAGTGGAGAAAAAGTGGAGAAAAAGTGGAGAAAAAGTGGAGAAAAAGTGGAGAATAAGTGGAGAAAAAGTGGAGATAAAAAGGGAGAAAAAGTGGAGAAAAAGTTGAGAATAAATGGAGAAAAAGTGGAGAAAAAAATGGAGAAACAGGGGAGAAAAAGTGGAGAACAAGTGGAGAAAAAGTGGAGAAAAAGTGGAGAAAAAGTGGAGAAAAAGTGGAGAAAAAATGGAGAAAAAGTGGAGAAAAAGTGGAGAAAAAGTGGAGAAAAAATGGAGAAAAAAATGGAGAAAAAGTGGAGAAAAAGTGGAGAATAAATGGAGAAAAAGTGGAGAAAAAAATGGAGAAAAAGTGGAGAAAAAGTGGAGAATAAATGGAGAAAAAGTGGAGAAAAAGTGGAGAAAAAGTGGAGAAAAAATGGAGAAAAAGTGGAGAAAAAAATGGAGAAACAGTGGAGAAAAAGTGGAGAATAAAATGGAGAAAAAGTGGAGAAAAAGTGGAGAAAAAAATGGAGAAAAAGTGGAGAAAAAGTGGAGAAAAAGTGGAGAATAAGTGGAGAAAAAAATGGAGAAAAAGTGGAGAAAAAGTGGAGAAAAAGTGGAGAATAAATGGAGAAAAAGTGGAGAAAAAGTAGAGAAAAAAAATGGAGAAAAAGTGGAGAAAAAGTGGAGAAAATGTGGAGAAAAAGTGGAGAAAAGTGGAGAAAAAAATGGAGAAACAGTGGAGAAAAAGTGGAGAATAAATGGAGAAAAAGTGGAGAAAAAGTGGAGAAAAAAATGGAGAAAAAGTGGAGAAAAAGTGGAGCATAAGTGGAGAAAAAGTGGAGAATAAGTGGAGAAAAAGTGGAGAAAAGGTGGAGAAAAAGTGGAGAAAAAGTGGAGAAAAAGTGGAGAATAAGTGGAGAAAAAGTGGAGAAAAAAATGGAGAAAAAGTGGAGAAAAAGTGGAGAATAAATGGAGAAAAAGTGGAGAAAAAGTGGAGAAAAAGTGGAGAAAAATGGAGAAAAAGTGGAGAACAAACTGGAGAAACAGTGGAGAAAAAGTGGAGAATAAATGGAGAAAAAGTGGAGAAAAAGTGGAGAAAAAAATGGAGAAAAAGTGGAGAAAAAGTGGAGAAAAAGTGGAGAAAAAGTGGAAAAAAGTGGAGAAAAAGTGGAGAATATATGGAGAAAAAGTGGAGAAAAAGTGGAGAAAAAAATGGAGAAAAAGTGGAGAAAAAGTGGAGAAAAAGTGGAGAAAAAGTGGAGAATAAATGGAGAAAAAGTGGAGAAAAAGTGGAGAAATAGTGGAGAATAAGTGGAGAAAAAGTGGAGAATAAATGGAGAAAAAGTGATGAAAAAGTGGAGAGAAAAATGGAGAAAAAGTGGAGAAAAAGTGGAGAATAAGTGGAGAAAAAGTGGAGAAAAGGTGGAGAAAAAGTGGAGAAAAAGTGGAGAATAAGTGGAGAAAAAGTGGAGAAAAAAATGGAGAAAAAGTGGAGAAAAAGTGGAGAATAAGTGGAGAAAAAGTGGAGAAAAAGTGGAGAAAAAGTGGAGAAAAAAATGGAGAAACAGTGGAGAAAAAGTGGAGAATAAATGGAGAAAAAGTGGAGAAAAAGTAGAGAAAAAAAATGGAGAAAAAGTGGAGAAAAAGTGGAGAAAATGTGGAGAAAAAGTGGAGAAAAGTGGAGAAAAAATTGGAGAAACAGTGGAGAAAAAGTGGAGAATAAATGGAGAAAAAGTGGAGAAAAAGTGGAGAAAAAAATGGAGAAAAAGTGGAGAAAAAGTGGAGCATAAGTGGAGAAAAAGTGGAGAATAAGTGGAGAAAAAGTGGAGAAAAGGTGGAGAAAAGTGGAGAAAAAGTGGAGAAAAAGTGGAGAATAAGTGGAGAAAAAGTGGAGAAAAAAATGGAGAAAAAGTGGAGAAAAAGTGGAGAATAAATGGAGAAAAAGTGGAGAAAAAGTGGAGAAAAAGTGGAGAAAAAATGGAGAAAAAGTGGAGAACAAACTGGAGAAACAGTGGAGAAAAAGTGGAGAATAAATGGAGAAAAAGTGGAGAAAAAGTGGAGAAAAAAATGGAGAAAAAGTGGAGAAAAAGTGGAGAAAAAGTGGAGAAAAAGTGGAAAAAAGTGGAGAAAAAGTGGAGAATATATGGAGAAAAAGTGGAGAAAAAGTGGAGAAAAAAATGGAGAAAAAGTGGAGAAAAAGTGGAGAAAAAGTGGAGAAAAAGTGGAGAATAAATGGAGAAAAAGTGGAGAAAAAGTGGAGAAATAGTGGAGAATAAGTGGAGAAAAAGTGGAGAATAAATGGAGAAAAAGTGATGAAAAAGTGGAGAGAAAAATGGAGAAAAAGTGGAGAAAAAGTGGAGAATAAGTGGAGAAAAAGTGGAGAAAAGGTGGAGAAAAAGTGGAGAAAAAGTGGAGAATAAGTGGAGAAAAAGTGGAGAAAAAAATGGAGAAAAAGTGGAGAAAAAGTGGAGAATAAGTGGAGAAAAAGTGGAGAAAAAGTGGAGAAAAAGTGGAGAAAAAAATGGAGAAACAGTGGAGAAAAAGTGGAGAATAAATGGAGAAAAAGTGGAGAAAAAGTAGAGAAAAAAAATGGAGAAAAAGTGGAGAAAAAGTGGAGAAAATGTGGAGAAAAAGTGGAGAAAAGTGGAGAAAAAAATGGAGAAACAGTGGAGAAAAAGTGGAGAATAAATGGAGAAAAAGTGGAGAAAAAGTGGAGAAAAAAATGGAGAAAAAGTGGAGAAAAAGTGGAGCATAAGTGGAGAAAAAGTGGAGAATAAGTGGAGAAAAAGTGGAGAAAAGGTGGAGAAAAAGTGGAGAAAAAGTGGAGAAAAAGTGGAGAATAAGTGGAGAAAAAGTGGAGAAAAAAATGGAGAAAAAGTGGAGAAAAAGTGGAGAATAAATGGAGAAAAAGTGGAGAAAAAGTGGAGAAAAAATGGAGAAAAAGTGGAGAAAAAATTGGAGAAACAGTGGAGAAAAAGTGGAGAATAAATGGAGAAAAAGTGGAGAAAAAGTGGAGAAAAAAATGGAGAAAAAGTGGAGAAAAAGTGGAGAATAAGTGGAGAAAAAAAATGGAGAAAAAGTGGAGAAAAAGTGGAGAAAAAGTGGAGAAAAAGTGGAAAAAAGTGGAGAAAAAGTGGAGAATATATGGAGAAAAAGTGGAGAAAAAGTGGAGAAAAAAATGGAGAAAAAGTGGAGAAAAAGTGGAGAAAAAGTGGAGAAAAAGTGGAGAATAAATGGAGAAAAAGTGGAGAAAAAGTGGAGAAATAGTGGAGAATAAGTGGAGAAAAAGTGGAGAATAAATGGAGAAAAAGTGGAGAAAAAGTGGAGAAAAAAATGGAGAAAAAGTGGAGAAAAAGTGGAGAATAAGTGGAGAAAAAGTGGAGAAAAGGTGGAGAAAAAGTGGAGAAAAAGTGGAGAATAAGTGGAGAAAAAGTGGAGAAAAAAATGGAGAAAAAGTGGAGAAAAAGTGGAGAATAAGTGGAGAAAAAGTGGAGAAAAAGTGGAGAAAAAGTGGAGAAAAAAATGGAGAAAAAGTGGAGAAAAAGTGGAGCATAAGTGGAGAAAAAGTGGAGAATAAGTGGAGAAAAATTGGAGAAAAGGTGGAGAAAAAGTGGAGAAAAAGTGGAGAATAAGTGGAGAAAAAGTGGAGAAAAAAATGGAGAAAAAGTGGAGAAAAAGTGGAGAATAAATGGAGAAAAAGTGGAGAAAAAGTGGAGAAAAAGTGGAGAAAAAATGGAGAAAAAGTGGAGAAAAAATTGGAGAAACAGTGGAGAAAAAGTGGAGAATAAATGGAGAAAAAGTGGAGAAAAAGTGGAGAAAAAAATGGAGAAAAAGTGGAGAAAAAGTGGAGAATAAGTGGAGAAAAAAAATGGAGAAAAAGTGGAGAAAAAGTGGAGAAAAAGTGGAGAAAAAGTGGAAAAAAGTGGAGAAAAAGTGGAGAATGTATGGAGAAAAAGTGGAGAAAAAGTGGAGAAAAAAATGGAGAAAAAGTGGAGAAAAAGTGGAGAAAAAGTGGAGAATAAATGGAGAAAAAGTGGAGAAAAAGTGGAGAAATAGTGGAGAATAAGTGGAGAAAAAGTGGAGAATAAATGGAGAAAAAGTGGAGAAAAAGTGGAGAAAAAAATGGAGAAAAAGTGGAGAAAAAGTGGAGAATAAGTGGAGAAAAAGTGGAGAAAAGGTGGAGAAAAAGTGGAGAAAAAGTGGAGAATAAGTGGAGAAAAAGTGGAGAAAAAAATGGAGAAAAAGTGGAGAAAAAGTGGAGAATAGGTGGAGAAAAAGTGGAGAAAAAGTGGAGAAAAAGTGGAGAAAAAAATGGAGAAACAGTGGAGAAAAAGTGGAGAATAAATGGAGAAAAAGTGGAGAAAAAGTGGAGAAAAAAGTGGAGAAAAAGTGGAGAATAAATGGAGAAAAAGTAAAGAAAAAGTGGAGAAAAAATGGAGAAAAAGTGGAGAAAAAGTGGAGAAAAAGTGGAGAAAAAGTGGAGAATAAATGGAGAAAAAGTGGAGAAAAAGTGGAGAAATAGTGGAGAATAAATGGAGAAAAAGTAAAGAAAAAGTGGAGAAAAAATGGAGAAAAAGTGGAGAAAAAGTGGAGAAAAAGTGGAGAAAAAGTGGAGAATAAATGGAGAAAAAGTGGAGAAAAAGTGGAGAAATAGTGGAGAATAAGTGGAGAAAAAGTGGAGAATAAATGGAGAAAAAGTGGAGAAAAAGTGGAGAAAAAAATGGAGAAAAAGTGGAGAAAAAGTGGAGAATAAGTGGAGAAAAAGTGGAGAAAAGGTGGAGAAAAGTGGAGAAAAAGTGGAGAAAAAGTGGAGAAAAAAATGGAGAAAAAGTGGAGAAAAAGTGGAGAAAAAGTGGAGAAAAAGTGGAGAAAAAAATGGAGAAACAGTGAGAAAAAGTGGAGAATAAATGGAGAAAAAGTGGAGAAAAAGTGGAGAAAAAAATGGAGAAAAAGTGGGGAAAAAGTGGAGAATAAGTGGAGAAAAAGTGGAGAATAAGTGGAGAAAAAGTGGAGAAAAGGTGGAGAAAAAGTGGAGAAAAAGTGGAGAAAAAGTGGAGAATAAGTGGAGAAAAAGTGGAGAAAAAAATGGAGAAAAAGTGGAGAAAAAGTGGAGAATAAATGGAGAAAAAGTGGAGAAAAAGTGGAGAAAAAGTGGAGAAAAAATGGAGAAAAAGTGGAGAAAAAAATGGAGAAACAGTGGAGAAAAAGTGGAGAATAAATGGAGAAAAAGTGAAGAAAAAGTGGAGAAAAAGTGGAGAATAAGTGGAGAAAAAAATGGAGAAAAAGTGGAGAAAAAGTGGAGAATAAGTGGAGAAAAAAATGGAGAAAAAGTGGAGAAAAAGTGGAGAAAAAGTGGAGAAAAAGTGGAAAAAAAGTGGAGAAAAAGTGGAGAATATATGGAGAAAAAGTGGAGAAAAAGTGGAGAAAAAAATGGAGAAAAAGTGGAGAAAAAGTGGAGAAAAAGTGGAGAAAAAGTGGAGAAAAAGTGGAGAAAAAATGGAGAAAAAGTGGAGAAAAAGTGGAGAATAAGTGGAGAAAAAGTGGAGAAAAAGTGGAGAAAAAGTGGAGAAAAAAATGGAGAAACAGTGGAGAAAAAGTGGAGAATAAATGGAGAAAAAGTGAAGAAAAAGTGGAGAAAAAAATGGAGAAAAAGTGGAGAAAAAGTGGAGAATAAGTGGAGAAAAAAATGGAGAAAAAGTGGAGAAAAAGTGGAGAAAAAGTGGAGAAAAGTGGAAAAAAAGTGGAGAAAAAGTGGAGAATATATGGAGAAAAAGTGGAGAAAAAGTGGAGAAAAAAATGGAGAAAAAGTGGAGAAAAAGTGGAGAAAAAGTGGAGAAAAAGTGGAGAAAAAATGGAGAAAAAGTGGAGAAAAAGTGGAGAATAAGTGGAGAAAAAGTGGAGAAAAAGTGGAGAAAAAGTGGAGAAAAAAATGGAGAAACAGTGGAGAAAAAGTGGAGAATAAATGGAGAAAAAGTGGAGAAAAAGTGGAGAAAAAAATGGAGAAAAAGTGGAGAAAAAGTGGAGAATAAGTGGAGAAAAAGTGGAGAATAAGTGGAGAAAAAGTGGAGAAAAGGTGGAGAAAAAGTGGAGAAAAAGTGGAGAAAAAGTGGAGAATAAGTGGAGAAAAAGTGGAGAAAAAAATGGAGAAAAAGTGGAGAAAAAGTGGAGAATAAGTGGAGAAAAAGTGGAGAAAAAGTGGAGAAAAAAATGGAGAAAAAGTGGAGAAAAAGTGGAGAATAAGTGGAGAAAAAGTGATAAAAAGTGGAGAAAAAAAATGGAGAAAAAGTGGAGAATAAATGGAGAAAAAGTGGAGAATAAAAGTGGAGAAAAAGTGGAGAAAAAGTGGAGAATAAATGGAGAAAAAGTGGAGAAAAAGTGGAGAAAAAAGTGGAGAAAAAGTGGAGAAAAAGTGGAGAAAAAGTGGAGAAAAAGTGGAGAAAAAGTGGAGAAAAAATGGAGAAAAAGTGGAGAAAAAGTGGAGAAAAAGTGGAGAAAAATGGAGAAAAAGTGGAGAAAAAATGGAGAAAAAGTGGAGAAAAAGTGGAGAAAAGTGGAGAAAAAGTGGAGAAAAAGTGGAGAAAAAGTGGAGAAAAAAATGGAGAAAAAGTGGAGAAAAAGTGGAGAATAAGTGGAGAAAAAGTGAGAAAAAGTGGAGAAAAAGTGGAGAAAAAGTGGAGAAAAAGTGGAGAATAAGTGGAGAAAAAGTGGAGAAAAAATGGAGAAAAAGTGGAGAAAAAGTGGAGAATAAAGTGGAGAAAAAGTGGAGAAAAAGTGGAGAAAAAGTGGAGAAAAAATGGAGAAAAAGTGGAGAAAAAGTGGAGAAAAGTGGAGAAAAAGTGGAGAAAAAGTGAGAAAGTGGAGAAAAAGTGGAGAAAAAAGTGGAGAAAAAGTGGAGAAAAGTGGAGAAAGAAGTGGAGAAAAAAATGGAGAAAAAGTGGAGAAAAAGTGGAGAAAGAAAAGTGGAGAAAAAGTGGAGAAAAAGTGGAGAAAAAGTGGAGAAAAAGTGGAGAAAAAAGTGGAGAAAAGTGGAGAAAAAGTGGAGAAAAAGTGGAGAAAAGTGGAGAAAAAGTGGAGAATAGAGTGGAGAAAAAGTGGAGAAAAAGTGGAGAAAAAGTGGAGAAAAAAATGGAGAAACAGTGGAGAAAAAGTGGAGAAT